>NW_006921840.1:4755333-4784722 GCF_000298275.1 Orycteropus afer afer | reverse complement strand
CGTGACCAGTGAGATCATATGCCATGAACTGAGGACTGTGATCAGCTCAATCTCTGCACCTGAGGTCAGTCACGATTTTAAGATTTTGAAGTAAACCGCAACAATTTCAGACAGTCAGAAATTTCTTCTTTGTGACATGTTTCATGCTCCACAACGGTAGAGGTCTTATTATGATACAATGGCCACTTCTATCTGGCCCCCCAGGTTCTAATTTTCCTTCTGTTTTACACCAGATTGTAAGAGTACAGGAAATCATTATTACCAAAAATAATTCCTCACATTGTCAATTGTATAAAAAAGAGAAATACAACTATCTATGTATATATACAGGAGCTCTGGTAGCATAGTGCCTAAGGCATCTGACTGCTAACCAGAAGGCTGGAGGTTCAAACCCACCAGCCACATCTTGGAAGGAAGGTTGGGCAGTCTACTTCTGTAGTGATACCACCTTGGAAACCCACGGAGGGGTTGCTATGAGTCGGGTCCGACTCAACGGCACATAATAACAACAACAACCTGTGTATGTATATGGGTGTTTGTTGCCTAAGGCATTTGACTGCTAACCAGAAGCCTGGTGGTTCAAACCCACCAGCCCCTCCTGAGAAGGAATGTTGGGCAATCTACTTTTGTAGTGATCCTGCCTTGGAAACCCAAGGAGGGATCTCTCTGAGTCGGATCCAACTCGATGGCAGTGAGGTTTTTTTTTTTTACTTCCGTAGTGATACTGCCTCGGAAACCCAAGGAGGGGTCGCTATGAGTCGGGCTGACTAGACGGCACATAACAACAACAACAACAACAACTAATATATACAATACAATCTGGTGTTAGGACTAAACATGTTCTCAGTTGAAACAATTTTATAAATAGACACTTCAGTCAGCACATAGGATTAATGATCCTGTATTTTAATCCCTAATCTACTGTGCATTTTAAAGAAGCAGTTATCTTTGACGTAAGATTTTTAATCAATAAAGAGTAGAAATTCTATAATATTATTTCCCATCTCCTGTCTTATACAACAAAAATAATTATAATGGTTTCCAATTCATGAGAGTTTATTTATGACAAACATTGTGCCCAACACTTTGTATATTTATGTATTTAATCTTATATAGTCTTCATTATAGTCCTACAGGGAGGTATTTTACATTTATTTATATAGGTAAAATACATGAATTATATAGCAATTAAGTCCAAAGAGTTTCAATAGCTGGCATAGGGTCACCCTGCCAGTAAGTGGCAAAGAAGGCATCTAATCTAGGTCTATGTGAAAGCTATTGAAATAGAAGTGTAAGTACAAACAAGAAGAGGAGTAAAACAGACTTCTCAGAGAAAAAATATGACAGATCCAGATTTTGAGCTTGATGTTGACAGTGAGTTGTGCCACACTCTTAACTTCCACTATTTAAGAGAGAAAAGCCTGTAAAAGTAAGGACACTCAAATTTCATGTTGATATCTCATGCTTGATGTTAAAAATAAATATTTTTCAAGAGCAAAATAATTTTTCCTTTAAATTAAAATAACCCCAAGGTTTTAAATGATTATTTCCCATTGTATGGCTCCCTTCCTGTCACTGTTTTTGAGCTAGAACATGGAGTTCTTGGTGGGGAAAGGAAGGGCATGATCATCAATCTCCATTAATAGCCTTGAGTGATTTCTAAACATTGTCTAATGATTTCTTAGTTGATAGACCTGTAAATACTCGTGTGTTAGATGAACTAGTCATCCATATTTGAGATTTTATTTAAACTCTGAATGTGCCTTTCATATTTATCTGCTTCAGATAATACCACATGAATTGGGTAGATCATTTAAAATTCTACTCCTTTTTCAAATACATTTCTTGGAGTTATGCCAATAAAAAGTAGAACTCTGATTATGAGAGTTTAGTATTTGGGGAGAAAGAAAATTATTGTTATGTTCTAAAGGTAGGGTACAGGGGTACATTAGAGCAGTGCCCACAAAAGTGACATAATAGTAAAACCGAAATCTGTGGTTTTTCAGATGTTCAAGTTCATTGTAGAGACAAAAGGTAGAATGATATAGTACAAGCCTTTATTTTATCAACTGAGTCCAAGTATAGTCTACAGTCCACTTATATATTAGTCTTAAGATAACCTTAAATACATCTCCCTCTTTGTCATCTTTTCTCTTTCATTAGTCATCTTGTTTTTCAAAATGAAAACAGTTTTATTTCATAGAAAGTAAGAGAGGAGATTTGTCTTATGAAAATTGTACTGTTCTCAGTTGACAGGTTGAAATTTGTTGTCCTTCAGCAAACACTAGGCTATGGGCAAATGAAATAGACAGGTGAGAAGATCAGTTAGGGGTAGGAGAACAGGAACATACTCAAGACCAAGGATAGATTTGGCTGAAGACAGTCTTACATATGTACTTGTGCTATAAAATTATCCACATATATTACAGAAGTAACAGAGGAGAAGGGGTTGGAGCAGCTTTTTAGAGACAATCAAACACCTTGAGGGAGAGAATCACTGGGCCTGCAGGCTTGAGACCATAGTCTCTGGAGACATCATGCTCAATTGGCACAACATCCTCACCTCATTGCCATCGAGTTGGTTCTGACTCATAAAGACCTCTCCTTGGGTTTCCGAGGTGGTATCTCTACAGAAATAGATTGCCCAACCTTCCTTCTGAGGAGTGGCTGGTGGGTTTGAACCACCAGTCTTCTGGTTAGCAGTCAAATGCCTTAGGCACTATGCCACCAGCACTCCCAGCACAACATAGTATATTGTTCTACATCCTACTTTGGTGAGTAGGATAGGTTCTTAAAAGCTTTCAAGTGTCCATCTAAGATGCAACTATTGGTCTCCTCACATCTGGAGCAAAGAGGAGTGAAGAAAATGAAAGTCACTTGGAAATAATTAGTACAAAGATATGATGGACCACAAGGACCTCATGATTATGACCCTGAGACCAGAAGAACTAGATAGTGCCATTCTACCAAGGCCAACCATTCAGAAATGGATCAAAACTGGAGATCCTGGATAGAGTGAGAGGAAAATATGTAACAAAAGTCAAAAACATAAAAATGACCATAATTACTGGTCTGATAGAGACTGGTGGAACCCCCAAGACTATGGCCTTGGGTTATCCTTCAGGCCTGCAAATGGACTCACTTCTGTGAATTGGCTCTCAGCCCAACAGCAGAAAGACCTACAAGCAGAACACCTACCCCAGGGAGATGTACCCCTTAGGTCAGTCAGCCATGAGACATCAGAGGGGCAGCAGTCACATAGAGGGAAAGCTGGACAGATAGGAGTGCATAGACAAGAACGGCACAGGGAGGGGGTAGTCACAGGGATGGGAGGGGAGGAAAGATTTTTATGGTTGGAGATTGTAATGAGGCTGTGAAATCCAATGTGCATGAACTGCTGAGAGTAAAATGAATCTGCTTTGTAAATCTACACCCAAATCACAATAAAAATAAAAATAAAAAAATTGTTGCCCTTATCAATGAAAAAATTTACTGATATCTCTTAAGTGTATTATCTGAGAATTTCATGACCTCTTTCTGTTGGTCCAGCAAAAGGAAGGATGGAGAGATTCATCTCTTTTATACAAATCATCTTTTCTTTCCAATAACCATGAGTGCACTTACATTTGCAAGCATCGGGAGCAGAGAAGGGTCTCCGTAGGTCACGGTAGAAACCTGGCTTACACCGCTGACAGTGCTGACCTTCTGTGTTGTGTTGACAGTTGTTGCAGACACCACCACTACGATTCCCTGATGCTTCCCACACATTAATGTCAAAGTGACAAGTGTCAGCATGCCCATTGCACTTGCAGGCTGGGAAAAGAGAACCATGGAAGGAAAAAATTTAAAATAAAATGACAGGATTCACTAATATTCAGTCAGTTAAAAACAAGTTAAGCTGATTGTATATTTATTTATTTATTTCACAGTACAGGAATAAAAACAATATAAAAAGGTATATACTGAGAACTGTAGTCTCCCTATTCCCATTTACCCTGTTTCCTTTTGCCTTCAATAAATTACTACTATTTTTTCTTTCAGATCCAGTATTTTTTTATAGATTGTTAATATAAAACAACAACAACCATATTTTAGGATATGCCTGAAACCCAACAAAGTATGGATTTATCTAGTTAGGCAGAGATATTATGGTTACCTTAGGAACTGGGGTTGATACTTATTTTGGAGAGATATTTGAGTGGTCAACCGTTTTTTTCCCTCTTTGATGGAAACACCTCACCACTTCCACTCCTGCTGCTTCCCAAGGGCCACTGTCATCACTGTGAGCCACCTGATCTTGTCAGGAAATTTTTGAAAGTGACAAATGAGCAACTAATGAGCCTGAAAAAAACCTTCTGGTTGACAGGGGTGAATAACATGGCAGAGATTGATTTGTCTTTCATGAAGTATTTCCCAGCTGTACAAATGAATATGAGGTAGTCTCCTCAATTTCCTTTCTAAAGGAAAACTATTATAATTATTATTATAGACTTTCTTGTGTAATAATTTCTCAAAGGTATTGCTAAGATTATCAGTCAATAGCGTCAAAGACAAGTTTCTATGTTCTATATGTATTTAGATATGCAGTTGGTTTCTGCGGAAAGGGCGAGAATGGCCCTCTAGGAATTTAGGGGAAATTCTTCAGATTCTCTTGATGAGTGATTTAGATTAAGAATTCAGAGTTTTTCATGAAGGTCAAATGTATTTGAAAATGTTTGTGCTATTGTTTTTCATTGTTTCCTTGACATGTTATGATATTTTGACCAGATTCATAATCTTTAAAAAGCAGATTATAAGATAATTTAAGATTTATGCTTAGAGGAAATCCTTTACATTTCCTAGAAGCAAAAATAAATTGGTTCAATCCCAAATTATGTACACAAAGAGGCTTCTCACAACTTCACCCGCAATAAAAACCCAGTTGCCTCGAGTTGCTTCTGACTCATGGACACTATGAGTGGGTCAGAGGAGAACTGTGCTCCACAGGGTTTCCAGTGGCTGATTTTCCAGAAGGAGATCACCAGGGCTCTCTTCAGAGGCACCTCTGAATGGACTTGAACCTCCAACCTTTCAGTTAGCAGCCAAGTACACTTTCCATTTGTATATCCAAGGACTCTTTACCCACAATATTTGCCTTTAAATCCTTACAAAGTTGACGTTTGTTTAAGTGTGAACATTGTTATGGGCATGTGTATTTCTCTGAACATTTTGAATTCAGTTAAGAAAATGGCTCATGTTCCCGTATTTTTTAATATCCCATCTAATCTCCAATCTCAAACCCAAAGTTGATCTGGGCAATGCAGTCTCATTATTGACTGAATGGTTTCAGATCTGATTTGTCATTTCAGATATCATAAATGAAAAGAAAGGCATTATAGTATTATGGGAAAAGCATCTAATTTGGGGTCTGAAAAGTTGGGATCAAGTCCTAACCCTATCATTTACTAACATTGACCAGGCACTTAATTTTCCTGATTTCTAAAATGGGATTAACAGCACCTACTTTATAGGGTTGTTTTGAGAACTGAATTCAAGATAGCTGTTTCCATTATTATAACTTAATATCTGAGCTATGAGGATAATGTACACCAGAACCCTCAGTTGCTCTGGTGTCTAGTCATTTTTTATTGTGCCAGGTTCTCAAGGAAGGTGCTTATATCCCACAAAGTATCCAAGCAAATAGGCAACATATTCTTGGCAAAATAGTTATATTGGCAACCTTGCAAACAGTTTAGAGTCATAATGGGCAGTGAGATGAGCTATGCTATAGGTTATAGTTGTCTGTCACCCCCCACACACACACTTTATATTGTGTTTCTAGAGACAACAAGGTGTCCACAGATAAGTTTACTTTACAAATAAGGCTTTTGAATACTATGGGCTTGTTACTTACTTCTGCACTCTTTAGGAGCCCCTGTTTTGCCATCAACTGCCTCCCAGGGGCGGTCATTGTATAATGGTGCACAGTGTTGGCAATGGGTGCCTGCTGTGTTGTGCTTACACATACACTTCCCATGGACCTACAAACAAAAATAATTAAGAGCTATGAGCACAAATGATGCTAGGGAAGAAAGTTCTTCCTCTAATTTCATATCATTGGTTGGCTTTAGCCATAAGACAATATTCATTAATTTTTCTGAGAAGTTAGCAATCAAAATGAGTGATTCTTTCTTAATTTTTCTTATGATTAATCCAAAAGATTAAGTAACATATATTCTTGGCTGTAGGACATGTAACCCTAATGACAAATTATGATGTACTGGCTAGGCATTTATTTAAATGTTTGATACCTTTAAAGTTTTTCTTTACCCAGTAGTAATATATCTTCACTATAGAAAATTCAGAAATCTATAATCTCATCACAAATTGATTTCCTTATCAATATTTGGGGCATATAGTTCCATATTTTAAAAAATATAATTATATTTATAACTTTTTAATATATAATATGTTAAGAATATCTGTCCATGTCATGGAGTATTCTTGTATAACACACATTTTAATGGCTCTTTTGTATTGTGTACAATTTATTTGATCAATCATCTATTTTTGGTTATTTAGGTTTTTAAAATATTTTTATGTATTATCTTCAGTGTTATAATGAATACCCTGATAGCTAAGTATTATGTATATTTTTATTTCCTTGGAATGTGTTTTCTAGAAGTAAAATTGATGGATCAAATTATGTATATTTTTCAGGTTTTGAATATATTTTGTCATATTTGGAACACATTTTCTTTTGAGCTTATAGATAAGAGTATTTGAGGATTTATTAAAACAGTATTTCTATCAAGGAGGAATAATACTTCAATAGAATTATTAGTGATCTGAGAATTTTATGAGAATTTAAATTGTTCTGACAATTTCTAAAAATTAATAGTTTTAATCATCTGGAACACCTCCTAATAACTAAGTATTGCCATGAATTCCAGTACCAAGATGCATTTATTGACAAATGATGCCATCAGTACAAATGTAAGTTTTGCAAAGGAGCTAATCATGGGATTCACAAATGTATTCTTATGGGTCTATGAGATTTAATTTCTTGAGAAACAGTGTTTAAAGTAACTCAGTAAAAAAGTAATAAATTATATCAACTAGTCATAAAATAAAGGAGCCCTGGTTGTGCATTGGTTAAGCACCTGGCTGCTAATGGAAAGGTTGGTAGTTTGAACCCACCAGCCGCTCCATTGAGAAAGATGTGGCAGTCTGCTTCTGTAAAGATTTACAGCCTTGGAAATCCTATGGGGCAGTTCTCCTCTGTTGTTATAGGGTCACTATGAGTCAGAACTCTGGTAGCATAGTGGCTAAGGCACTTGACTGCTAACCAGAAGGCTGGCGGTTCAAACCCACCAGCCACTCCTCGGAAGGAAGGTTGGGCAATCTACTTCCGTAGTGATACTGCCTCGGAAACCCAAGGAGGGGTTGCTATGAGTTGGGTCTGACTCCACGGCACATAACAACAACAACATGAGTCAGAACTGACCTGATGGCAATGAGTTTCTGGTTTGGTGGCTCAGTAATTAAACACACCGCTGCAAACTGAAAGATGTGTGGTTAGAGTCCACAGTCCACAATGGCCCCTTGGGAGAGAAGACCTGACAACCTGTTCTCGTGAAGATTGCAAAGATTACAGCCTAGGACACCCTCTGGAGCAGTTCCATTTGGTCATATAGGGTTGCTCTGAGTTGGAATTGACTTGATGGTATAAAACAATCGTCAACCAATATTTAATGAATATCTACATGAGAGAGTCACTCTGCTAGACTGTGTTTAGTATATAAAGCATTACAAAATGTAATTTTTGCCTTCAAGAAAGATACAGTGTAGGTGGAGAAAAAAAACTTACATAGAAAAAAAAAAGATTAAGCCATCCCATTACTAGGTATATACCCTAAAGAAGTGAGAGCCATAACAAGAACAGATATATGCACGCCGATGTTCATCGCAGCACTATTTACAATAGCCAAAACTTGGAAACAACCTAGATTTCCAACAACTGAGGAATGGATAACCAAACTTTGGTACATTCACACAATGGAATACTATGCAACGCTAAAGAATAATGTAGAATCTGCAAAACACCGCATAACGTGGATGAACTTAGAGGACATTATGCTGAGCGAAATAAGTCAGTCACAAAAGGACAAATATTGTATTAGTCCGTTATTGTGAAAGTTAAGGAAAGGTTTATATATTGGAGGACATTTTCTTTGTTGGTTACCAGGGGTGGGAGGGGAGGGGAGGGAACATGGTTAGATAGACAGAGATAAGTATTGATTTGGGTGAAGAGAAGGGCAATGTACCAAATGTGAGTGACCAATATGGCAGCATTGAGGATGAGAAAGACATAGAGAGTTACATGGGCAGTACAGACAACAAATATGAACCCCTTTGTAAATACAATACTGAGTTGTCAATGAAAGCAAACATGGGTATAGGGACGGATAGATGGGTGAACAAGCTAAACAATTATGTATGTCTAAATGGAGAGTGTATCCAAGATCATATACAGGGTTGGCAGACAATGGGCCTCTCGAAGAGTATGAAGGGATGGACACTGGGAGGAGGTAACTATGGGGAGGAAGTGGGAGGGGAGCTGCTGCATTGTAAATTTTGGTCAATGACATGAGACAAAGTATATGTGAACTGCTGTATGAAAAGTGAATTTACTCTGTAAATCTTCACCCAAATCCTAATAAAAAAAAAAAGATTAACAAGGCAATTAATACGTACTTGTTGTTGTTGTTGTTGTGTACCGTCGAGTCACACCTGACTCATAGAAATGAAATGGTGCTGGAATTTTAAAAATGCAGTAGTCATTATAGGTTGGCAGTTATGGGGGGCTTTATTGGAGGGGTTGGAATTCGAGCTAGCCCTTGACAAATGGGCAACATTTTTGACAGGCAGAGGGAAAAGATTTCCCAAGAGAAGGAAACAGAGAGCCAAGGTGTGGCTCTAGGAGGCAAAGTAGAATCTGTACATAAAAGTTTATTTCAGAGCACCTTGAATATTTTGACTGCAATGGTAAAGGAACTATTCAAAAAGACAATTACTCAGAGAGGCCAAAAACAAAATGAATCCCTAAAGGAGAGTTCAACAAACCTAGAAATAGCCACACCAATACATTGATGCACTGCTGCTTGACCTCAGATAACATCTGAATAAGTTGTGTCATCTTATCCAGGAGTCCGTTTCTCTTTTAATACTTTCCTAACATGTACCTCTTTAGTTCCACTGGTGGAGGCACTCTGGAAATAGCATCTGCATTATCCAAGTGTGTTATATAAGTACCATGGGTCTTCAACTCACATAATGTTCAAGTGCAGGAATTACCCATCAGTCTTAGAGGACTTCTGGTTGCTTGTGAATGAACCATAAAAGGCCTAAAGTTATAATATTTTATAAATAATTATGTTGATAGATGTTTTGCTAAATTTCATTTCTGTGTATTATGCAATATAAAGTTAGAGCATTTTTTTTTGTTTGTTTGTTAATTCTCAGGGTTCAGTGAGGCTATGGATATTTTAAAAAGAAAGTGGAATTGGCTCCTTGGAGTACAAAGATATTACAAATATTTTGTTAATTCTCTCTATAGAAACTAAACTAGTATTATAGATTCAAATTACTGGTTTTGATCTTGGAATGCCAAGTGTGAGTTATAGCTACCTATTTTCTTGGCTTCTTTCATGACTAGTTCTGATATGAACTTTTTATATATAGAAGTCCCATGAGCGTTGTAAGAGTTCATTAGCATATTGCCATTCACACATTCAAGCAAAAGATCTGCAGAAATTCAATTTCTACTGCTCTAGAGGAGCAAGATCTTTCATCTTAGTTCCTGGATAATGGATTTTTCATATATTCTAATAGATGCTTTGGTCCTACTGCTTTTTTCTTTTGTTTTGTTTTAACTTACTTATTGTTGCAAACATGTATGCAACAGAACTGTTGGTTGTACAATGATCTTCACATGTACAGTTCAGTGATATTAATTATGTTCATCATGTTCTTCAGCCATCACCTTATCAATTCCCAAATTATACCATCATGCTTACCTTTTGTTAAAGCCTATTGCTTTTATTAAATCTTTTTTATTTAACATTCCCTCTCATCATGGAAAAATAGAAACTCTTATCAAACAATCTGTGCACTATCAGGTTCTTTAAAGGTAGTCAGTAAAAGCTAGATGATTATTTACTTGTAGTGTTAGGTGTTAATTTCAAATAAAATAGAGTCATTGGAAAAATTGAGTAGAAAAAATTTTCAAGGTTGAAGAGTTTAAAATGAAGACATATTTATGCAGATAGCAGAAGTTGAGAGAATAATCTAGATTAGTAGGAAAAGCACTTTTGTATTGCCTATATTCCACAAACTGTCAAAACACAGCAAAACAAACAACAGGCACACAAAACATCCAGCATGCAAATAATTTGATAGAATTAGAGACAGATTCCTAGAACAAATCATCCTAATGCATCACTGCTGGTAAGGGGGTTATACAGACTACTATCTAAGGATGTCATTACAGAAAATGTTAAGGAGTCTAAAGGAAGTATGATGGAGACCATGATCAATAAATGCTACCTGTATCAAACTTATAAATATTGTTCCTGAGGCTGTGTCTTGAAGGGTTCATAGGATTTCCCTTAGGAGCAAAGACAAGAAGATAAGAACCCAAAAGGAATATTCAGGGAACAGTCAATAAACAAACTAGAAGTTATATGTTGGAGAGGTAGGCTAGATCCAGATCATGGAACACATTAAATTAAACATCAGTTTTGGAACTTACCTCATAGGCAATGGAGATCCATTGAAGATTTTTGAGTAAGGGAAGAGTGAAAGGTATACTAAATATACTTTCCTTTTTAAAAATTGCTGCCTCCCTTCTATCTTTCTTCCCCTCCTCCTTTACCATTCTTTTTTTTTTAAACCCCAGTTTATGCATTCCAGCAGTCAATGGCACCCACATGCATTTTCTAATAAGCAGAATTTTAAAGGGTTGTTGATTCTCATTTATTGCCTTCTTGCATTCTTTCTGCTTTTTAACAACCCTTTATAGAGCACATATTATATAAAGAATAGATGCTGAAAATATAGTTAATTCCTTTAAAGGAAATCACTTATTATATTAAATTCAATTTATCAGGTTTGGTCTTGGAATGCCCAAGGCCTATATGTAATTTCACTCAACTGTTAGGTTAGTCCTGGTCCACAAATTCCAGGCCTCCAGGAGGCCTCGGACATTTAGGGTAAGCTCATCAAACATTCACATGCAGCACACGATAGTGTGGACAGGTCACTTCCCTCTAGAGAAGGGTTTCAGAGCATTCCCATGCTTCCACATGCTGTGAATTCAGATGAACCTCCCAGGGTCTGAAAGATGCCAGCCCAGCAAATTTTTCTGCACACGAAAAAATTCAAGGAACTGTCATTTTCAGAATTACCAAAAATAGTTGTAAATCATTACCCAGACCATTTGAAACAAGAAATCCTTCCTCAGCGATACAACGGTTGCTGTTCAAGCTTGAAAGATCACCTACTATTTGATGCTTGTGAAAAATGTGCAAGTAAAACTAGGTCTCCATTGGGGGGGGATGGAAAAAGGAAACTTTAGTAACAAGTTAAACATAGCTCTTGTTTGGTGCACCAGCATGGATGAGATTGGATTATGCACTTAAGATTTAGTTGAAGACTGGTGTCTTCTATTGTGGTGACTGTCTAATTGGGAAATGAGAAATCTACCTTAACAATAAAACTACAAATCCTAATTACCTTGGCATTTTCATAAACCCCTCTTTTATACTAAAAGTACTTTTTTCTGTTAATGTCAAAGGTTTTCCTACCCATATCTAATTGAGTTTATTTGTTACTAATATTAACCTACCTATCAGTCATTTTTTAGCATATTTATCTTACAGGGAGGGACTCATACAAACTTTAAACCAGTAATTTGAAGAATTCCTAGAACAGCATGCTTATTAATAGCTGTGTACTTTAGTGACAAATATTATATATTAAAGCCAGATAGACATAGAAGAGAAAATATTATTTCTTTGTGTATGGAACTATGTTGTTGTTGTTGTGGGCCACTGCGTCAATTCCTACTCATAGAGATCCTACAAGACGGAATAGAACAGCCCCATAGGGTTTCCTATGCCATAATCTTCACAGGAGCAGATTGCTGCTCGGTCTTTTTTTCTGAGGAATGACAGGTGGGTTGGCACTGCTGACCTTTTGGTTAGCAGTTAAGCACTTAACCATTGTGCTATCAGGGCTTCTTATTTTGAACTACAGACATAAGATCTTAGGTGAGGGCAAAATGAGGAAATTATTGTCTTTGAGATTCATCAATGGAAAATACAGAAGTCATACCTTAAGAATTAAAAAAAAAAAGTGGCTTCCTTTGAACAAAGACCTTTATTAGTCAATGACCAAGTGGTTGAAGAATTTGACCATAGCAGGAGGTTGTGAGAATTTGGTCATTGACATATCAAACATATGGTTTGAACAGTGACTTATTGTGATATTGTAGAATATTTAAACATGAGATGGAAGGGTCCTTTTAATCTTAAAGCTCTATGGTTTTAAGGCCTGCTTCTCTGTATTGGGAATACTGCTTGGTTTCAGGTAACCACCCATAATCCTTTCTGATACCAGAGAAAACCTAAATGCTATGCAGCTTGGTCCTATTGCCATCCCAGAAATGTGGAATGTTTCCAGAACCATCTGAAAATCAAACAGGGAAGAGCTAGGAAAACAGTTCTTTCTTGCAGGTACTACCTGATGTGGCACTAATGAGAAAGTAAATAAGCGTTAAGAGATAATCTATGAAATGGGCTTTCATTTGTTGATATTGGCTTATAACTCAACTGAAGTAAATTCTATCCCTTCTTCTGTCTTTCCTACTGCTCTCTTTCTCCTTTACTGCACTTTTCTTGTTTCTTGTGACTAAAGTAATTCTAGACTGAAGATTATTCTGGCTCCTGTCTTCCACATGAAGGTTTACTTCATCATCTACTGATATTCACCAGAGACATTCATTACAATGGGGTTACAAAAGCAGAAAGTCAATCTGGTTAATGCTTTGGAGGGCTACTTAACTGAATTCTTTTAGGAATGTCTCATAAAATTTGTTTCCCTCCAAAAGGAAACAACTATTGTTTGACTGTCTTGTTCATGTCCTGCTAAAATTTATTATAAAGGTCAGTGAAAATGATTTGTTTTATAACTAAGTATTTAGAAATTCTTGGATTTCATAAGTCCAATTGTTTTCTTGTGCTACCATACCATTATTGTTTATCATCAGTTTATTCTCATTCTTTATGGTACAACTTTGAATTCCATTGAAAAATTAATATACTTTCATAGTATCATTGGAACTCTAAAATATGTTCCTGAAAGAGGATATAAACAGTGCCTATTCTATGAACCAAAGAAAACTGCCCACTTAAAGGCAGCTGCAGCAATCCATATACCACCATTTATCTATGACAAATGATTTAGGAAGTGGAACAGTGCTATGCAGCAATTCAAGACAAAAAGTAAAGGCCAAAACTGATTAATTTCTGAAGAGATAGTATGTCCCTTTTAGAGAAAAGGATTAACTCCTAAAAGAATGAACTTCTTATGCACGAAAAGAGATAAATTCTAATAATGGTCTAGCCTGTTAGAACCTGCTCCCTCTTATGCAGGACGAAAACATGCAAAACAATGCTACAACACAATCTTTGGATAGAAAAGCATTGCGAGGAAAACAGGTCTGTTCATTAACGAATAAAATATGCCTTTTTCCCACTCAAGATTAGCATTTTTTTTAAATTAAACAAACGAAGCAGGAGTTCTATGGTGAATATAATTAATAACAATTGAGTTTGGTGGAAAAGGTGGCTTGAAACATCCTGTCAGATGGAAAAAAATAGATTGAAGCCTGAGTATTCCAAACCCTTGCCCAATAATATATATACCAAGAATACCACCAATTGAACAATGTGTTCTTTGGTCTGTTCTCAAGGGCTAGAGAAAACCGCTTTTATAAGGGAGCATGGACATTAAAATAAAGATAGCTATAAAGTAGAAACTATTATGATTAAAGTAATGAAAATGGGCTAATACTTAGAGACTTTCCTTCTCCCAGCTAACCTGTTGCCTGCAGTTCTTCCTATAGAGACTCATTCCTTTAGTTCTTGGATGGTGTTTTATGTCCAGGAGCTTCCTACCAAAAATGCACTGATTCGTAGAGGTGAAAATGCTTAAATTATTAGCAACAAACATTTTAGCGGGGATTATAATGATCTATTCTCAATGTTCAATTCTCAATGTTCGAACTATTCAGGAGTGTTGCCTAAAGGAGGAAGAGACTTCCTGGAGTATGGAAAGGGAATGCCTTGAAGTCAGAGGGAAGGAACCAAAGACAAATTGTACCTACTTCACTATTTTGTCAAGAACCTGTTTCAGCAGACAGACCTAGAAAAAAGCATGAATGTAGCCAATGCAAATTCCATAATAGTGTATTTAGTCTACTGTATGGTAATCATGTGACTATCTCCTTCTTTCCGCTAGATTGTAAGCTCTTGCAGGGAAGAAACAATGGTTTAAATTTCTTTGAATCCTGGCAACTGGCATATAATAGCTGTTCAATAAATATTTGTTAATTTTGCATTCAGTCAACATATATTTAGCGGAGCATTGAGAACCTAAGTTATTGAGCTTAGTTTCAATTTACAAATTTGCCATGAGTGCTAATTATGCATTTGAAGTGGAAATAGGATGATGCTTTCAATTAATTGTCACATATCAAGATTTTTGATATAATAGGATTGAAAGGCATTCAGTTTTGCCCAGAGTGCTTCCTACAAGGGGCACACTGGCTCACACCTGGGCAAGGCATGTTGGTAAATATATTCTCATGTGTAGTAGTCAGCTATAGTTGCCTTGGAAGACATCTGTAAGCCCAGAGAATGTGGGTCAGTCATGGAGGGAAATGGGAATAATAATAATAATGGTGATGATGAATATCATAATAGCTGTTAGTTGCTGTTGAGCCAGCTCTGACTCAGGACAAACCTTATGTATAAAAGAATGATGATCACTGGTCTGTTTGCATCCACTGTTGCAGGTGTTGTGTCCCTTGCTTTCCTTGGCCCTCTATGTGGCCAAACATGATGTCCTTTTCTAGGGATTGCTCTTTCCTGATGACATGTCCAAAGTTAGTGAGTGGAAGTCTCACCATTCTTGCTTCTAAAGAACATTCTGGTTGTATGTTGTATTTCTTCTAAGGCTGATTTATTCATTCTTTTTGGCAGTCCACAGTACATTCAATATTCATCGTCAACAGCACAGTTTGAATGCATCAATTCTTCTTCTGTCTTCTATCACCCATCTGCCAGTTTGTTATACAGCAGCTCTGGAGTTACCAACATCCGACTTCCATACAGCCCACACTTATGAACTAAACCCTCTAAAGCCTGTTATATTAAAAATTTGAGGTACATGCCGTGGTTCATAATTACAAGCTGTACTTTGTGACGCACATGAAAACATTATTATTATTACTGTATTATTATGTTAAAGATGTTTTAGTGTATATGGAATTCTTTTGTGTATGTGTGTGTGCTTAGAAAGGTATACTGTATGCTCTGTGCTGATATCTGACTAGCTGATACTAGATATGAGCCATCCCTAACTGTTCTGATTTATGTACAAATCTGACTTAAAGACAGGCTTAGGAACAGAACTCCTTCATAATCTGGGGATTGTCTGTATTGTGGTGGCTTGTGTGTTGCTATGATTCTGGAAGCTATGTCACCAGTATTTCAAATGCCAACAGGATCACCCATAGTGGACCGGTTTCTTAGGAGCTTTGAGACTAAGAGGAGCTTTGCTGTTATAGTGCCTAAGGCACTTGACTGCAACCAGAAGGCTGGTGGCTAAACCCACCAGCCACTCCTTGAAAGGAAGATTGGGCAATCTACTTCCATAGTGATACTGCCTCGGAAACCCAAGGAGGGGTCGCTATGAGTCGGATCTGACTCGATAGCACCCAAGGAGGGGTCGCTATGAGTCGGATCTGACTCGATAGCTGTGGGTTTGGTTTTTTGAGTTTGAGACTAAGACAAAGAAGAAAGGCCTTGTGATCTACTTCTGAAAATTAGTCAATGTCTGTGGATCACAATAGAAGAATAATAGTAGTAGTAGCTAATATCGAGTAGCAGTTGCTATGTACCAGGCACTGTTCTAGGTATTTTATAAATACCAACATATTTAATTACTCAAAAACTGAAGTTAGATATAATTATTATTGCCACTCTAAATGAGGAAACTGAGGTTCAAAGGGTTTACATAATTTGCCCAAGGTCACAAAGCCAATAAATGGTAGAGCTATTTGAACTCTGACACTATGACTGCAGAGTCTGCACCTTAATCCCTAAATTACGCTGTTATAAAGCCCTGGGGAGGAGGATTTTGAGGGCTCTACTTTAACCAACTCTCTCTAAGGTGTTAAATAAAACTGGTGTGTCCCAACCAATTTGTCCTTTAAGAGCTCTTTAGGACAAAGGCTGGTGTGTCATTTCCTGAGTATTCTGTCCTTGAGTGGATTATTAGTCCTTTTCTCCTTTGGGAGAAACTTAGCAGTTTTGAGAAAACTGAATACAGGAGGAATAGTCCCAATTTTGTACACCTGGCATGAATAAGCTCAGGGCATGTAGGGATAGAGATCCTTTTAGATCCTCATTGGTTAAATGTAAAATCTTTGTATATGTGCATATCATGCTTGGTAAAACGGAGGGTCAACGAAAAATGGGAAGGCCCTCAACGAGATGGATTGACACAGTGGCTATAACGATGGGCTCAGGTATAGCAGGGATTGTGAGGCTGGCACAGGACCGGGCAGTGTTTTGTTCTGCTCTGCATAGGGTTGCTATGAGTCAGAGATGACTCGATGACACCTAACAGCAACAGGGGCATTTCTGGGCCACTACAAGCCTTAATAATTTCTACTCATCAGAAACTTCACTGAATAAATTTACAAATGAAGGTGACAACAGCAATGTAAATGAACTCTAATTAAAGATTTGCTTGAACTCTGATGAAAGATTTGTTCTTCATGGACAGCACCTCTATGTCATTAAGGAGCTCTGGTGGCATGGTACTCTGGTGGCATTTGACTGCTAACCACAAGGTTGGCATTTCAAATCCACCAGCCACTCCGTGGAAGGAAGACTGGGCGATCTCCATCCGTAAAGATTTACCACGTCGGAAACTCAAAGGGGGTCGTTATGAGTCCCTATTAGACATGATCTGGTAGGGATGGTAATATTATGCAATGTGATAGCTTTAACCATCAGTTTTAATTTAGGTTATGAGGAAATCTTCAAATTCATATTGCTGGTTTATTTCCATTTTTTCATGAACAATCTTTTGTTCAAAGCTTTCATTTATATGTCAAAATGAAATTATATCTGTGGTATTTTGTATTTAGTATAAGAAATCAGGAGTCGAAGAGATATTCATATCTCCCAAAATTCCCAAATGCTACCAAATCTATGCACCTCAAATTGTGAGCATAGGTTCCAAGATGGCTTAAGCCTGTGGTTCAGCACATCTTTGTTTTCAGTATTATACTAGAACCAAGAACCAAAATCAAGCTTTGAAATGGGTTTCCCCCCACAAAATTTAACAGTGTTCTGTCTACAACACTCTTCAGAGTTATCTCTGCCTTTTATTATCTTTGAACTATTTTACAACTCTGTAAATTATAGAAAATTAATAACAATGCAAATAACTCATCCATAGAAATGCAGATTAGCTGTATCTGGTAAGATGCAATTGTTCTTTGCTCTCTTTTGAATTTATTTGTAATTTCATATCAGCATTCCCTAGTTGCTATATATGTGTGGTCCTTTGAATTTTCCTTTGAACTGATTGTAATATTTTATTAGTTCCCTTACCAATTAATGAATTAAGGAAAGTTTTAATACATGTTCATTATTTTTAATTTGTGTAAGAGTTATGACCTTACCTTTTAAAAATTTATCCTTTAACACTGCTATTTCTTACCTTCCACATGTTACTTAAAGGTTTTCTATCAAGTCTGCTTAAAGATTTACTTCTAAAAATGGGATTTCAATGTAGTTTATATAGCTAAGTGGGTTTTGAATGTCTTATATTTTCACAAGATTAATTTTACTAGCTTCCTCTTTTCAGT
The DNA here is from genome assembly GCF_000298275.1 of Orycteropus afer afer. Lineage (NCBI taxonomy): Eukaryota > Metazoa > Chordata > Mammalia > Tubulidentata > Orycteropodidae > Orycteropus > Orycteropus afer. Next base: position 4,766,514 of record NW_006921840.1, on the reverse strand, counting down.
ATCATCAGGCACTTTTATCTTTCCTCGGGGACTGCGATAAATATTTCTGCCATAAAAATGCAAATAGCACTGAACTAAAAATTGTAATGTCTGTGAGACTTATGAAGATTACTTATAGATAAGATCATACTATTACCAATTTATAAGATTTTTGTTACTATTGCTTCATTGCATAGACTTTTTTTATTATTTGCTCTTTGTTTCTAATGGGGTTTTAAAAATTACTTCTGACTACAGGGCTTTTAAAATTTATTTCTAACAGATATAGTTATTTTAATTAGCGTATATGTGTAATTGTTTCAGATTTGCCAGTTTACAATGACAATAAAATAAGGCGCTCTGATTTTAAGACATTATTTCAGTGTATCACTGCCTTAGAATATCAAATTGGCTTCTTCTCTATAATAGCCATAGCTTCTACAGCTGCAAGATATAGAGCCAAGTATCATTAGATTTTTTTGCTGCAATTCTCATTTATAGACACTCTTTCAGGTTTTTTAAATAATATTATATAAGAAATTGTCTCAGTACACAGCTAAGTAATTTGAAATTTCTTTCAAGCCAAATTGTTACCTGGCCACTATGTTATCAAAACAGTTGATCTCTGTTAAGTCTTTTTTCACAGTCCTACTTTGCACTTGTCCTTTTATACTTAAACTTAGTGCCTAAGGTATTTGACTGCTAACCAGAAGGCTGGCAGTTCAAACCCACCAGCCACTCCTTGGAAGGAAGGTTGGGCAATCTACTTCCGTAGTGATACTGCCTCGGAAACCCAAGGCAGGGTCACTATGAGTCGGGTCTGACTCGATGGGACATAACAACAACAACAACATGGTCACTATGTAACTTAGTGGTAGAATGGGGACCAGAACTCCCAAGAGTTCTAAAATATTAGAGGCTCCATCTTATAACATTGACATCAACAGGTGGATTTTTTTTTCCATCCCACAAACTCCTAAAATAATTTTTATTATATAATTTCTTTGAGGATTAAATAATAATAAATTTTAATTTCTTAGTACTTTCTTAATGTGTGTAATTTTAGAAAGAAATAGAAAAAGTGAAAAACCAAAATTCACTGCCATTGAGTCGATTTGACTCATAGTGACCCCTCCTTGGGTTTCCAAGGCAGTATCCTTATGGAAGTAGGTTGCCCAATCTTCTTTCCAAGGAGTGACTGGTGGGTTTGAACCACCCGCCTTCTGGTTAGCAGTCAAATGCCTTAGGCACTACACCACTTGTGGAGCAAACAGTTATGTGCTTGGCTGTTAACCAGAAGCCCATGTAGTGGCTTTGCAGGAGAAAGACCTGGTGATCTGCTTCTGTAATTATTACAGCCAGGAATACCTTATGAGGCAGTTCTCCTCTGCCATATGAGGTTGCTGTCAGTTGAAATGGAACAACAACTATTAACACATCAACTATCAAGCAAGAACCTGGGAAACAGTGAAGGCAAAAACTAGAACACATTTTGTAAGTAATTTATCTGTCAAGCAGTGAAGTTTTGATATAAGAATGAAGGAAAGTTTTGTTCAAGGTCTTTTAGGATTTGGATGGGTTTTTGTAATTAGTTAGGGGCCAGGTAAAATCTACTAGAAATGCTGTGGGGGATTATTAAGTACTTTTCACCCCAATGACATTCACTTGCTCAATATGTTCACATAGCTTCTGGTTATTTTAAAAGGAAAATTCCTTGTCAGAGACTACTTTGGATTATCTTACAAAGTTTTTTTTCTTTTTTTTAAATTCACTCTAGTTCACATTTCCCACTGTTTTCCTTCTTTCTTGACAGCTCTGTTGGACTGTCACTCAGTATTCTATACAGTGCAAAGGGTGTTAACAAAAGTTGACTTGTTTAAGATAAATGAGCCCCTGATTGTTGCATAAGACACCAGTTGCCAGGGCATGTTTTCTTCCATAGTCTTTGTTCTTGAATTAATTCATTCAGATGCTTCTTTTCATATAGCAAAGTTGCTTGTTTCTAGGTAAATCTTATTTTAAAAAAAGTCTTCATTATTGAGTATTCTCATATGGTAGATCAATTTGGAAACATGGATTTATAAAAAAGCTATACTTGAGCTGGCAACATTTTATCAGAATACAGAGCCATTAAGAAATCTGTGATCATCTGTGTATGGCCAGAAATAATAGCCACAGCTATTGAAAGAACTGATTTTCATCAGCATCCACCTATTCAAAACTATTACTTTTAAAAACAGCTATCTTTTTAAACCATGAACACAGAATGTCCTTCTATTTATTTAGGTCTTCTTCAATTTCTTTTAATAATGTTTTATAGTTTTCAATGTCCAAGTCTTTCACCTTCCTGGTTAACTTTATTCTTAGGTACTTTATTGTCTTAGATGCTATATGCTAAATAGAATTGTTTCCTTAATGCCCTGTAAAGCTTGCTCATTGCTAATTTATAGAAACTCATTTTTTGTGTGTGTTGACCTGTATCCTGCTACTTTGATGAATTCATTTATTAGCTCTAATAGCTTTCTGTGGAATCTTAGGGATTTTCATGTCTTCTGTGAAAGATATTTTTACTGCCTTCTTCCCAATTTAGATACCTTTTGTTTCTTTTTCTTGCCTGACTGCTCTGGCTAGGACTTACAGCACAATGTTAAATAGCAGTGGTAAGAATGGGCTCTCAGTCTTTTTGCATTCAGTATGATGTTAGCTGTGAGTTTTTCATAAGCAAAAATTCATTATATTGAGGAATTTCCTTTTATTTCTAGGTTTTTGAGTATTTTTATCATGAAATGGTGTTGGATTTTGTCAAATGCCTTTTTTGTAATCAATTGAGATTATCATGTGATTTTTTTTCCTTTGTTCTTATTAATGTGGTATATTACACTGATTGATTTTCTAATGTTGAACCACCCTTGCATTCCTGGGATAAATTCCACTTGATCACAGGGTATAATCATTTCAATATGCTTTTGGATTCACTTTGCTAGTATTTAGTTGAGGATTTTTGCATCTATATTCATAAGGGATATTTGGTCTGTAGTTTTCTGTTCTTGTGGCATCTTCCTCTGGCTTTCTGGCATGGCATCAGGGTCATACCAGCTTCCTAGGATGATTTAGGAAGGATCCCTTCTCTTTTATGTTTTGCTAAAGTTTAAGGAAGATTGAAATCACTTCTTTTATAAATGTTTGGTAGAATTCCCCAGTGACGTCATCTGATTCAGGACGCTTTTTGTTGGGGGTTTTTGGATACAGATTCAATCTCTTCACTTGTTATAGGTCTGTTGAGATCTTCTGTTTCTTCTTGCATCAGTATAGGGAGGTTATGTGCATACTGTTTCAATTTACTGTAGTGTTTTAATAAGTTTTGCAATTGGGCCGTGTGACTCCTCCAACTCTGTTCTTTATTAAGATTGTTTTAACTATTCATGGCCCCTTATATTTCCATATGAATTTTAGGTTCAGCTAGTTCATTTCTGTGGGGGGAAAAAAAAAAGACATTGGAATTTTGATGGTGATTGCATTGAATTGTAGATCAGTTTGGTTGTGTTGCCATCTTTACAAAATTAAATCTTTCAATCCATGAACACAGGATATCTTTATTCAGGTCTTCTTCATTTTAAATTCATAGTTTTCAGTGTACTGGATTGCACATACTTGGTTAAGTTTATTGCAAAGTATTTATTCTTTTAGATGCTCTTTTAAATAGAATATTTTCCTTAATTTCAAATTGTTCTTTGCTAATGTATAGAAACACAACTGATTTTTGTATATTCCTTTTGTATCCTGCATCTTTGCTGAACTTGTTTATTGGCTCTAATTGTCTGTGTGTATGTGTGTGAGTGTGCGTGCATGTATTCTTTAGGGTTTTCTATATATAAAATTATGTCACCTAAAAATAGAAATAGTTCTACTTCTTCCTTTCCAATCTGGATGGCATTTATTTCTTTTTCTTGTCTAATTGCTATGGTTAGAACTTCTAGTACAATGTTGAATTTTCCTCCCACACAGCAGCTTGTAGGTTTGAACTGCCAACCTTTTGGTTAGCAGTCAAATGTCAAATGCACTGTGCGATCAGAGCTCTTTATATTGAGGGATAGCTGATGTATTTAAGGCAGTTTATCCCTGAGTATTTATAAATTTTGTTATTTTTTTTCAAGTCCTATATTTGCAGAATGGGAGCTCTGGTAGCATAGTGGCTAAGGCACTTGACTACTAACCAGAAGCCTGGCGGTTCAAACCCACCAGTCACTCCTTGGAAGGAAGATGGGGCGATCTACTTCCATAGTGATACTGCCTTGGAAACCCAAGGAAGGGTCGCTATGAGTTGGGTCCGACTCAACGGCACATAACAACAACAACAAAATATTTGCAGAATAGCTACACTAGGTTTTGAAATGTTATGAAAACTATTTGTTTTTATACTATAGTATCTCTTGAATGTCAGCATTATACTTAAGCAGGTATTACTGTTCTTGACTGGGGAGAATTTACTCCTAAATTTGAACTTTTTAAATTTCATAATTATCCAGAATTTAAGGTCTAAACAACAGAGAGCAGGATCTTGCTTTCCTAGATATATATTGCACAAGAACAGATTCCCTGGCCAAGCTGTATCAGTCCCACTGTAATCTGAAGAACCTGAGGAAATAATGTACAGTAGGAGGGATTCACAGATCCCTTGTTACATCAGGTCTTTTAGGAACATCCCATTGAAAGTATAACATATCACAAAATTAACTTGTTGTTGTTGTTATGTGCTGTCAAGTCAGACCCGACTCATAGCAACCCCTCCTTGAGTTTCCGAGGCCATATTACTATGGAAGTAGATTGCCCAACCTTCCTTCCAAGGAGTGGCTGGTGGGTTTGAACAGCCAGCCTTCTGGTTAGCGGTCAAGCGCCTTAGGCACTATGCTACCAGAGCTCCCCAAAATTAACTTAGTGGCATATATTAGTCAGTTTATAAATATTTTGGTTGCTATATTAATTAAAACCAGTGATTTATGGTTGAGGTATTAAGGAACTTGTATATTAAGGGGAAAAAAAGAACATTAAGTTGGAACAACATTTAAAATTAAAATGCAATATATATGAATAGAAATATTTTTATGATAATTTTTTCTGGTTGACTAAAAAATGACATTAAAAATACTCCAAAAATGTTTATATCATCCATACTCTGAAAAATACTTTAAGAAAAACAATGGCAGCATCAGAAGTGATCTCACAAATTTGTCCTTTGCCTTGCTTCTCAGAAATCCAATAATGGAAAAGAAATACTGATAATAATTTAGATATTCTCTGAAGAAATGTAACTCTTAGTCAAAGGTAGAATAATTAATCTGAAATTCCTAATATTTGAATGATTACATTTATACACAAAGCAAGAGGATATTTTTTCCTTTAGATGATCTTAAGATATATTATTAGTCTTTATCTTAATGCTTTAATAAAACCATAATAATCATCATAGTGAAAACAATAAGCATTTTAATCTACATGAAACTCTACTAAGGAGTTCTGAGGTTCTTTGCTTCACATTATATGGATAAATGTGACATAAACAGAATAAATTTTGGAATTAGATACATAAGTTTCCTAATCCTTGTTCTCAATAATCTTGGGCAGATTCTTTAATGATAAGACATAGCTTCCTACCTATAAAATGAGGATAATAACACCAGCCCCATGTATTTGTTTGGGGATTTAAAGAGAAAAAGTATGCATGTGTGACACAGTTAATTAAGAGCAGTCATTAGTCAATGTTTCTACAAGCTATTTGTATATACTTTATGAATTTTCAGGTATATAGTAGAGGTGACAAGGGACAAGGTTTTGGTGGTTTCTTGGCCACAGCAAGCTACCCGGAGGGAATGAATAGTTCAACCTGTGGGCTCAGGACCATGGTCACAGGGAACATCTAGCTCAATTTGCATAACATATTACACAAAAATATTGTTCTACATCCTACTTTAGTGAGTAGTGACTAGGTTCTTAAAAGCTTGCAAGTGGCCATCTAGATGTAATGATGAGTCTTCTCATCCAGAGCAAAGAGGAATGAAGAAAAGCAAAGATACGTGGAAACAATTATTCCAAGGGACTTGTAGACCTTGTGATCCTCAGCCTCTATGACTGTGAGACCAGAAGAACTAGATGGTGCCCAACTGCCACTGTCAACAGCTCAGAGGGGGATTGGTGCAGGAGATCCTGGAGTGGGAGAACAATGTGGAACAAAACTCAAAATCATGAAAAAAAAAAAAAACAAGGTTTGCTGGTCTGATAGAGCCTGGTGAGACCCCTGTGACTATGACCCCTTGCTATCCTTCAGGTCTGGAATTGAACTCACTCCTCTGGCTTCCAGCCAAACAATAGATAGGAATGTGGGCTGACCATTTACATCAGGTACATACACTCCTTGGAGAGATCAATCATGGGAGAACAGAAGGGCAGTGTTTGCACAGGGAGACAGCTCGGGATAGGAGTGCATGGGAGGGAAAGACACAGGGAAGAGGTAACTACAGGGAGGAAATGGGAAGAGAGCTGTTACATGGTGGGGCATTACAGTCAATGTCATGAGACAAAATACGTATGAACTGCTATACGGAAATGAATTTGCTCTGTAAACTTTCACCCAAATCACAGTCTAAATAAATAAATAAAGTTAAAAAAAAGAGCAGTTGTTATTATTAATCTTATTAACATTATTATATGAAATAGATCTCTTAATTTTAAAATACCATTGATTAATTAATTCATACATTGACCAAAATCTTTTTGAACTTGTTATGTTAGACACTGTAATATTCCAGCATTTGCCCTTAAACAAGCAAACAGTTTAACAGATAGGGAAAACTGAACATGTAAACAAATAATTAACACTGAGTTAAGAAGTTTAATTGAGAGAAGGGGGCTCTGGGAGACCTGAGGAAGGATTAGGATTTTGTTTAAAGGCCACAAAGTAGTACAAACTGCTAAGCATTCACACCTAACTGAAAGGCTGACGGTCTAAGTCCACTCAGAGGTGCCTTGGAAGAAAGCCCTGGCAATTTACTTCTGAAAAAGTAGCATCACCATGAGTTGCCTCGATGACAACTAGATCACCTAATTACTTAGCAAAATAGGCTATATTTTTTTGCTTTGCACATAAATGAAATTAGATATTCAGACTCAACTGCTCTTACTCCTGTGCAGTTGTACATAGTTAAGTTCCTTTTTCATTACATATCACAATTGAATTAAATTACAAGTGAGAAGAGATAAATATGCTACAACTATGACTTTTAACCTTTATTGAGTATATAGAATAATATGATACCATGTTTTTTTTAACTTCAATGCTTACCAAGTCCTTATCTGGGAAACAATAAAACCACTGCCCTTTGGGAAGTCTGAGAACAGATTGAGCCAGCTAATTTACATGCCTGGTAGTGGCACCTTTGTTATTGTTGTGTGCTATCGAGTCAATTTCTACTCATAGCGACCCTCTGTCTTCTGAGCAGTCTTTGGGTGGATTTGAACTGCCAACCTTTTATCTAGTAGTCAAGCACTTAACTGTTTATACCACCCAGGGATTCTTAACAAATATTATAGTCCTTTTTATAGCTCCAAACCAAACCAAACTAAACTCACTGCCATTGAGTTGGATCCAACTCATAGTGACCCCTCCTTGGGTTTCCAAGGTGGTATCACTACAGAAATAGATTGCCCAACCTTCTTCCTGAGGAGTGGCTGGTGGGTTTGAACCGCCAGCCTTCTGGTTAGCAGTCAAATACTTTAGGCACTATGCCACCAGAGCTCCTTTTATAGCCCATACATATGATTTTTTTATTCCATTAAAATATTGACACTGCTAAGATACATTACAACTAAAGTCTCAATTTTATTATTAACATTTTGAATGCCAAGATTAACAGACCTTGTTTTCCTCATTATTTGAAATGGTTATGAATTTTCTCTATCTTGTAGAATTATTCTAATATATGGGTACATGTGTATACGTGCACACGTGGGTGTGTATTTTAACCTTATGGGTTTAGTCACTAAAAATTCTTCTCACAAGAGGGAATGAGGACTTAAATTACAACTTATCTTCTACTGAATGTAATTGTTCTAAGACAAAAAGAAGTACATTTCCAGCTCTTACAAAATTGGCAAGACACAAATGAAATACCACAGAGATATGAGACCCTGGGTTGTGAACCAGAAGTCAGATATTTATCTGTAACTTCAGCCTTTCTCTTTCCGTGTAGCTCCCCACCCCATTATATTAGCCTTTCAGACAGATATCTGATTCCAGCTCCCACTTCCGCACAGGATGGACCCAAAGATGCTACCCTGAAAAGGAAATATTCATGAGAAAATATGCAAAGTGAGTTATGCCTTGAATATCTAGGGGACATTTTATAGTGAAAAAAAAAAATTGAGATTTAATTTGTTCCTTCCCAAATCTGTAAGAACTAGAAGCTTAAACGTGTTAAAATAACTCATTCTAGTACCTTAATAATGCCCCAAATCTCACCAAATATATATGTGCATCACTTTTTGCAAAGTACATCTAATCAGCCTTACTTGTCCATTGGCTTCTATTTTATTTTTAGAAATATCTGTTTTGACACCAATGCCTTAGTGTTCTGACACCAATGTCTTAGCTTTGAGGTACATATTTTTATTTAACTTCTTTTTGACAAAATAAATACCTGTAAATAAAAATTTGAATGTTCTGAGGGAATCCTTGAAAGGAACCCCACAGAAAATCCTTTCATGAATGCAAAAATAATTTTGTAATTCCTCTGGTTCTGAAATCTTTTGGTTTCCTAATCATCAAATGAAAAGAGTTAACTCAGGCAGCTTTTGCCATCAAAATAAAGTGTGTATTACTGTCTAGAGAGAAAAGAAGACAAGGCTCCTTGGGAAGTTTCACAGTCAAAATATTAACAGTTTCTAGCCATGAACATATTTTACTGGATTGTCTTTCTAGCTGGAAACACAATGTAGTAAATGAAGTATAATAAAATATTCTGTACACCTTCTCTGGCATCTATAGTTACTCATTGCAAGGGACTACTGGCAAAGTTATACCGTACTAAAAGAACACTGAAAGAAAAAGCTTAAGATCTTGAAATGGATTGAGAATAGTCTGACAGTAACTATCTCCTATTGTCAGGGTTTATGTTTTGTCACTGTTAAGAATCCAACATTGTGCCCCCTTTGGTACTAGGATTACCCATTCTTCCAGGTCCTAATGCAACAAATGAAATGACCAAAGTTGCTGGTGCCTTTTATTTGAAGTGAAAATGATTTAGGGCTGGAGATGGAAGTAAAGAATGGCAGATCTAGAAATCCATTCTCCTAATCACACCAAATATACCCATCAAAGCTGATGCATACCTCCAAAAGAGAGTCACTTCAAAATTATTTAGTTTGTAGATTATCCAAACTTATGTTTATTCTTTGTCTTTTATTTCTCTTTGGGCCATTCCACTAACTGTTGAATGAGTTCCATATTAAAAAGTAGAGCACTTAGATACTTATCTCTATAAGAAAAGTCTTTTTATTATGAGTCTTTTCTTGAGGGCCTGTTGTGGATGGCAGTGGGTGTTTTTAGTGTAATTAATTGTTCTATCACTGTGACTTCAAGAAAGTAAATTAATCTCTCTGAAACAGTTTTTCTTTATCTGCAGAATAGTAATATAAATAGATGTCTTCCAAGGTTTAGTAAGGATCAAGTGAAAAAATGCACATGAAAATCAAACCAAGCCTGTTGCCTTTAAGTTGATTCTGACTCACAGCAACCTCATGTGTTACAAACCAGAACTGTTCCATAGGGTTTTCTTGGTTGGAATCTTTATAGAAGCAGATTGTCAGGCCTTTCTTCCATGGTACCACTGGCTGAATTTGAACAGTCTTTAGGTCAGTGGTTGAGTGCAAACCTATGCGCCACCTAGGGACCTAATACATGTGAAAAGGCTTAATAAATTATAAAAACAGCTAACCTTTGGTTGTGGGAACAGGCTTTGCTCTCTCGTGTCCTCACTTCCCTCCTTACTCATCTTAGATTATGTAGGCCATCATGGTATTCAATCCTCATCTCCCTTGCCCCTTTGTCCTCTCTCTTTTTTCTGTTCTTGTTGTTGTTGTTATTTGCCATAGAGTCGGCCCCGACTCCTAGCGACCCCTCCTTGGGTTTCTGAGGCAGTTATCACTACGGAAGTAGGATTGCCCAACCTTCCTTCCCAGGAGTGGCTGGTGGGTTTGAACCGCCAGCCTCCTGGTTAGCAGTCAAGTGCCTTAGGCACTATGCTATCTTAGCATATCTCAATCCTTTTAGATTCAAACTCTCTAATAGCCCAATAGCAACAAAAAGAGAATGGGCTTTGATGTCTGACAAACAAGTTTAAACTGTGGCTCTACCATGTATCAGCTTTTGGGAAGTCAGTTAACATTTCCAAAACCAGTTCCTCATCTATGAAAGAAAATAATGATGCTACATCATCCCCTTTTTTGTGCAGATTAAATTCAGTAACTATTGTTACATGACAGCACAAGACCTGGCACATAGTAAGCATTCAGTAAGTGATAACTATTATTTTAGCATGTATAATTCATGATAATATTTTTCTATGCTGAGAAAAACTATAATTTACAGATGTTCATTTTCAAATATGAATGTATGGTTTAATATATAGAAATAGTTAAAAATATTGACTTAATAAACATTCAGATTTAATAACTTTATTAAGGAGTCCTGGTGGTGCAGTGGTTAAGCTCTTGGCTGCCAATGAAAAGGCTAGCAGTTTGAGCCCACCAGCTGCTTGCAGGAAAAAAGCCCTGGCAATCTGCTTATTCTGGTTACCTAGTGCTGCTCTGACAAGAAATATACCACAAATGGGCTGGCTTTAACAAACAGGAGTTTATTCTTACAATTTGGAGGCTTTAAGTCCAAGTTCAAAGTGCCAGGCCCTAGGGACTGGGTGAAAACCCCTCAACCTTGGGGTCTAGCTTTGCCTCCTGTTCCTGGCTCACTGGAACTAGAGGCATTTTTTCACTCAGACAGCTGCTGGCTGCTAAGGCTGAGAAGCCCCAAGGTTGACAAGTAAACAGGCACAGTCCCAATGTTACCAAACCACACGGCAGGCCATTAACTTAAGTCCATTGTAAGTCCCAAGGTCGGCAGAGCATAGCAGGCTGCTCAACAAAGGCACAGCTACA
>NW_006921840.1:4751624-4754693 GCF_000298275.1 Orycteropus afer afer | reverse complement strand
TGTGCCGTCGAGTCGGCCCCGACTCATAGCGACCCCTCCTTGGGTTTCCAAGGCAGTATCACTACGGAAGTAGGATTGCCCAACCTTCCTTCCGAGGTAATATTTTTATCAGACCCTATTACATGGTTCCATAGGTCTCAGTGCTTACTCTTAGAGTTAGAACACAAAGGTAAAAAGAGTGACAGTCTATTATAATGCGTTTCTGATTACAAAAGAAAAATTCACCTTAAACAAGTGTAGTTTAAACAATTCTCTATGGTATTCTAAAGCCTTTGTGCTTTCCAATGGTTGACATTTTAGTAAAACAATGAAACGTTCCATATGTTCCTTCACATTACCATCCATCACCCAACAACTGTAAAACCACCAGCTGCTGGGAAAAAGAGAACTAAATGAGCCCTCTACAGCTGCAAGGAGGAGAACCTTAAGATCTCATCTCCACATGAATTTTGTGGATACCAGCAAGCTGGAATAAGAAGTACAGTTTTTCTTGCCAGATTTCTTCCTAGCCTTGTAGAATGTCAAATAGCACATAAGCTATGATTTATTTTTGTTGATATTGGAGAAGTATATGTAGAAGTAGCAAAGGTACCTGAGGATACAAAATATTATCTACTATAAGTAGTATTTATATACATAAGTAAGGAGCTCTGGTGGTATAGAGGTAAAGGCATTTGGCTGCTAACCAAAAGGAGGGTGGTTTGAACCCACTAGCTGTTCCACGGCAGAAAGATGAGGCAGTCTGCCTCTGTAAAGATTTATAGCCTTGGAAGCCCTTTGGGGGTTGCTATGAGTTGGAATCAACTCGATGGCAGTGAGTTTGGTTTTCAGAAGTATTCAGAGGAGGCAACTATTCCAAATTTAATATCAACTCTTTTACAATCCAGAAAAAAATATACGTGAAAATAAAATACACTCTAAGCTTAGAGGTGAGAGAAATATGAAACTAGGATCATTCACATTTCCAACCTAAAGTTTCTGTTGGTCCAATTGCTTTTGACTTTATTTTAAAAAAGAGAAAAGAGACAGCTAGGAATCTCATGAACTAGATCCCTAGAAGCCACAAAGCCTTGGCCACTCAGCCTGATTTTTACCCCTTGCTTGGCCCCAGCTCCAGGTTGGGCCTGGCCTGGTAATGGCACAGGCTGTAGTTACAGCACTAGGGGGGGTATTGCCCATGTTGCTGAAGTTGAATTTAGTGTGAAAACTGTACAGCAGGATGTTATAAGACTGTAGTTGTTGTTGTTGTTATGTGCTGTCGACCCCTCCTTGGGTTTCCGAGGCAGTATCACTACGGAAGTAGATTGCCTCATCTTCCTTCCGAGGAGTGGCTAGTGGATTTGAACCGCCAGCCTTCTGGTTAGCAGTCAAGTGCCTTAGGCACTATGCTATCTTAGCATATCTCAATCCTTTTAGATTCAAACTCTCTAATAGCCCAATAGCAACAAAAAGAGAATGGGCTTTGATGTCTGACAAACAAGTTTAAACTGTGGCTCTACCATGTATCAGCTTTTGGGAAGTCAGTTAACATTTCCAAAACCAGTTCCTCATCTATGAAAGAAAATAATGATGCTACATCATCCCCTTTTTTGTGCAGATTAAATTCAGTAACTATTGTTACATGACAGCACAAGACCTGGCACATAGTAAGCATTCAGTAAGTGATAACTATTATTTTAGCATGTATAATTCATGATAATATTTTTCTATGCTGAGAAAAACTATAATTTACAGATGTTCATTTTCAAATATGAATGTATGGTTTAATATATAGAAATAGTTAAAAATATTGACTTAATAAACATTCAGATTTAATAACTTTATTAAGGAGTCCTGGTGGTGCAGTGGTTAAGCTCTTGGCTGCCAATGAAAAGGCTAGCAGTTTGAGCCCACCAGCTGCTTGCAGGAAAAAAGCCCTGGCAATCTGCTTATTCTGGTTACCTAGTGCTGCTCTGACAAGAAATATACCACAAATGGGCTGGCTTTAACAAACAGGAGTTTATTCTTACAATTTGGAGGCTTTAAGTCCAAGTTCAAAGTGCCAGGCCCTAGGGACTGGGTGAAAACCCCTCAACCTTGGGGTCTAGCTTTGCCTCCTGTTCCTGGCTCACTGGAACTAGAGGCATTTTTTCACTCAGACAGCTGCTGGCTGCTAAGGCTGAGAAGCCCCAAGGTTGACAAGTAAACAGGCACAGTCCCAATGTTACCAAACCACACGGCAGGCCATTAACTTAAGTCCATTGTAAGTCCCAAGGTCGGCAGAGCATAGCAGGCTGCTCAACAAAGGCACAGCTACATGCAGGGTCTGAGCATGCCATAGGCTGGAGACCATTGCCAAGGCTTCTCCTTAAATACAGGAAGCAGCTACTCAGCTGCTTGTGGTAGATCCCACCATGGAGCTGATTGCCAGTCTCATCATGGGGAATAATTACCACCAGCTGCCCAACCAATCAGTCAGGCCCAGCCAAGTTGACATACAAACATAACTACCACACTGCTCTTGTAAAGATTACCCATTACCGTTGAATTAATTCCAACTCATAGGATAGAGAAGAACTTCCCCATATGGTTCCAAGGCTGTAATCTTCATGGGAGCAGATTGCCACATTTTACTGCCTAAGAAATCTTATGGGGCAGTTCTACACTGTCCTATGGAGTTGCTATGAGTTGGAATTACTTGACAGCAAACAACTCCAAAAGCTTTACTGATTGTTTTTAAACCTGTTCTTTTCCTCAGTAATATGAAAAGTCAAGAGCTTTCTAAATATACTTTGGCTTATTCACAGTACAGTAAAGCAATTTTAAAAAGAAAATGGACACTGTGATCTTAAATCTGTTCTGACTCTATATAAACTTGATACATGAGATATGCAAACATAAATACCTAAATAAGTGAATTCAGGTTCAGTTAGGAAAGACTTTTGTACCAAAATTATGTGAATGATTTTAAAACTTGCCTTACACAGCTAGGTGGTGTTGTTGTTGTTATGTGCCGTCGAGTCGGCCCCGACTCATAGCGACCCCTCCTTGGGTTTCCAAGGCAGTATCACTACGGAAGTAGGATTGCCC
>NW_006921840.1:4740159-4748474 GCF_000298275.1 Orycteropus afer afer | reverse complement strand
GGTCGCTATGAGTCGGAAACGACTTGACGGCACTTAACAACACAACAACAGAAGCGTCCAGAATTTCCCCTTAGCCTTAGAAGATGTTGCTAATTCTTTGAAAGTCGAAGTTCAGCGGTCTTACTAAAACAAAAACAAAACTAGAAATGATGGTTTTTAAATGGATACTCATGAAAGTTTTATATGGCTCTTGAAAACTCTGGTAAGCTGGGATGCCCATGGGCCATTTGGGTTGTCTCATAGGTCATTCACTCCACAGATATTTATTGAGGGCCTATTCTGTGCCATGTTGTAGAGGCTCTAGCCTTGTGTGTATACCTTTGCTTAGGACTCTACCCTGAAGTGGTCCCGTAAGCCTTGGATTATGAAAAACACTAAGCAAAAAGAAGACCTGCATATACTCTTCTTTCACTGATGGACTTAAATATAATTGCAGAAATGTATCAGCACTCTACTACACATAAATTTTGAGTTCACAGTTCAGTAGGTCAATATGTCTACAGAATATCTGGATTTTTTTTTTCCTATTTTAATCATACCTGAACCCAATTAACTTAGTTATACCAAATTACTCCATACTTTATTTGAAGCAATATTAGTCAAAAGATTCTTCAGTGTCTGGAAACTAGTAGGTGTTCGTTGAATAAATCCTGCAATTTCTTCAAGTCTGGGAGCCCCAGCTTCACTTTTGAAAGTAGTTCTCTACCTTTGTTTTCCTCTAGACTTTGTCCTAGTCATTTCAGTTACCCAGATGCTGCCCTGAACCCCGGCAACTTAGCCAATACAAACTATCCTGCTGGCTAACTGGATTATGGTCCCAGGTGGCTCTATCCTACAGTAAGGCTCAGAGAAAGAAGAAAGAATGTGCAAGTCTACCCTTTATGCAGTAAGGATACTCTGAAGCCATTTAAATTGTATTTATTTATTATTATTAGCTCAGAAGTATCAGGGCAAAATACAACATTAAAGAATTGGAATGCTCTCCTGCTTTCCTTTTCCTTCCCTAATCCCCAACCATAGGCTCTGGATGCTGGCATTGTCTGGATCTTTTTTCAAAGAAGGTGACGTGAGGACAAACAGATAATGACACTAATCTTTCATCACCTCCCTATTCCTATGTCACTATATTCAATAAAATCTGCTTCTGGCCTTGAAGTTACAAAGATCACACAGTCCGTATCCTCAGGGATTTCATGGTCTTTGGGAGACTCTGTAAGTAAAAATTCAGCACAAAGCACAAGAAGATGTGTGAACCTGGAGGAAAGAGACTTTACCTCTGTCTTAGGGTGAAGAGGGGGCAGGCTACTCTTCAACAGAGGAGAATTATTATTCATTCTATTGGCAGGGCAGCAAAAGATACCAACCATTAAACTGAGGCTCTTATTTTTTTTCACTTTAAAATCTACTTAACAATGGTCCCCATTTACTGTCAAAACTGGCTTTTTTTTGTGATAATGCCACTAACATGATTATGCCAACCTTTCGCTACTGCTCACCTTACACTTAGTATCTTGAAGGTCAGGGTACTAAAAACTGGCATGGGTGTTTTCACTGAATGAGGAATCTGATTATCATGTTTGACTATTTAATTCTAAAATTGAAGATTAAAAAACAAGTTAATAGGTACTTCATAGGATGGATATGGAGTCAGCAGAATGGCTCAGCAGAGGATGAAGCAAGAAGCACTGTTAGGCATACACCAGCTCTAAGGGAGCTACTTACTCACTGTCGTCAAGTTGGATCCAACTCATAGCGACCCCTCCTTGGGTTTCTGAGGCGGTATCACTACGGAAGTAGATTGCCCAACCTTCCTTCCAACAAGGGAGCTAAGCGGAAAGTAATTCATGGTCTGTTTTTCTTAGGTAAGGCTTTGTTTTACATACCACGTGGAATGCTCCTGGTGCCTTGACAGGTCTGAAGCCATCCACAGGTATGCATTGGTCAGCGTGGCCATTACAGAAGCAGCTTCCCTTGACAATGAAATCATAGATTGCATAGTGTGTCAAATGCTGAGGCTCTTCTGTCAGGTCATTTCTCTGACAGGGACAAGACTGCCGTTTTAGTAGCTGCACACGGAGGTTGGTGATCTTCAACTGTTCCTGGACTTTGGCACTGTAAAGGTTCTCCACATCATATGGTGGTGACAAAGCTCTGAAAATAACCTGTAAAAAAAGAAAAAAAAAAACAAACCCAAGTATATAGATATATAGATCTGTATGCAAATCCTCAGTTGTTTGTCCAATATAGTCCTGATTTGACTTATACCTTTTGTATTCTGAAAGTGATAAGGTAGCAAGAGGTTTTTAGACCTTGATCACACCTGGGAAAGAACTCCCTGTTATATCAAGGAGCAAATGCACTTACCACCTGTTTGGATACAGAAGAATTATAAACACAGTAAGCAGCAGAGATTGAATATTGAGATGAAACTAGCATGGAAAGATCTTGGGGAAGAGCATTCTGGGGCAGAAGAACAATAAGTATAAAAGCCTTGAAGCAGAGTCAAGTTTGGCTTGTCCAAGGAAAAACAAGACCAGGTGTCTGGAGTCCAGTGAACAAGGGGAGAGAGGTCGGAGAGGAGGGCAGAGAGCCAGTACACCACAGACCATGCCTAGTGCCCTTGAAGGTCATGGTAGAGTTACTCTAACTGTAATGGGAAGCAACTGAAAGGTTTTAGTTAAAGAAGGGATATGATCTGATTTACATCCTTTTTTTTTTTTTTTTAAGATTCCCTTTGCTTCTCTGTGAGGAAAATGGATTATAACAAGTGAAGAAAGAAACAGAAAGATATTAGGAAGCAATTGCAAAATCAAGATGCAGGAATTTATACTTCTAAATCAAGGTTGGCCCTTTCCATATAGATACTTTGAAAGACTAATGAGTTACTAGTTGGAGTCACTATTGCTATAAATATTTTTTGGTATTTTTCTAAAATTGCCTTCCAAGCTTATGGCACATTTTGGAATATCCTTACTAGTAGTAAATATACATCCTTCGAGGGTGGATAATTTCTGAAATAGTAAAAAGTAACTTAAAACCAAACCTAGTGGTTAAAGTGGTTCATCGAGTTTAACAGCACTTCTGGTCCAATGCAGGATGTTATGACTGTTTTTATTGTGTAGGTCATATATAGACTCCAAAGGCAATGTAAAAGTTTAGCCCCAGCACCAGGACAGTGCTTGGTATGTATAAAAAAAAAAAAAAAATTCACTGCGCTCGAGTCAGTCCTGACTCATAGTGACCCCCTCCTTGCGTTTCCAAGGTGGTATCACTACGGAAATAGATCGCCCAACCTTCCTTCCTAGGAGTGGCTGGTGAGTTTGAACTGCCAGCCTTCTGGTTAGCAGTCAAATGCCTTAGGCACTATGCCACCAGAACTCGCTTGGTATATAGTAGGTATATAATACATTTCTGTGGAGGAATTGATTAATTGTAACATTGTTCTTGGCATTTGGGAGGTAACCAGAGAGAGGAATGTTTAGAAGGGACAGAATGTGGCTATTTGGAGGCCTTTGGGCCTATGTGTGAGTTTGCACATTATATAGGGTAGTGAGAGGCTCTGGGGTGAGTGATACAAAACTCTATGGAGCCTGTGACTTGGGAGAGTAGGGTTTGGTGGAAGGAAGGAATAGATCACTTTCAGTAGAAACCAAGGAATACAAAAAAGGAATTCCAAAATATGTTGTAACATGAAACAGCAAGGAGGCCAACACTAAGTTATAATTTGGTGTGAATGTTTTCAAAAAGACAAAAATAGATTTAAAAAAACTTAAGCAAACTTAACTTATATAGTAAGAGACACAAAGATGTATTAAAGCTCTATTAACAAAACCATGGAAACATTTTTAATAATCAAGTAGCATGAAAATAAAGTAATTTAAAAAGTTAGCCTTTGGGAAAATTACTACTGAGGGAGAATGTTTCCTAAAGTAACCTTCCAAAAAATAGCTCTTTTAAGGAATATTTCAGAAATAAAATTTCATTTTAGAAATCGATTTTACACAGAATGCATGAAAAGGCAAGGATCAACTTTGTTAGGATCACATTTCTAGGTCTACTGATTACAGAGTTGTCTTCAGTGAAATATAACTTTGGGAAGAAAGGGTGTCAATTGATTGGACACTTGGCCTCTTACAATCTATTCTTCATCCAGTAACCTGACTCATTTTCTATTAACTCCCTTGCTTAAACCTAACCCTGCCACACACACACCCAAAGACCTCCCATTTCTTTCAGATAAAGTACAAAGTTCTTATAAGGGTCCTGCCTCATTTTCATTCTTAGTACATATTACTAAGATAACTGGACACACTGTATTTGTAGCTGTATTGGTTCACTGTCTTCTCAGTCTAGAATGTAAGCTTCATGATGGCAGGGACCTTGTTTTAGTGATTGTACCCAGAACAGTGTCTGGTATATAGTGGGTATATAATAAATTTTTGGTGAAGGAACTGGTTAATTATAACATTGTTCTTGTATATACAATGGTTTACAGTAACAATATTAAATACAATATTAAAAATCTGAGGTACATAAATGGTTCTTAATAACAAACAGGTACTACTTTGTGATGTGCACCAAATGTTATCATTATTACTGTACTTTGTTAAACATACTTTAGTGTATCTGGAAGTGTTTCTTTAATGTTTTTTATGCATAGAAAGGTACACTATATACTATATATGAAGACAAATGTTTGATTAACTGATTTTAGATATGAACTGTACCTACCTGTTCCAACTTACATACAAATTTGACTTAAACACAGACTGAGGAATGGAACTTGTTTGTAATCTGAGGACTGCTTATATAGGGTCCTAAACAGATTCACTTTCTGTATTTCATGTTGTAGCACCAGATAGGGAGTTGTAAGAACTTTCATTATAATAATAGTAATAACTAACTGATTAATCAGTAGTTGTATTTCTTGATTCCCTGAGTGAAGCAAATGGTTAATGCACTTAGTTTCTGACTGAAAGGTTGGGGGTTCAAGGCTACACAGAGACTCCTGGGAAGAAAGGACTGGTAATCTATTTTTGTAAAACCAGCCATTGAAAACCATGTGGAGCACATTCCACTCAGATGCACAAGGTTGTTGCATGAGTCAGAATTGATGCGAGGGCAACTTTTGTTTAAATTTCTATCTATTTTGGAACTTGAAAAACTTAGAAAAAGTTGTATCCTAAACTCAAACAATATTCTGCCTCATTTATCCACATGTAAAATGGTGGAAAAACATAAGATAAAATTTTCCAACAAATATAATGTCACATAGTTGAGAGTCAATATTGAAGAAATGTTTTTTCTTTAATAGCCTAAATTAGAACATGGTTTTATGATCTGAATAATTAAAAAAAGAATTGAACCCATTGTGTACTTTATGTGGGACTTCTTTTCAATATGACATTGCAACCACTCACATTTCTGTTAGACATTTATGAAGAACTCCTTCTCTAAATAAAATAAATAATGTGGCTACGTCCTATTTTATCAACCATAATAATGCAAGGACACAAGAAAGGATAACCAGTGCTAACCAAATAAGCATCCACTGAAAAGTTGATGGCGTATTCCTCTATGCTGTCTGCCCACCCTTCCTTTTCCTGAACATTGGTAGCAACTGTTTGTTGTCTCTGTTCCTGTCTTGACATTTACCCGGGTTTCCCCCCTCCCTACCCCATCCCCTCTGGCCCTGAGAAATGTTCAGCTCTTGCAGGGCCAGTGGAAGATCTGTCAAGGTTTGTAGGAACTTAGAAGCTCTTTTGCTTGCTGCACCCAGTCTGTGGAAGCTGAATGGCGACTCTGTGCTTGGTGTGCATGACACCACAGTTGGCACGCTGATATCAGCAGGGAAGGGACAGCATGACCCCTGAGGCTGTATGCTGGAAAGGAGACAGAGTGCTACAGACACAAAAGTGAACGGGAATTTAAGCCATGAAATCTTTTCTCCAGAAAGGAGACGCCTTAATCTGATACCCTGGGAAATGGATCTACCCTGCATCAGGAAACAAAGAATACGCCAATCCAGATGCTTCAAACTTCTGGCAGGTCGCCCTTTGGGTCCCACCCAGTCTTTCTTCCTACTACCCAGAAGAGCCTGCAGGGCACTACTGAAATGAAGTAAGAAGAGGTGCAGAAGACTTCCATGTAATTTCAGCCATTTCCATTGTTGTTCTGGTAAGAAACAGCATGTATTTATGGTTCCATCACTATTCCTGTGTGTGACTGCTTCTGAATATACACTCCTAACAAGATATATTTAAAAAGCCAGAAGGTGACTAACATCAAGCATATTTTGATATTTCCGACTTGTTAGTGCTGCTGACCAGGACTTCATGATCTCATTTTTCAATTAAAAAAAAATTATTTTTTAGTGATAAATAATACGCTTATACAGAAAAGTCTGTCACTCAAAATGTTAGAAGACCTGTAGTGTGACCACCCCAAAGACAATAATATCTTTCCATCTAAACTTCTGTATGTATGCAGAAGAAGGTAAACAGTTTTATTTCAATTTAACAATACCTTGTGAATATTTTCCCAAATCTGTAAATACACTTCTGTGTCAAGAGGTTCTCAACGGGTAGCCCCAGACCAACAGCATCAACCTTAGAACTTGTTAGAAATGCAAATTATTGGGTGCTATCCCAGGCCTAGTGAATCAAAAACTCTGGAGGTGAGGCCCAGCCATCTGTATACCAGCAACACTCCCAGGCTATTCTGAGGCATAATAAAGTTTGAGGAAAGTGCTACATAACTTTAAAAGCTTGCCTGGAATTTTATTGTGCAGGTATGACATAATTTATTTAGCCAGGCCTCTATTAGGCATCTAGTTGTTCCCAACTTTTCAGTATAACCAACTGCAATGAAAAGCTAAAACTTTGTGGACATTTCTAGTGATTTCCCAAAAATACATTTTTAAATGCGAAATCAATGGGTGAAAGGAAATGCAAATGCAAAATTAAAAAAAAAATGAAGGTCAGATACTTTGCTACTTACTCTTTGGAGCTGTCCCATTTCTCTAGTCTTGCCTGACTTCCTCTCTCAGCCTGTTGTTGTTATGTGGCATCGAGTCAGCCCCAATTCATAGCGACCCCTCGGGTTTCTGAGGCAGTATCACTACGGAAGTAGATTGCCCAACCTTCCTTCTGAGGAGTGGCTGGTGAGTTTGAATCCACCAGTTAACATTCAAGTGCCTTAGGTACTATGCTACCAGAGCTCCTTCTTTAAACCTGTTGTTGTTGTTACGTGCCGTCGAGTTGGCCCTGACTCATAAAGACCCCTCCTTGGGTTTCCAAGGCAGTATCACTACAGAAGTAGGATTGCCCAAAGTAGCCTGAGAATCTGGATTCTTGGCTTAAGTTCTGCCATTTCTTATGCCCATTGCAACAGAGATGCTTAAAAAGTTTAGAACAGGCTGGAATTACCTATCCTTTCTTTTTTTTTCTAGAATATTCATAAAAATCTCTCAGTAATTCTGGAAATCAGTAAAAACAGCATTCTGTATGTCTTTTTATACTCTGATTGAGATGAGAATTTAAACAGTATCAACGCAATGTGAACAGAATAAGAAATACAGTAAATGTTAGGTACATAATAGTCAAACAATTCAGTTTAGGACCAAACTCAAACCTTATATATTGCTCCATGCCTAGAATTTTATTGCTTATGATGAATCATAATAATTCAAGGAACTTAAAAAATTGTAAAAAGTTTATTTTTAACTGCAGCTTGTGGAATATTTCAGTTCCAAGTTGATTACCCATCCTATGACCTTACTTGGCACTTGTACTTCCCCAGGATAGCACTTTTATATTATTATATTGTTATTGCCTATTTAGTTGTCTAGTATCTTGCACTAGACTCAGTATTCAGAGTGCTGGGATTCTATCAATCAGGTTAACAGCTGTGTCCTCCAGCACCTCCCACAGACTCTGACACATTGTTTGTTGTTGTTGTTGTTATGTGCCGTTGAGTCGGACCAGACTCATAGCGACTCCTCCTTGGGTTTCCGAGGCAGTATCACTAGGGAAGTAGATTGCCCCATCTTCCTTCCGACTGACACATTGTAGCATTTCATAATTACTGGTAAATGAATGAATGGACTATTTCTTCAAATACCATTTTGAAAAGGAAAAGCTAAGCAGAGAATTCCATGTAGAAAAATAAAGCAAGCTGAGTTCCGGCAAGATGGTGGACTAGGCAGAAAGACTGCACAGACCCTCTCCAACAAAGAAAAGGGAAACCAATTAACACAGACACAGAAAATAATCTTGGACCCCTAAGCCTTGAAAGGAAGGATATAGAAGATGACT
>NW_006921840.1:4733993-4736548 GCF_000298275.1 Orycteropus afer afer | reverse complement strand
AGCCACTCCTCAGAAGGAAGATGGGGCAATCTACTTCCGTAGTGATACTGCCTCGGAAACCCAAGGAGGGGTTGCTATGAGTCGGGTCCAAATCAGCAGCACATAACAACAACAACAACAACGAGGTTTATTGCACTACTTGGATCTATGAGGTTATAATTATAATCACATTTGAAAAAATTTCAGTCATTTTTTTCGCCTGGCCCCTTCTCGCTCTTCTCTCCTTTGTGAACTCCACATACATGTGTATTAGAGTTTTTGAAGTTGTTCCACAGCTCAGTGATACTGTTTCTTTCTGTCTTTTTACTCCTTGTGTTTCATTTTAGCTCATTTCTATTTGTATGTTTGACCTTCACTGATCTATTCTTCTGCATTATCTAATCTACTAATCCTGTTCTGTGTATTTTTCATTTCAGACATCATATTTTTCAACAATGGAAGTTCAATGTATTTCTACATTTCCATGCCTCTGCTTAACATTTTCAAGTTTTTCTCTACATTGTTGAATATTAGAAATATAACCATTTTATTGTCCTTGTCTATTGAGTCTATCATTAGTGTCATTTCTGGGTTTGTTTCTATTAACTTATTTTTCTCTTCATTATGTGTTGTCTTTTCCTGCCTCTTTGCATGTCTTGATTGGATAACAAAATTAAAAAAATGAAAAAAACCTCACTGCTGTCAAATTGATTGGATAACAGACACTGTAAATTTTTACATTGTTGGGTGTTGAATATTCTTTTATTCCCATACATATGTGGTCTTGAGATTCTTCCTGAGATGCAGTTAAGTTACCTGTAAATAACTGGAGTTTTCTTAGGTGGAACCAGTGTGTCCTTTATTTTAGGGCTAATTCTGTACCTCTATTGAGGTAATACCATTCTAACTATTCTAGCCAATGAGTTATGAGGTTGAATTCAAGGGTCTCCACTATGGCTGACATTTCCTGGCCTATGTGACCTCTTTGTTCTTCTGTCATTTTGGTTGGTTTCCCTGGCCTTGAATAGTTTTCCTATACACTGATTAGTACTCAGCTGAAGACCTCAGGACCATCTGTAGATCTTTAGATGTTTCTCCCAGCGAAGCACTCTCCTCTCTTATACTCTACCCTGCAAACTATTGGCCTCCACAGACTCAGCTCCTTACTTCAGGAAATCCATCATGCTCCTCCTTAAACTGCAGCTGGAAACACCTCCTTGGCCATAAGCTTGGGCAGTCATGGGACTCACCTCATTTCTATTGTCTTTTTCAGGGATCACTGCTTCCTGATGTACAATACCTGAAAACTATTGTTTCAAATATTTTGTCCATTTTTTTCATTGTTTCAGATTATAGGATAAATCTTGTCCTTGATATTCCATCTTTGCTGAAAGTTTAAGTCTGAAAACTCAAGGCAGCTTAACTTTAAAAAAATACATTTTATAAAACTCTAAATGGCCTAAGCACTTATTTTTGTACACAACAAATATCATGGAAATGACATATTAGAAATTTCATAATAAAGCTAGAAGTGTAGTTATGTCTAATAGATAAAAAGGCATGAAAAACAAATGAGTTTTCTTATTGGGCATATCAAACTAAAATATGAAAGATAATTTAAAATATATGATCTAAACTTTATAAGTTTATTTAATAATTCTATGCTTTAGTAACTCATATCTTTCATTAGATAGGTAAACCCTATTGTAACTTTATTTGTAATTTACAATGCCTATTATAATTAGAAGGAGCTCTGGTACTGTAGTGCCTAAGGCATTTGACTGCTAACTAGAAGGCTCACAGTTCAAATGCACCAGCCACTCCTTGGAAGGAAGATTGGGCAATCTACTTCCATAGTGATACCACCTCAGAAACCCAAGAAGGGGTCATTATGAGTCGGATCCGACTCCACGGCAGTGAGTTTGGTTTTTATTTTGGTTATTATAATCAGGAAGGAGCTCTGGTGGTGCAATGCCTAAGGGATTTGAATGCTAACCAGAGGTTGGCTGTTCAAACCCACCAGCCACTCTGCAGAAGGAAGACAGGGCAATCTACTTCCATAAAGATTTACCTCATCAGAAACCCAGTGGGGGTCACTATGAGTGAGAATCAACTCAACGGCAGTGGGTTTGCTTTGCTTTTATTTTAATGAGGAGGGAGCTCTGGTGGTGCAGTGGTTAAAGCCTTCGGCTGCTTACCAAAAATGTCGGTGATTTGAACCTACCACCTACCTAGTTTGTCTGTGGGACAAAGATGATGCAACCTGCTTCTGAAAGATTTATAGCCTTGTAAACCCTATGGGGCAGTTCTAATCTGTCCTATAGGCTCTCTGTGAATTGGAATCTATTCAATGGCAGTGGGCTTATTATAATAAGGAGCTCTAGTGACACAGTAGTTAAAAAGCTCAGCTGCTAATCCAAAGGTTAGTGGTTTGAACTCATCAGCCACTCCGTAGGAGAAAGATGTGGCAGTCTGCTTCCATAAAGATGTATAGCCTTGTAAACCCTATGAGACAGTTCTATTCTGTCCTATAGGGTCACTATGAGTCAGAATCAATGCTATGCGAGTTTTTTTTT
>NW_006921840.1:4723621-4733339 GCF_000298275.1 Orycteropus afer afer | reverse complement strand
AAAATACCTTCTCACTGCCATCGAGTCACATCCAACTCATAGCGACCCCTCCTGCGGTTTCCAAGGGGGTATCACTAAGGAAGTAGATTGCCCAATCTTCCTTCTGAGGAGTGGTTGGTGGGTTTGAACCGCCAAGTTTCTGGTTAGCAGTCAAATGCCTTAGGCACTATGCCACTAGAACTCCTTGAAATAGCTTACTCGTATGCTCATATGCTAATTGTGTACCACTTCCAATATGGCTAGTAAAATTTTACTTTACAGAAAAATTAGACTTAATTTATTGATATTAATCATTACTAATATACTAGGAGCTCTGGTAGCATAGTGCCTAAGGCACTTGACTGCTAACCAGAAGGCTAGAGGTTCAAACCCACCAGCCACTCCTCGGAAGGAAGGTTGGGCAATCTACTTCCGTAGTGATATGCCTCAGCAACCCAAGGAGGGGTCGCTATGAGTCGGGGCCAACTTGACGGCACATAACAACAACAACATAGAATAGGATTAAAAAAAAATACTAAAATACTTTCTGAATGCCAAATATCAGTAATATATTTTCAGTAATAAATTTACATCAACTGCAAGAATTATTATAAAACATTTAGGGAAGAACCTCTGGCACTTTTGTCTAATATAATTTAATAAAAAGAAAAACCACCTTCACACACAAAAAAACTATTTCCATATGAGAAAAAAAATCACACCTCTCTCTTGGCCTATTTAAGTCTAGTTGGAATAATATCTATACTGAGAAACCATTTCTTATTGTATTAGAAAGCCATCACTTATTTTATTTGGTTGTTTACTAGAAAACAACCCAAACCAAAAGCCACTGCTGTCAAGTTGGTTCCATCTCATAGTGACCCTATTGAACAGAATAGAATGCCCAATGCAGTTTCAAAATCTGTAAATCTTTACAGAAGCTGACTGCCACATATTTCTCCCATGGAGTGACTAGTGGGTTTGAACCACCGACCTTTTGGTTAGCAGCTAAGCACGTCAAAAACTGTGCCACCAAGGCTCCTACTAGTGAACATCTGCTTAATTCAGTTGAACTTTGTTACTACAAATTGATAACTGTTCTGATTATTGTTAGCTTGACAACACACTTAAGACCTAAACACAGAAACCTATCTATTTCTCCCCATTTCTGGTAGAGTAAATCCTGCAAAAGCCAGAAAGTATGGAAGGTGAAAACCTGTCAGAAAAGGAAAACTAAAATATTTTTCACTAAAACAAGCAATAGAAAAGTAGTAAGACTGAACTCTGACAAAGGTAGAAAACTTGCAAGACCCCCCAAAATAAGGCAGTCCCATTGAATTCTGGCTCTTATAGGTTTCACTGAATTTGTCAAACTATTTCAAAACTTAAAATTCTTACACTTTTTAGATTTCTAAAATTTATAGGATTTACATACTCAAGTTTTTATATTGTCACTTCATTTTAACAAGTGAAGTTTTACTTTAATTTACTTCTGAAGCCAGTTGATGGCACCATTTAAGTTGAAGCTTTTAGGTATCTGAGTTGAAAAACTTGAAAACCGTAGATCCAGTGAGATGAGTATACGTACCCTAATATGTTCTTGGGATGTAATCAAGGTCATATTTTGCCTCTCATGGACTTGTTTTAATTGTCTTCAGCTTCAACTTGAACTTCCATATGAGCAGTTGATGGTCTGTTCCATGTTCAGCTCCTGGCCTTGTTTTAGCTGAAGAGGTTAAGCGTCTTCATTGCCTCTTTGCACTGATGTAGTCAGTATGATTCCTGTGTATTCCATCTGTTGAGATCCACAGGTATAGTTGCTATTTATGCTGTTGAAAAAAGGTATTTGCAATGAATATGTCATTGGTCTTGCAAAATTCTATCATGCAGTCTTCAGCATCATTTCTATCACCAAGGTCATATTTTCCAACTACCGGTGATTCTTCTTTGTTTCCAACTTTTGCATTCCAATCACCGGTAATAATCCAAATCTTGAGTGCATGTTGGTCAATTTCAGACTGCAGAAGTTGGCAAAAATCCTCAATTTCCTCATCTGGCTTTGGTGGTTGGTGCATAAATTTGAATAATAGTAGTATTATCTGGTCTTCCTTGTAGGCATATGGATATTATCCTATCACTGACAGCATGGTACTTCAGGATAGATCTTGAAACATTTTTCATGATGATGAATGCCACACTATTCTTCTTCAATCTGTCTTTTCCAGCATAGTAGATCATGTGGTTGATTCAAAATGGCCAAAACCAGTCCATTTCATCTCACTAATACCTAGGATACCAATCTTTATGCATTCCATTTCATTTTTTGAAAACTTCCAATTTTCCTAGATTCACACTTTGTACATTCCATGTTCTAATGATTAATGGATGTTTGCAGCTGTTTCTTCCAATTTTGAGTCATGCCACATCAGCAAATGGAGGTCCCAAAAGCTTTATTCCATCCACGTCATTAAAGTCGACCTACTTGAAGGGGCAGCTCTTCCACAGTGGTATTTTGAGTGCCTTCTGACCTGAGTGGCTCATCTTCCAGCACTATATCAGACAATATTTCAGGGCTATTCATAAAGTTTTCCAGTAATATATCAAACACTGTTTCACTACTATTCATAAGGTTTTCACTGGCCAGTTCTTTGAGAAGTAGATGACCCTTTCCTTCTTCCCAGTGTGTCTTAGTCTGAAAGATCCACTGAAACGTGTCCACCAAGGGTGACTCTGACATCAAGAACATAATACATAAAGAAAGCAAAAGGTTATTAAAAAGACAGGAAGGGAAAAAAAAGACCAAATTAGATATCAGAAGAGACTCTGAAACTTGCTCTTAAATAGAGAGTAGCTAAAGCAAATGGAAGAAATGACAAGAGCTGAACAGAAGATTTCAAAAAGCAGCTTGAGAAAGCAAAGCCACTTATTATAATGAAATGTGCAAAGACCTGGAGTTAGAAAACCAAAAGGGAAGAACATGTTCAGCATTTCTCCAGCTGAAAGAACTGAAGAAAAAAATCCAAGCCTCTAGTTGTGATATTGAAAGCATCTCTGGGCAAAATATTGACTGAAGCAGGAAACATCAAAAGAAGATGGAAGGAATACAGAGAGTCACTGTACCAAAAAGAATTGGTCAATGTTCATCCATTTCAGGAGGTAGAATATGATCAAGAACCAATGATACTGAAGGAAGAAGTTGAAGCTGCACTGAAGGACTTGGTGAAGAACAAGACTCCAGGAATTGACAGAATACCCATTGAGATGTTTCAACAAACAGATGTACCACTGGGGGCACTTACTTGTTTATGCCAAGAAATTTGGAAGACAACTGACCAACTGATTGGAAGAGATCCAAATTTGTACCCATTCCAAAGAAAGGTGATCCAACAGAATGTGGAAATAAGTGAGCAGTATCATTAATATTACATGCAAGTAAAATCTTGCTGAGGATAATTAAAAAAATGATTGCAGCAGTATATTGACAGGGAACTTCCAGAAATGCAAGCTGGATTCAGAAGAGGACAAAGAATAAAGGATATCATTGCTGATGTCTTGGATCTTGGCTGAAAGCAATGAATACCAGAAAGGTGTTTACTCGTGTTTTATTGACTATGTAAAAGCATTCAACCATGTAGATCATAACAAATTATGGATAACATTGTGAAAAACGGGAATTCCAGAACACTTAATTGTGCTTATGAGGAACCTGTACATAGACCAGGAAGCTGTCCTTCAAACAGAACAAAGGGATACTGCATGGTTTAAAACCAGGAAGGGAATGTGTTAGGGTTGTGTCCTTTCACCATACTTATTCAATCTGTAGGCTGAGCAAATAATCTGAGAAGATGGACTATATGAGGAATAACATGGCATCAGGATTGGAGGAAGACTCGTTAACAACCTGCAAAATGCAGACAGCACGACCTTGCTTGCTGAAGTGAAGATAACATGAAGCCCTTACTAATGAAGAGAAAAGACTACAGTCTGCAATATGGATTATACCTCAACTTAAAGAAAACAAAAATCCTCACAACTGGACCAAGACCAAGACCAATAACAGAATCATGATAAATTGTTAAAAGATTGAAGTTGTCAAAGATTTCATATTATTTGGATGTCCAATCAACACTAATAGAAGAAGCAGTCAAGAAATCAGATGTGATACTGCACTAGGCAAATCTGCTGTAAAAGACCTCTTTGGTGCTGAAGGGCAAATATGTCTCTTGGAAGACTCAGGTGCACCTAACCCAAGCCATGGTATTTTCAGTTGCCTCATATGCATGTGAAAGCTGGACAGTGAAAAAGGAAGACAGAAGAAGAGTTGATGCTTTTGAGTTGTGGTGCTGGTGAAGAATACTGAAATACCATGCAGTGCCAGAAGAACAAACACATGTGTCCTGGAAGAAGTGCAGACGGAATGCTCCTTAGAAGCGAGAGTGGCCAGACTTCGTCTCACCTACTTTGGTCATGTTGTCAGAAGGCACCGTTCCCAGGAGAAGGATATCATGCTTGGTAAAGTGGAGGGTCAACAAAAGATGGGAAGGCCCTCAAGGAGATGACTTGACAAAGTGGCTGCAACCATGGGCTCAGGTACAGCAGGGATTATGAGGCTGGCACAGGACCAGGCTGTGTTTCATTCTGTTGTCCATAGGGTCCCTGTGAGTTGGAACTGACTCAATGTCGCCTAAAACAACAAATATGTTCTTGAAGTAGGCTTTCTGCTTTTGAGTAGAGGTAGCTTTTTTTGAAAGTACGTGAATATTCAGGCTTTTAAAGGGCTGCAGTGAGTGGGAGTTCTAGTTTTAAGAAAAGAGAAGACTGGACAAGGAAAGATAGCATAACTGACATGTGGGTCTCTAAAGTGGAGCAGCTGGCTAGTTTAATTTTAGAACATTTGTCCTTGAATGTGCCACTTTATATGAAGTACCTACTTGTCTGAGAGAAGTGTGTCTGTCTTTTGGACAACACCAAAATCCCTCTGCTTACACTCTGGAACATTAGGCACCATGCTTCATCAGATAGCTCACCTTTTAAAGTGGGAGAGTCTTATCTACTCAACTAGTCCTTCTGAGAGGACAACATAGTCTAATAAAGCTCTCAATGAAGCAAGCTGAGGAATGCAGTGCACTCAAGTGACTTACTTGTACGATAATAACCTCAGTTTGTAAGTACACAAAAGCCTCTTTACATGTTTCAAGGGCATATTTATAGTTTTAAAGTGATGAAAAGGCAGCTTCTTAAGTATCTTCGTGAGGAGGAGAAATGACAGGACTCTAAGGAGGAACAAGAAGTAAGACTGAAACCAAAATAAAATTAAAGATGGGGACTAAAATAAATAAAAATTATTCTCCAATATATGTGGAATCCTAGCTTTTCCTCTGCCCTCATCACTTGGAGTCATAGGATTTGAGTGTCAGACAGCCCTCAACAATCAATGATCTAATCGAACTAGAGGAAACTGAGGCTTAGCGTGCTTAAAGTGACTTGCCAAAGATCAACCAATAGGTTGGTAACAGAACTAACACTAGAACTCTGGCTCCTAACTTCCGATCTAATGAGCTTCTAACTTCTGATCTAATGATTTTCCCACTATATTCCACTTTATATTTGTTTCTATAGCTAGCTGTTTCTGAATTAAAATTAACTTTAAAATACAGGATTAATAGTATGTATAATTTATGTTATTTACACTTGTCATTCTAATAATGGATGTGACTAACTGTGCCACTTTTGTTCTATTAATGGACGTGACTAACTGTAAGCCTTGCTAAAAGCAATGGTATCTGTTCTATTTGACCCTCAGGTATGAGCAAAGATTTTCCAAAAGGTATAAAATGTAGAGAGTCCCTGGGTGATGCAAACAGTTAATGCACTTGGCTATTGACCAAAATGTTGGTGGTTCTAGTCTACCCATAGTCATCTTGGAAGAAACGTTTGGCTATCTACATTGAAAACCCTATGGATCACAGTTCTACTCTGACATACATAGGGCGACATGAGTTGGAATCATTTTGATAACTGGTTTGTCAAATATAGAAATGCTTAGAAAAATCACTGATCTTTATAAATGAAATCATTTGGTACCTTGCCTTTTTTTGTGTGCCTACTTTATTTTTGACAGTGACTCTACTTTGGGACTCGGTCCTATCTGTGAACATAGCCCAGTGGCTGGGATTCACTCATAGACCTCTCAGATGTTTGTCTGAGACTTCTGACTGTCTTTCTACCTGAATAACTTCCTAGTATCGATCACCTCTGTAATTTCTGTTTGCCTGACCTACAGTGGAATGTGCTGTACCCTTGGATGTCATAGCATCTCTGTCTGAGTGAACCACTGCTGTCAGGTGAGCCATCTCAACATCTAGCCCATCCTAGTTTCAGGTCTAGTGCTAGGTGGTCATCATAAACCACATCTGCATAGTAGATTCCTGAATAAGTTAACTTGCTTTTGGGACCACTCTTAACTCCTTCATCTTCTTTACTTTGCCCCTGAAACCTGTCAATCACCACATCCTGTTGATTTGCCTATCTATCTCTTGAGGATCCATTTCTCCCACTTCCACTAGCCTTACTCAAGTACAAGCCACCAACAAGTCTCGCCTAGGTTATTACAGTCCTTTCCAACTTTAACTGCCTATCCCTCTCACTTCTGCTCCAAATTTACACTCTAGTCATACTGAATCCTCTTCTATTCCTAGAAAGCTTCATATTCTTACTCTTCTCTAGGCCCTTGCTTGTGCTATTCCACCTGCTTGAAAAACACTTTTCAAACTTCTCTGCCATTGGCTTCCACTGCTCCATTTCACTTGACAAATTCATATCTTTATTTTAGGTATCTACTTAGATGTCATTTTCTTCAAAAAGCTTTCCTAACCATCCCTGTCACTCCAGCTTAGATTACTTATTCTTCTTAAGTCTTACTTCAAGCACCTGTTATTTCTTCCAGACTCCACACTATTTTAATTGCATGTATTATTCTCTAGAGTGTAAGCTTCATAAGTTCAGGAGGACCTTATCTGTCTTGCCCACCAGTGTATGGTCATAGTAAGAGTCAACATAATATTTGTTGAAATGTCTTATTCACACTTAAAAATTATTTACATTCTACAAACTGTTTTCATTTTTACTGATCTCATTTCAGTCTTATAGTAAACTTATGAAGTAGGTATTATTCATCCCCATTTTCTTATAGAAATAAAGATGTTAAGTGACTTGTCCAAGGTCATATACAGGTAACTGACAGAGCTATTATTTGAAACTAGGTTGTTGTAGTCCAAGTTCAGTGCTATTACTATTACATCACAACTGACTCATCTGGTTATAGATTAACTGAAGATATTTGAGCATATGATTAGGAGAATGAAATTAACAGAGTTTCCCTTTAGGAGAATTAATATGGCAAGGAGAAGAACCTAAACCATGGTGAAGGCATTGGAAGGGTGCAGCCACATGTGAAAGGCAAAGGAATGGATGTCAGAAAAAAGAAACAAACTGCAAAACAGACACTTCACCAAAGAGGACATTGAGGCAGTGAACAAACACATGAAAAAAATGCCAGTAATCATTAGCCATTAGAGAGATGCAAATCAAAACAACAGTAAGATGTCATCTCACCCCAGCACTAATAGCAAAGTTAAAAAAAAAAAAACAGAAAATAGCAAATGCTGGTGAGGGTGTAGAGAGACTGTAACCCTCATACACTATTAGTGGGACTATAAAATGGTGCAACCACTGTGGAAAATGGTATAGTGCTTCCTTAAAAAGCTGGAACTAGAAATACCATATGATCCAGCAATCCCACTACTAGGTATATATCCTAGAGAAATAAGAACTGTGACATGAATAGATACATGCATACTCATGTTCATCGCAGCACTATTCACAATAGCAAAAAGATAGAAACAAACTAAATGCCCATCAATGGAATAATGGATCAACAAACTATGGTACATACACATAATGGAATACTATGCAATGTTAACAATGATAACTCTGAGAAACATCTCATGACATGGATGAGCCTAGAGGACATTATAATAAGTGAAACTGTTGTTGTTGTTGTTATGTGCCATTGAATTGGACCCGAATCATAGCGACCCCTCCTTGGGTTTCCGAGGCAGTATCTCTATGGAAGTAGATTGCCCAGTCTTCCTTCTGAGGAGTGGCTGGTGGGTTTGAACCGCCAGCCCTCTGGTTAGCAGTTAACTGCCTAAGGCATTATGCTACTAGAGCTCCTAAGTGAAATTAGTCAATCACAAAAGGAAAAATATTGTATGAGACAACTGTTGTAAAAAGTCAAGAAAAGGGTTTCATACAAAAAGAAATATTCTTTGATGGTTACCAGGGTTGGGTGGGAGGAAGAGGAGAGTAAACCACTAACTAGAGGGCAGACATATAATAACTGGGGTGAAGGAAAGGCAAAACAAAAACAAAGAGCCCAAAACTAGCTTAAAAAAAAAAAAATACTGAACTAAAGGCTTAATTTTGGGGACACCTATGGTTAGAAAAGGGAGCTCTGGTAGTGTAGTGCCTAAGGTATTTGACTGCTAACCAGAAGCTAGCAGTTCAAATCCACCAGCCACTCCTTGGAAGGAAGGTTGGGCAATCTACTTCTATAGTAATACCTCCTCGGAAACCCAAGGAGGGGTCACTGTGAGTCGGATTAGACTCGATGGCAGTGAGTTTAGATGGTTAGAGGTGAGAAGGAAGAAGAATGCCAGAAATAATACTACTAATAATAAATAAATAATAAAAGGATCAGTAGGCAATGTGAGAAAATAATGAAAATTCACTATCATAGACTCAAACAAAGAGAATGCAAAGAATGAAGATATAATTAATGATAAATGCAATTCAGAAGACAAGAAAGAAGACTGAGAATACCTTTTTGGATTTGATTGGAACACAGATGACTTTTGAAAACCTAGATGGAATAAGGGCCAGTTTTCAAAGGTTTCAGAAAACTATGGGTGACAGGGAAAGGGGACAAGAGAAGTAACTGAAGAATTTTGGTAGTTTGCTTACTCATTCATCAGTTGACAGATATTTGAGTTGTTTCCAGATTTTGACTATATAAATAAATCTTCTATGAACATTCACATACAAATCAGTGTAATGGCTTAATTTTAATTTTTTGGGGTATTTAGGAGAGGAATTGCTAGGCAGTGTGGCATGTACATATTTAACTTTATAAGGAACTGCCAAGCTGTTTTCTAAAGTGTTTATATTATTTTTCATTCCTACCAGCAATGTATGATGAAAGTTATAGTTGTTTCATGTCCTCATCAATTTGGTATTTTTAGTCTTCTTAATTTTTTGGTGAATTTGAGCAGTATTTCAATATGCTATTAATTTGCATTGCCCAAACGACTAATGATCTTAAGCATCTTTTAATTTTACCTGACAAACATCCTTGATGAAGTGTTGTTGTTGATGAAGAGTCTGTTCAAATCTTTTGCCATTTTTTTTCTTCTGGTTATTTTTCCTCTTATTGTATTATAAGAGTTCTTTATAAGTTCATATATTCACATATATGAATTTCAATTTTTCTCCTAGTATGTGGTTTGCCTTTTCATTTTTTAAACAATATCTTAAAAGCAAAAGTTTGGAGGAGGTTCTGGTAAAATGGCAGAATAAGCAAACTACACAGACCCTCTTCAACAAAGAAAAGGGGAACCAATTAACACAGATACAGAAGATAATCCTGGAGCCCTGAGCTTTGAAAGGAAGGATACAGAAG
>NW_006921840.1:4720370-4723271 GCF_000298275.1 Orycteropus afer afer | reverse complement strand
CACCTTCTGGGCCGGCAGGAATTCCATCCCAGTCTCTGTGCTCCAATGGAGCCTGGGTGCCCTGTCCCGCCCTGGCCAGATATTTTTTTTCCTCTTTTTTTTTTTTTTTCAGTTTGTTTGTTTTTCTCTGCTTTAGAATTATTACTATTCTTCTTCTTCTTTTTTGTTCTTCCTTTTTATTATCATTCTTTATTCTTCCCTTCCCAGGTTCTAGTTTTCAGCTTTTTCTCTTCACAATCCTGGTTCCCATGTTTTTCTTTCTTGTGATTAACCCCATTCCTTGTTTTTCTTTTTGCATTTTTTTCCTCAGTATTATCCTATTCTACCTCTTTTCTCTTATTCCTCTCACCATAGATATATATTTTTTTTCTCTTTCTTTTTTTTTGGTGATTGTTCCTGTGTGCTTATGCAGTATGTTTTTTGGTTTTTTTTTGTCTGCTTGCTATTACTTTTTTGATCATTGTTTTTGTCTAACTGAGTGGGAGACAGCAGCCATGCCCATATGATGCAAACACACCCACACCTCTTGCAGTTCCACTTACTAAGTGGGAGCCACCACTTCCTTCTCCACCAACTGGCCAATGATAAACGACCACCAAGAACTCCCCCTTAACTGCTCCTCACAAAAAGTTAGCTGAGATCTAATGTCAACAATGTCACAATGTCTCAGAGACAACAGATCATCACTGTCCACACAAAGAAGCAAGATAAAGCAGTAGAAACAAGGGAGCATGATACAGACCCAGCACACTTCCCTGAAGAAGCAGCAGCATTGGAACTCCCTGATAAGGAATTCAAAAGAATTATATTTAGGTACCTTCAAAGGATGAAGAGACAGATCTAGGAAAATAATGACAGAATTAAGGAAAACATAGACAAAACCCTAGAACAATTTTGGAAGAAAATACAAGAACAAAATGACAAAATAAATAAAAATTAGAAATAATACAAAATCTACACATAGAAAACCAGAAGATTAATACTATATTTTCAGAAATAGATAACACATTGAATGGGCAAAGGAATAGAATTGAATAAAGGGAAGACCGAATTAATGAGAATGAAGACAAATACCTGAATACTTCTTTGGAAAGGGATCAGTTAGAAAAAAGATCAAAACAAAATGAAGAAACCATAAGGTTCATGTGGGCTACCATCAAAAGGAATAACCTACATGTAATTGGAATTCCAGAACAGGAAGAGAAAAATAAAACCACTGAGAAAATTGTCCAAGATTTGTTGGAAGAGAACTGATATGATGAAAGATGAGAATATATCCATTCAGGAAGTCCAACGAACTCCAAATAGGATAGACCCTAAAAGAAAATCACCAAGACATATCATCATCAAACTCATCAAAACCAAAGACAAAGAAAGAATCCTGAAAGCAGCATGGGAAAAAAACAAAAAGTTACCTACAAAGGACAACCAATAAGAATAAGCTCTGATTTCTCAGCAGAAACCATGTGAGCAAGAAGGCAATGGAATGGTATATATAAAACCCTGAAAAAGAAAAATTTCCAAACAAGAATTATATACCCAGCAAAATTGTCCCTAAGATATGATGGTGAAATTAGGAGATTTCCAGATAAGCAGAAATTATGGGAATTTGTTAAAATCCAGACCAACCTTACAAGAGATACTAAAGGGAGTCCTTTGAACAGAGAACCAATAATAGCAGACAACAACCAACCACTAGTACACAAGATGAAATAACCTAGAAACCAACACAGCTATGGATATATCCAAAGTAAAATAAGCTTACAAAATTGTAAACAGGGAACCAGAGACATCAATTGGCAAATGACAACAACTACAAACCAAGAAGAGGGCAAAAATAGAGTAGTTACAGAACTTCTAAACAGTGAGGAAGTTAAGAAGTTCTAAGATAGGATGGACTGTTCTAAACTTGAGGAGAAAATTATAAATCACAGGGTAATCTCAAAGAAAAATAATAAACCTTCATATCACAATAAAAAAGAGGACAAGCAAAACTATTTAGGAAATACTAAAATAGTAGCAACAAAAGAAATGAAAACATGATTCATAAACAAAATAAGCTCAGCACAGAAAATTATACACAACAAAGAAATAAGGAACACCATGAAAAAAACACATAACAAAATGGCAGCAATAAATTAATACTTCTCAATAATTACACTGAATGCCAATGGATTAAATGCACCATTCAAGAGACAGAGAATTACAGACTGGGTAAGAAAACATAACTCATCAATATGCTGTCTATAAGAGACACACCTTAGAGACAAAGACAAAAATAGACTAAAAAGTAAAAGCTGGAAAAACATATATCAAGCAAATGGCAAACAAAAAGAGCAGGAGTGGCAATATTAATTTCTGATTAAATTGGCTTCAAAACAAAAGCCACCATACAAGACAAAGAAGGGCATTATATAATGATTAAAGGATCAATTGAACAAGAAGATATAACCATAATAAATATCTATGGACCCAATGAAAGAGCCCCAAAATAGATAAATCAGACTTTAACAGCATTGAAAAGGCAAATAGATGACTCCACAGTCATAGTAGGAGACCTTAATATACTATTTTCAATGAAAGATAGAACAACTGGAAAGAAACTCAACAAAGACGCAAAAGAGCTACACAATGCAATCCACCAACTTGACCTTATACACATTTATAGAGCACTTTACCCACCAACAGCACAATATACATTCTTTTCCAGTGCACATGGAGCATTCTCCATGATAGACCATATGGTAGGCCATAAAACAAGCAAGCCTTCATAAATTTAAAAACACTGAAATACTGCAAAGCATCTTTTCAGATCACAATGCTATAAAATTAGAAATCAACAATAGGAAGATCAATGGAAAAAGAGCAAACACATGGAAACTGAACAACACTCTCCTTAAG
>NW_006921840.1:4718304-4719380 GCF_000298275.1 Orycteropus afer afer | reverse complement strand
AGGTATGCAAGGATGGTTCAACATTAGAAAAACAATCAACATCATCCACCACATAAATAAAACAAAGGAAAAGAACCACATGATCATATCAATCAATACAGAAAAGGCATTTGATAAAATCCAACACCGATTCCTGATCAAAACTCTCAGCAAAATCAGAATAGAAGGGACATTCCTCAACATAATAAAGGACATATATGCAAAACCAACAGCCAACATTATTCTCAATGGAAAGAGACTGAAATCATTCCCCTTGTGAGCATGAACCAGACAAGAATGCCCTCTATCTCCACTTCTATTCAGCATTGTATCTGAAGCACTAACCAGGGCAATAAGGCAAGAAAGGGAAATCAAAGACATCCAAATTGGTAACGAAGAAGTAAAACTATCCCTATTTGCTGATGATATGATCCTATACCTAGAAAACCCAAGAGACTCAGTCAAATATCTACAGGAACTAATTGAGAGATTTAGCATCGTCGCATGATACAAGATCAACATCCAAAAATCAGTTGGATTCCTCTACCCCAGCAAAGAGATTGCTGAAAAAGAAATAAGGAAATTAATACCGTTTACAATAGCTACCAAAAAAAAAAACAAAAACAAAAACAAACAAACTTGGGAATAAATCTTACCAGGGACACAAAAAAACCTGTGCAAAGAAAACTATGAAAGACTACTTCAAGAAACCGTAAGACATCTACATAAATTGAAGAATATACCATGAACATGGATAGGAAGATTGAACATTGTGAAAATGTCAGTTCTACCCAAAGCAATCTATACATTACATGCAATCCCAATCCAGATCCCATCAACATTCTTTAAGGGTATAGAAACACCACTCACTAACTTTATATGGAAAGGAAAGAGACCTTGGATAAGCAAAGCATTATTGAAGAAGAAGAACAAAGGAGGAGGTTTCACACTTCCAGATCTTAAAACCTACTATACAGCTACAGTAGTCAAAACTGCCTCATATTGGTACAACAACAGACACATAGACCAATGGAATAGAATTGAGAACCCAGAAATAGATCCATCAACCTATGGTCAGCTGATCTTTGACAAAGGGC
>NW_006921840.1:4704596-4717114 GCF_000298275.1 Orycteropus afer afer | reverse complement strand
TAGACACTTCAGCAAAGAGGATATTCAGGCAGCCAACAAACATATGAAGAAATGCTCATGATCATTAGCCATTAGAGAGATGCAAATCAAAACAATGAGATACCATCTTGCTCTAGCACTAGTAGCAAAGTTCAATAAGACAGAAAATAATAAATGCTGGCGAGGATGCTTAGAGATTGGGACTCTCATACACTGCTGGTGGGACTGTAAAATGGTACAACCACTGTGGAAAACATTATGGTGATTCCTTAAAAAGTTAGAATTAGAAATACCATTTGACCCAACCATTCTATTACTAGGCATATAGCCTAAAGAAGTGAGAGCCAGGACAAGAACAGATATATGCACACCATGTTCACTGCAGCACTATTTACAATAGGCAAAAGATGGAAACAACCTAGGTGCTCATCAGCAGAAGAATGGATAACCAAATTATGGTATATACACATAATGGAATACTATGCAACCCTAAAGAATAATGAAGAATCTGCAAAACACCATATAATGTGGATGAACTTGGAGGACATTATACTGAGTGAAATAAGTCAATCACAGAAGGACAAATATTGTATTAGTGTGTTATTGTAAAAAGTCAAGGCAAGGTTTATATGTGGAAGGAAATTTTCTTTGTTGGTTACCCGGGGGTGGGAAAGGTGGGGGAGGGGAAGGTCCCTGTGGGCTCGAGACCATAGTTGCAGGGGACATCGAGCTCAGTTGGCATAACATACTACACAAAAACATCATTCCACATCCTACTTTGGTGAATAGGGACTGGGATCTTAAAAGATTGCAAGCAGCCATCTAGATGCAACAGTGGGTCTCTCCTCATCCAGAGCAAAGAAGAATGAAGAAAACCAAAGACACATGGAAACAATTAGTCCAAGCAGGTGGTACACCATGCGATCCTCAGCCTGTATGACTATGAGAGCAGTAGAACTAGATGATGCCCAGCTACCACTGTCAACTACTCGGAGGGGGATCTCTGTAAGAGATCCTGGATAGAATGGGAGAACAATGTGGAAAAAAACTCAAAATCACTAAAATAAATAAATTAATTAAAAAGAGGACCAGGTTTGTGGTCTGATAGAGTCTGATGGAACCACTGAAACTATGGCCCTTAGTTGCCCTTTAGATCTGGAATTGAACCCACTCCTGCGGCTTCCAGCCAAACAAAAGACAGGCATATGAGCTGAACATTTACAATAGGTAGATACATTCCTTGGAGAGATCAATCATGGGAGAGTAAAAGGGCTGTATATGCACAGGGAGACAGGTTGGGGTACATGGGAGGGAAGGACACAGGGAAGAGGTAACTATGGGGAGGACATAGGAAGGGAGCTGTTGCATTGTGGTCAATTGTAATCAATGTCATGACACTAAGTGTATGTGAGCTGCTATATGGAAAGTGAATTTGCTCTGTAAACTTTCACCCAAATCACAATAAAAATTTTTTTTTTAAATGTAAAAGTTTTAAATTTTTATAAAGTTCAATTTACCAATATTTTCCTTTCATGATTTGTGCTTTTTGTGTTTCTTCTAAGAAATCATTGCCCAATTCAAGGTTATAAAATTTTCTCCTATTTCTTTTTTCTTAGAAATTTTACAGGTTTGGCTCTTACAGTTAGTTCAATGGTTCATTTCAAGTTAATGTTTATAGATAGTGTGAAGAAAATGTTGAGGTTCATTCCTTTTTCCTGTTGCTGTTGTTGTTGTTGTTAGGTGCCGTCGAGTCATTTCTGACTCATAGCAACCCCATGCATAGCAGAACGAAACACTGCCCAATCCCACGCCAGCTCCATGATCCCAGCCATACTTGAGTCCATCATTGCAGCCACCGTGTCAATCCATCTCATTGAAGGCCTTCCCCTCTTTTGTCGACCCTCCACCTTACCAAGCATGACATCCTTCTCCAGGGAATGTTCCCTTCTGACAACATGACCAAAGTAGGTGAGACGAAGTCTGGCCATTCTTGCTTCCAAGGAGCATTTTGGGTGCACTTTCTCCAGGACAGATCTGTTAGTTCTTTTAGCAGTCCACGGTACTTTCAGCATTCTTCGCCAGCACCACATCTCGAAAGCATCAACTCTTCTTTAGTCTTCCTTATTCATTGTCCAGCTCTCACATGCATACGAGATGATTGGAAATATCATGGCTTGTGTCAGGTGCACCTTAGTCCTCAAGGGGACATCCTTGCTCCTCAGCACTTGAAACATTTCCTTAGCGGTTGACCTTCCCAGTGCTACACGTCGTCTAATGTCCTGACTGCTGCTTGTTCCACCACCATTTCTTTAAACGACTATTCTTTCTTCACTGAATCACCTTGAAAACTTTAGCTCTTCTTCTTAAGAAGAAGATAAAGCATTTAGCTACTTTTAGATGGTCTAGCAGGTACTGTGAGTATAGCCAGAAGGACACCTTGCCAGTGTACACTCTTCTATGTCTCAGGCCAACCATTTCAAGAGGTAGCCTATGACCCAGAACTGATGGTATTGAAGGAAGAAGTATAAGCTGCACTGAAGGAAATGGTGAAAAACAAGACTCCAACAAATGGATGCAGCACTGGAGATGCTCACTCGTTTATGTCAAGAAATTTGGAAGACAGCTACCTGGCCAACCATATTCATGCCCATTCCAAAGAAAGGGGATGCAACAGAATGTGGAAATTATTGAACAATATCATTAATATCACACACAAGTTAAATTTTGCTGAAAATAATTCAAAAACATTTGCATCAGTATATTGACAGGGAACTGCAAGAAACTCAAGCTAAATACATGGAATGGGTGATATCATTGCTGATGTCAGATGGGTCTTAGCTGAAATCAAAGAATACCAGAAAGATGTGTTTTATTGACCATGCAAAGGTATTCATCTGTGTGAATCACAACAAATTATGGATAATATTCAAAGAATGGAAATTCCAGAACACTTATCTGTGTTCATGAGGAACCTGTACACAGACCAAGAGGCAGTCGTTTGAAAAGAACAAAATACTGCATGGTTTAAAATCAGGAAAGGTGTTCCTCAAAGTTGTTTCCTTTCACCATACTTATTCAATCTGTATGCTGAGCACATAATCCGAGAAGCTAGACTATATGAAGAAGAACGTCGCATCAGGACTGGAGGAAGGCTTATTAACTACCTGCGATATTCAGATGACAACTTTGTTTGCTGAGAGTGATGACTACTTTAACACCTCAACATAATAAAAACAAAAATCCTCACAACTGGACAAAAAGGCAGCATTGTGATAAATGGAGAAACAACTCAAGTTGTCAAAGATTTCATTTTACTTGGATCTACAATCACCACCCATGGAACCCGCAGTCAAGAAATCAGATGTCATATTGCACTGAGCAAATCTGCTGCAAAAGACCTGTTTAAGGTGTTAAAGAGCAAAGATGTCAATCTGAAGACAAGGCGTGCCTGACCCAACCCATGGTATATTCAGTCGTCTCACATGCCTATGAAGGTTAGACAAAGAGTAAGGAAGACCAAAGAAAAAAATGATGTATTTGAATTGTGGTGTTGGTGAAGCATACCGAAAACACCACGGACTGCCAGAAGAATGAACAAATCGGTCTTGGAAGAAGTACAGCCAGAATGCTCCCTAGAAAAAAGAATGGCCAGATTTCTTCTCATTTACTTTGGTCACATTGTTAGAAGGCAACAGTCTCTAGAAAAGGATATCATGCTTGGTAAAGTAGAGGGGCAGTGAAAAAGGGGGAAGACCTTTAATGAGATGGATTGACACAGTGAATGCAACGATGGGCTCAAGCACACCAAAGGTTGTGAGGATGAGACAGGACTGGTCACTGTTTTGTTCTGATGTACCTAGGGTCACAGTAAGTCAGAGAGGACTTGGTGGCACCTAACAACAACTGGTCTCAGTCATTTAATCATAATATCAAAGTCCTTTAATACAGAATGTAAAATTTCATGTATTGTAAAAGTGAATTCCCTAGAGGTAAGGCAACAAGGATACTCCTTTAAATGAAGTTCACTAAAACAGTTATCTTTGGTTCTCAAATTTATCTACGAAACCCAACCATACTAGAAAAAAAGTTAAACTGAGAACATTCAGTTGCTAACACCCAGGAGAATTCATAAGTCTATCTGAATATATTTACACTTCTATAAACACATAGTTCTTTTCTTTTATCTCCCCCTTTAGAGTAAGAAAACTCCTAAATCCTAACAAGACTAAATGCTAGTGAAATTTATTATCCATAGTGGGAAAAGGTTTTAGCTGTTTGTATTTCACATTAAAGGCTTTAAAATTTGTTATACCCTTCTGTTTATCCCGTCAATTAATGTTCCTGTAAAAATGCACACATATAAGTTAGCCAACACTTCCCCTGACTAGGTGCCATGGAAAACCACAGTTAGCAATTAGTTTGACTTTAAAACTAGCTTTCTTGTTGAACATGTATGTGCC
The DNA here is from genome assembly GCF_000298275.1 of Orycteropus afer afer. Classification (NCBI taxonomy): domain Eukaryota; kingdom Metazoa; phylum Chordata; class Mammalia; order Tubulidentata; family Orycteropodidae; genus Orycteropus; species Orycteropus afer. The sequence continues at coordinate 4,712,675 of NW_006921840.1, read as the reverse complement.
TATTAGGGGATTTCCATAATGCAAACCTACACCAGCATCTGCTTTCAACTTTTTATTCAAGAAACTTAATAGGTAGCAACCAAAATGTCCTGATTAGGGTTAAAAAAAGAAAATCAAGCTTTAAATCCTGTTACTTTGGTAGGGAGATCCTGGCTACCAAACAAACAGACTTCAAAGGGACCTCCCAACTTGCCCTTAAACCACAGACAAATATTTGCTGTTACACTAGTAGTAGGTAGCATAGGGCCACTTTGTCCTTCACTTGCAGGAGACCTTGAAGATAGGCATTAATCACCACCATGAAAGTTTTCCCAGTAGAGACAAATCTTACATACCTTTTCCCATTAAGTTCCAGTCTGAAGTATGAGGATTAGCTATAAGCGTTGAATTAAGGAAGAGAACTGAAAGCTGAATTAAAGGACCACACAGATGCTTTCAGACTTAAAGACCAGTAATTGTTTTAAAAAGGACAAAGCAGATCTTATTTTCTATACTTTGACCTACATGTACTGAACTGAAATCAGTTCAGTTAATAGGCTGGTACATCTAATTTATATGATTTATAGAGGTAGAAAACAGTAAATAGTATGAAGTTAGTCTACACTGTGTTCTGTTCACAGAGTGTTCTGACAGATAGAGGAAAGCTAGAAGTACGGAAGTTTCCGGGATGTTTAAGCCATTGGGCCTACAGAACAAGAAAGCCCACAATTGAAATTAAGAGTTTAAACAGAAGCATGTTAACAAATTAAAGCTCATCTCAACTTCTAAAAATATTTCTTTTAAAATAAATTTAAATAATAAAAAGATTTCTAACCCAGATAGATTGCAAGTGTATTGTTGTTGTTAGGTGCCATCTAGTTGATCCCAGCTCACAGGGACCCTATGGACAACAGAACGAAATACTGCCTACTCCTGTGCCATCCTCGCCATCCTGCTGTGTTTGAGCCCATCATTGCAGCCACTGTGTCAACCCATCTTGTTGAGGGTCTTCCCCTTATTCAGTGACCGTCCACCTTATACAACATGATATCCTTCTCCAGGAACTGGTCCCTTCTGACAACCTGACCAAAGCAGGTGAGATGAAGTCCTGGCCGTTCTTGCTTCTAAGGAGCATTCCATCTGCACTTCTTCCAGGACACATTTGTTCATTCTTCTGTCAGTCCATGGTATTTCCAGTATTCTTTGCAAACACCACAATTCAAAGGCATCAATCCTTTTTCAGTCTTCCTTATTTATTGTCCAGTTTTCATAAGCATCTGAGGTGATTGAAAATACCATGGCTTGGGTTAGGTGCACCTTAGTCTTCCAAGTGACATCTTTGCACTTCAACACTTGTTAAACAAGTCTTTTGCAGCAGATTTACCCAGTGAAATACATCTGATTTCTTGACTGCTGTTTCCATGGGTTGGTTGTAGATCCAAGTAAAATGAACTCCCTGCCAACTTCCATCTTTCCTTCATTTATTGTAAAGTTGCTCATTGGTCCAGTTGTGAAGAATTCTGTTTTCTTTATGTTGAGATGTACTCAATACTGAAGACTGTAGTCTTTGATCTTCATCAGTAAGTGCTTCAAGTCATCTTCACTTTCAGCAAGTAAGGCTGTGTCATCTGCATATCGCAGGTTGTTAATGAGTCTTCCTCCAATCCTGATGCCATGTTCTTCTTCATATAGTCCAGCTTCTCAGATTATGTGCTCAGCATACAGATTGAGTAAGTATGGTGAAAGGATACAAGCCCTTTCTGATTTTAAACCACACATTATTCCCTTGTTCTGTTTGAATTAGTGCCTCTTGGTCTATGTACAGGTTCCTCATAAGCACAATTAAGTGTTCTGGAATTTCCATTCTTTGCAATGCTATGCATAATTTGTTATGATCCACACCATTGAATGCCTCTGCATAGTCAATAAAAAATAGGTAGACATCTTTCTGGTATTCTTTGCTTTCAGCTAAGATCCATCTGATAGTAGCAATGATATCCTTCTTTCCTCATCTTCTTCTGAATCCTGCTTGAACATCTGGAAGTTACCTGTCAATATACTGCTGCAACCATTTTTTAATTATCTTCAGCAAAATTTTACTTGCATGTGACATTAATGATATTGCTTGATAATTTCCACATTCTGTTGGATCTTCTTTCTTTGGAATGGGCACAAATATCAATCTTTTTCAGTTAGTTGGCCTGGTAGCTATCTGTCTTCCAAATTTCCTGGCATAAATGAGCATGTGCCTCCAGCGCTGCATCCATTTGTTGAAACACCTCAATGGGTATTCTGTCAATTTCTAGAGCCTTGCTTTTCACTAATTCCTTCAGTGAGTCTTGGACTGATTGCAAGTTTAGCTAATACAAATTCTGATTGTATCGCCTATCATCAGTGTCATATTTATTTCTAAATAATGACAAAGTCCTGATTAAATAAGGTATAATCCCAGATTTGTGTGACATTAAGCCTATTAATAAAGGAATAATTTAACCATTTATTTATTAATTCAACTGTTACTTACTGAGCAAATACTTTCTATCTGGCACTGTGCTAAGTACTTAGTATACAAGGTTGAATAATAAAACCAGTAACACATAGATTTCATTCATTTTCCAATTCTTAAAAACTGAGCTGTATCAAAAATGGTGTTAAAAACAGCTCAAAAATTGTTTTAGAAATTAGAAGACACCATAGGGCATTTAACCCAAATTTCTCAATGCAAGAAGAAGCCCTGTAATAGCTCATACCCATTAATTCTCTATTTGATCCTATACCCTTTATCAGGCAGCATGTTTTATTTTTGGATGGTTCTAATGATCAAAAAGACTTCTGTATTAAGCCAGCATTTGTCCCTTGTAACATCTACACATTGGCCTTAGATCTATACAAAATAAATCTATTACATCTTAAGTATAAAAGTACTTCAGATATTTAAGGGTAGACATCAACTAATCTTAACTATCATTCCTCAAATACATTATCTGTGGTGTCTCATATCACATAGTTCCTAGACCATTTAACACTTGGATGAATAGTTAATGACTTCTGTTTTATTTGAACATGTAAGTTACTGATGACAGTATTTCTTAGACATTTTTCCCTCTGAACTGTCAAACAAATTCTAACCTTTGTTTCTGAACATTCCTTTTCCATTTTTTTTTAATACCAAATGCATTTTGAAGATTTTTCCATAACCTAAGCAATATTAAAGACCTCTGGTGACATAGTGCCTAAGGCATTTGACTTCTAACCAGAAAGTTGGCGGTTCAAACTGACCAGCCACTCTACAAGAGGAAGATGGGGGCACTCCACTTCCCTAAAGGTTTACCACTTTGGAAACCCAATGGAGGTTGCTGTGAGTCTAAATCAACTTGACAGCAGTGGCCTTGTTTTTTTTTTTTAAGCAATATTTAACTTTTAAAACACCAATAGTATTTTCAGGAGCTCTGGTGGCATAGTGACTAAGGCATTTGATAGCTAACCAGAAGGCTGGAGGTTCCAACCCATCAGCCACTCCTCAGAAGGAAGATTGGGCGATCTACTTCTGTAGTGATATCGCCTCGGAAACCCAAGGAGGGGTCACTATGAGTCGGATCCGACTTGATGGCAGTGAGTTTGTTTTGTTTTTTTTTTTTTTTTTGGATAGTATTTTCAATATAACTATTTTAGGAAGACATGTAGTTGATTGGGTGGAGAGAGTTGTATGTAAAGGGAAAAGAAAATGTATTCTATATGACACATATTACTATGTAACCTGTTGAGCATGCACTTGTAATCATGGCAAAACAATGGAGGCAAGATTGTAAGTCCAGTGCCATTATTTTGGGAGGTGAAGAACGGAAGGAAAGAGTCATTTCTGTACTTGAATTAGAATGTTATGATATTATCTACATCTTTTCCTAACACTAAACAGTGTATTATCTAGTTCATGATAAAATATTTCTAGTTACATGCCAGGTAAGTAGACAGGCAGACTGGCAGGTAAAAACTGAGTTAACAAGGAGCTGTAGGGTAAGCCCCAGTAGTCCAGATATTCAGTAACTACATGTAAAACAGAATCAGTTCCTCCTCACTCTCAAAGCAGTTGAAATGATGAAGGTGACTGGCTAGAAGCTGACCAAGAAATTAGAATGGCCCTTGAGGATGCCAGCACCATGGGCCAGTTCCATAGGTAACATGTCCTACTGGCTATACTCACAGTACCTGCTAGACCATCTAAAAGTGGCTTTACCTTCTTTTAAGATGAAGAACTAAAGAAGAAAAGAAATAATAAACTAAACTCTTGCCTGTGAATTTCCATGTGTGTTCTGGTGCATGCTTAATAAAGTTCTTGGAAAACAGGTATATGTTAGTTCTAATTAAAGTGTTTCAAATTCATAATCTTTTAAACATTCTATAACTCCCTAACTTGAACAAGGCCTCAAAGGAGGCTTTGAAATCAGACTGTCTGACAAGTCTATTAATCTTAACAAATCTGTCATGTAAAATTATGATGCATATCTATACTTAATAAAAGGTAGAGACAAGTCCAGGTAGGGAATGCCACAAAGGCCAGGAACCTAACTCTGCTCGTTCACTGTAAGTTTACTACAGAGCAACCTCTTACTAGAATCACTTGGAAATTCCTCCCTTTGTCTGGATACCAACAAGATGTAGATGGATACATTTTTTAGTTTTGATAAGAAATTTTACTGTAAGCTCATACTTGTATCTAATCATAACATCACTATCTAAAAATATATTTAAAAACTTAGTTCCTTATCTTGTACTTGGCATTCATAATGTATTTTAACAAGAATTTGTAAAGTCACAATAGATATGTAGGACTAAATTTGGGATTAAGAGACATACTTTGTCCTTCGTACCTCTAATTTGTTCATTTTTCTCTAAACCTAATTCCTCCCAGTCTACTTCCTGTCTAGGAGGATGACTGGGCTGCTGCATCAATAAAAAGTACACAAGCCTTTTATTCACTTTATCTGCTGTTAATTGACCAAGACTCATGTCATCCTCTAATAAATGTTTGTCCAAAAGCGTTAAGCAAAAACATAGATCCCTGATGCCCTTGGAAACAGTGATTGTTGACCAAAGTTAGTACGGTCCATAACTTACAAATGGTTTGTGTTCTAAAAATCCATTTGTAAGTCAGTTGCCTGGGCTTTAGAATGCATTTTTTGTCTGTCTTCTTTATTACTGTATCCTCAGAGCCTGAGATAGTGCTAGAGACATAGGAGGCACCTGAATATGTGCTGAATGACTAGATGAACTAGCCCCAAAAGCCCATTTCACTAACAGAATAATAATAGTTAGCATTTATATAGTACTTAGCTATTTATGAAAGTCCATTTGTACATGCCTTATCTTATTCTTTCTCACAGTGATCCAGTTTTACAAATGAAGACTCTAAGGACACACAAGAAAAAGATAGCCAGTTAGATTACTTTAGAGGTATGGGTGTGAGATAGGGAGGCTTGCACTAGACTGGTAGCAGCGGAGATGGAGCACCATCTTAGATGTAAAAGAGATTAGATGGGGAACTCCAAATCCTCTACCTGTACTGCCACACTGCATCTAGTAATATTATAAATGTAGTTGTCATCTATTAATATTCTTGCCTTAATTCATCGCTCCACAAAAACAAAATAGACTCAGAGAGTGGGCACTCATTTCTTTTCCCCACACCACCCCTTTCTCTGGCAGTTAACAAGTTACTTCCTTAAGTTCAATGGTTAAGAAGAAAGACCTCTCACCTTAACAAGATCTTGCCAATAAACTTACAACAAAATTGAGGGCTCCTGCCTAGCTAGCAGAGAGACTAACATGATTCACATAAAGAGTGTTGAACACAAGTCCTCTGCTACTAGATTAATTTGGACATAAAGGATTTTCTTAAATTATTTACTGAGATCCCAGGGGCATCTGTATTCCACACTGTATGGCATAATTCATGTATTGCAAATTGGATGGGACATTAGAAAATCCTGAAGCCAACCTCTGAATCTGTACATGAATCCTCTTTATAACATCTCTCATTGTAGATCACTCAGCGTCTGCTCAGACATTTCACAGAATGAGAAATTCAGAGGCGCCCACATTGGTCTTGGACTCAACTAGTTGTTTAGAAAGTCTTTCTTTGGTCATACTCTTGCTTCTGAAAGCATCAGAGTCTATTTAATCCCTCTTCAAACATCTGAGGAATGCTAGCAATTCCTGAACATCCATAAATCCTCTCTCGTATCCCAAGTTAATTGTTAGACAAAGATAGACAGGCCTTAATTGTTAATTGTTCATTATATAACGAGGTTTCTAATTGATTTCACCAGTTCTGCTCAGCTTTTCTGAACAGAAATATCTTGACCTGAATATAATATTCTGGCTATGCTTTGACTAGAGAAGAGGACAGAAGGACTATTCTCTCCTTTGTTTGGAACACTTTCCTCTATTAATGTAGCCTCAGATTGCATTAGCTTTTTTGGCAGTCATGAAATTTATTGACTTACATTGAGATTATGGTCAACTAAAACCCTCAGGTCTTTTTCACATGAATGGCTGATAAGTCACACCTCTCTGGTGGTGCTAAAGCAGATTTTTGAAAAGATGAATTCATATTTATAACTAGCAAGTTTAATGCTATAAATTTTGCTCAAATATCAAGTTCACTGAATTTTCTTTCTCATTATATTATCCCTACCCAGAAGAACTGCTGGAACTCCACTGCCCACCAAAATGTTTGGCACACTACACCCTGTACAATCTGACCTGAGTCCCCAGGGCCAGTCTTATTTTTCCCCGATTGCTTTCTCCTCCCCTAAACCTCACCACACCATAACCTTCTACCTTTCTAATGGCTGACTTTCCTTATACATTATTCTTTTTTCATGGAATTCCCTTCCCTCTGGGATTCCCTTCTCACTATCCAGTTATTTCATCCTTTAAGAGAGAGCAATTTAAAACTAGCTGTCCACTTAGATCATTGGCATGACATAATCCATAAAGACAATGTTCCACATCCTATTTTGGTGAGTAGCGATTAGGGTCTTAAAAGCTTGTGAGCAGCTATCAAAGATGCAACTATTGGTCTCTCCCTATCCAGAGCAAATAAGAGTAAAGAAAGTAAAAGACAGTCCAAAGAACTAATGGTTTACATGAACCCCAGACTCCATAACCCTGAGACCAGACAACCAGATGGTGCTCAGCTACCACTGCTGACCACTGTGAAAGGGATTACAATAAGAGGTCCTTGATAGAGTTGGGGGGAAATGTGGATCAAATCTCAAAATCATGAGAAAGACCAAGCTTGGTGGTCTGATAAAGACTGGTAGAACCCCTGCTGCCTGGGTTAAGAGACACCTTCAGCTCCAGTGGGCCAGGAGGGCAAGAGGCAGAGCTGACGCCCAAGGTCGAGGGGTCTTCACCCAGCCCCTAGTGCTGGCACTTTGAACTCAGACTTCTAACCTCCTAAACTGTAAGATAATAAATCCATGTTTGTTAAAGCCATCTACTTGTGGTATTTTTCTGTTAGAGCAGCACTAGAGGACCAAAACATTGTAAACTTTCACCAAAATCTCTCTCTCTCTCTCTCTCTCACACACACACACATACACATATACATACACAAGTTGTCCCAATCAGCTTCAGGAGAAAGATGTGGCAATCTGCTTTCATAAAGATTGTTGTTGTTGTTGTTAGGACCCATAGAGTTGGGTGCGACTCATATCAGCCCTACAAACAGCAGAATAAAACATTGCCTGGTCCTGTGCCACCCTCACAATTATTGCTATTTCTAAGCCATTGTTGCAGCCATTGTGTCAGTCCACCTCGTTGAATGTCTTCCTCTTTTTCACTGATCTACTTTGCCAAGCATGATGTCCTTCCCTAGGGATGGTCCCTCCTGATAACATCCCTAAAGTATGTAAGGTGAAGTCTCGCTATCCTCTCTTCTAAGAATAATCCTGGCTGTACTTCTTGTAAGATTCACTTGTTCATTCTTCTGTCAATTCATAGTATACTCAATATTCTTTGCTAACACCATAACTCAAAGGTATAAATTCTTCTTCTATCTTCCTTATTCATTGTTAGCTTTTGCATACATAAGAG
>NW_006921840.1:4700825-4703651 GCF_000298275.1 Orycteropus afer afer | reverse complement strand
AGCCAGCCTTCTGGTTAGCAGTCAAATGCTTTAGGCACTACGCCACCAGAGCTCCTGATACTAATGATACAGCTCAATAATTTCCACATTCTGTTAAATCACCTTTCTTTGGAATGGGCACGAGTAAGGGTCTCTTCCAATTGGTTGGCCAGATAGCTGTCTTCCAAATTTCTTGGCATAGAGAAGTGAGCTGTTTTAGCATTTCATCTGTTTGCTGAGATATCTCAATTGGTATTCCATTAATTTCTGAAGCTTTGTTTTTCACCAATGTCTTCAGTGCAGCTTGGAATTTTTGCTTTAATATCATCAGTTCTTGATCATATTCTACCTCCTGAAATAGTACCAGTTCATTTTGGTACAGTGATTCTCTGCATTATTTCCATCTTCTTTTAATACTTTATGTTGTTCAATTGTTTGCCAATAGAATCCTTCAATATTGCAACTTGAGGCTTGAATTTTTTCTTCAGTTCTTTCAGCTTTAGAAATGCAAGCATGTTCTTCCCTTTTGGTTTTCTATCTCCAGGTCTTTGCATATTTCATTATAACACTTTACTTTTTCTTCTCAAGCCCCCCTTTGAAATTTACCTTTCAGCTCTTTTACTTCATTTCTTCCATTTGCTATAGCTACTCCACATTCAAAAGCAAGTTTCAGAGTCTCTTCTGAGTTCCATTTTGGTCTTTTCTTTGTTTTCTTGTCTTTTTTGACCTTTAGCTTTCTTCATGGGTGATGTCCTTGATGTCATCCTACAACTTGTTTGATCTTTGGTCATCAGCATTCAATGCATCAAACCTATTTTTGAAATGGTCTTTAAATTCAGGTGGGATATACTGAAGATTGTACTTTGGCTCTCATGGACTTGTTTTAATTTTCTTCAGCCTTAACTTGAACTTGCATATAAGCATTTGATGATCTCTTCTGCAGTTGCCCCCTGATGATATTGAGCTTCTCCATCATCTGTTCCCATAGGTTTTATTCCTGTGTATTCCATGCTGTGAATCCATGTATATAATGGTCATTTATGTAATTTTTTAAAAAAAAAAAGGTATTTACAATGAATAAGTTGTTGGCCTTGCAAAATTCTAGCATGTGATCTCCAGCGTCATTTCTGTCACCAAGACTATATTCTCTAACTACTTAGCTTTCTTTGTTTCAACTTTTACATCTCAATGACCAGGAATTATCAATGCATCTTGATTGCATGTTTGATCAATTTCAGACTGCAGAAGTTGGTAAAAATCTTCAATTTCTTCATCTTTGGCATTAGTGGTTGATGCAGAAATCTGAATAATAGTTATATTAACTGGTCTTCCTTGTGGGCATATGGATATTATCCGATCACTAACAGCATTGTACTTCAGGATAGATCTTGAAATGTCCTTTTTGACAATAAATGTGACACAATTCATTTTCAATTTGTCATTCCTGGCATAGTAGACCATATGTTTATCCCATTCAAACTGTCCAGTATTGGTCCATTTCAGTTCACTAATGCTTAGAGTATCAAACTTCAAGTGTTCCATTTCATTTCTGACAACTTCCAATTTTCCTTGATTCATACTTTGTACATTCCACATTCTGATTATTAATAGATATTTACAGCTGTTTTTTCTCATTTTGAGTCAGGCCATATCAGCAAATAAAGGCCTCAAAAGTTTTACTCCATCCATTTCATTAAGGAGGAGCTCTGGTAGCATAGTGCCTAAGGCATTTGACTGCTAACCATAAGGCTGATGGTTCAAACCCACCAGCCACTCCTCGGAAGGAAGGTTGGGCAATCTACTTCTGTAGTGATACTGCCTCAGAAACCCAAGGAGTGGTTGCTATGAGTTGGATCTGACTCAATGGTAGTGAGTATGTCATTAAGGGGGACTTTACTTTGAGAAGGCAGCTCTTCCCTAGAAGAGTTGTATTCTATGTGACTTCCAACCTGAGGGGCTCATGTTCTGACAATATATCAAATAATATTCCACTACTGTTCAAAAGGTTTTCACTGACCAATTTTTTTTCAAAATGTAGATCACCTGGTTCTCCCTCCTGGACTCTCTTAGTCTGGAAGATGTGCTGAAACTTCTCCACTTGTGACCCTGCTGGTATTTAAAATACCAGTGGCCTAGCTTCCAGTAGCAGAGCAACACACAAGCCACCACAGTACGATAAACATAAACCTTGGAAACCCCATGGGATATTTTTACTCTGCCCTCTAGGTTCCCTATGAGTTGAAATTGATTCAATGACAAAGGGTTTGGTTTGGTCCCCATTAGGCTGTGAACTCCTTCCTTAAAGGCAAGAATATACAACAAAATATAGGTAATAGGGAAGAGACACAGTGGAGAATTTTTTTTAAGAATAGGTTTTTGCATGTGTTTTGGCAAGAAAAATAATGTTTAAGCCTCTTTATCCAAAGCTGGCTTATCCTCCTAGCTCTAAAAAGGCAGGTGAGTTGAATTTGGCCTTTTTCAAATGGCAGCTCTTAGGGGTAGAGAGTAACAAGTTTGGTATTTTATCCCTGATCTAAATCTGCATAAGCTTGTCCAGAAGCAGTGCTGTAAGAGGTGATTGTTTAGAGATCAGAATCACAAAACCACCACCCTTGTATTCAACACAGCACTGTGAAAAGGACACTATAGAAACAGAAGTGTGAGACACTCTTCCCAATCATTTATAATGATACTGATGGAAAACTGAAATAAACTAAACCCCCAAGTTAACTTTATTTTTTTTTTTAAATTGTATTTTTATTTGGGTGAAGATTTACAGAGTAAATTCACTTTTCATACAGCAGTTCACATATACTTTGTCTCATGTCATTGACCAAAATTTACAAT
>NW_006921840.1:4691606-4692212 GCF_000298275.1 Orycteropus afer afer | reverse complement strand
TCTTCTGTGTCTGTGTTAATTGGTTTCCCTTTTCTTTGTTGAAGAGGGTCTGTGCAATCCTTCTGCCTAGTCCGCCATCTTGCCGGAACTCCCACTTATATTATCCCAAGTTAATTTTTACATGCACCTTAGACGGCCTGCTTAGAGTCAGTGATAGATGTGTGCCTTTTCATCTTCACTTAACCCTTATGCCAGACCTTAGGTGATTTAGGAATAGAGCCTGTGGCTTTGAGTTTGTAAAGGGACGGAACACATGATGTTGTTCATATTGAGAAACTACTAATCATTTATGTGCCTTAGAATCTGTCATCCTAGATGTCTAATTTCTGGGACCCTTAGCAAATCATATCCCCATCAGAATATATTACTGTGTCTACATACCAGTAATCTGCCATAAAAATGCTTTAAACCACAAAAAGCAATAAAAAGTTATTATTGATAACAATAACAATAAAAATGTCTCATAGTTCATTCATTTGAGAAATATCTATTTAATACATCCAACAGCATGTTAGGTGCTACCAAAAGCCAAAACCAAACTCACTGCCATTGAGTTGTTTCCAACTTATAGCGACCCCATTGGGTTTCCAAACCTGTAAATCTTTA
>NW_006921840.1:4671845-4690951 GCF_000298275.1 Orycteropus afer afer | reverse complement strand
TTCAAACCCACCAGCCACTCCTCAGAAGGAAGGTTGGGCAATCTACTTCCATAGTGATACCACCTCAGAAACCCAAGGAGGGGTTGCTGTGAGTCGGGTCCGACTTGACAGCACATAATAACAACAACAACATGGCACCTTAGAGTAGCCCAAGCAGTTCAACAGACGCAGCTGGAAGCTGGACTGCAACAGGCAGTGATGAGAAATGAGGCCAAGGGAAATTCTTAAAGGATCTTGAATGCCACGTTAAAGAATGTGAGCTATACTATTAGGTAACTGGGAAGTCACTGACCATTTTAAACAGGGAGTGACTCTTAGTATTATTTAAAAAATCCTTCAGAGTGCAGTATAGAGAATAGACTATGGAGAGCAAGCAAGATAGAATAAAGAAAGCTTTCAGGTAACTGTAGCAATAATGTGTACAGATGAAAAACTAATGGTGATGTGCACTGGAATGGCAGCTGTGGGAATGGAGGGAGGCATACATATTCAAGAGGCACCCAGGTTGCAGAACAGGATAGGACTGGGACAATGATTGAAACTAGTTGAGGAAGAGAAAGGAATTGAGAATGACTTTCAGCTTTTTGCCTTGATGAGACTTTCTGGGTTCAACAGTATGTCATTCACACAGGTTTCTATTTTCTTTGTGAGGTAAGAGGCAAGCTCTTTAGCAGAGAGCAAGCAGGGAGTGATAAGGAGAACTCTTAGGGAAAGGAGAGAAGCTTTAAAAGAGTCACCTCAGGAATAAAAGAACTAAAAAAAGAGGGATTTCCAGGGGAGCTGATGGCCACATTGAAAATGGAAGACAAATTGGTAGAGCCATCTCTCAGTACAATTGTGTTCTTTCTTTTTCCAGCAGACTTCAGCCGTGTAGCTGAAGGAGCAAGAAGGTGAATAGTAAGGACTGATCAAGGGTTGGGGTGTAATGGTAAGACAAAGGGGGTGACAGAGTTGAAGGAATTAATAGAGTTCAGAGATAAAATCATGGGCCATTCTAGGTATCATGCTCTTTTTGCCAATAAATAGGTATATTGAGCCACTGATAAAATAAGGGTCTAATGGGACATAAATGGATGCTTTGAGGAAAGAAATGACAATTAGAAAGAAAAGTGGCCATAAATAACAAATAGGAACTGATGGAGCACATGGGAAGTATGGGAGTTGAGAAGCAGGAATTGATACCTACTTGTTTTTGTTTTCCAGCCTATACAGCCTTACTACTCTTTCCCATCCTCCTTCCCAAAAGAAATTCCCTCCCCAGTGGTCTCACATTCTTCTAGAACTTTAAGAATCACAGGAAAGGGAGCGATTATTTAAAAAAAAAAAAAGAGGGTGAGTTGTGCACCCCTGTAAGTGTGTTGTTATGGGAAACAAAAGGAATGAAGGTTCCAAGGTCCCTGCATGGTGCAAATGGCATGCACTTGGCTGGTAACCAGAAGGACAATCATTCAAACCCACAAGTGACACCATGGAAGAAACACACCTGGAGATTTGTTTCCGTAAAGATTATAGCTAAGAAAATGCTATGGAGAAGCTCTGCTCTGTAACAGGAAAATGCAGTGGAGAAGTTCCACTCTGTAACCGATTGGGTCTCTTCAGAGTCAAAGACCAACAAAACAAACAAAATCAACAGCAAACAATGAGGGTTTCTAGACAGTGAGGTTCTAGAGAGTGCCTGGTTCTTCTAATATAGCACTAGTCTACTATGTCTTCCACTTACATTTACTTTTCATTGAGAAGTGGGGATAGGGTCAGAAGACTATTTATAGGGACACAGGATATGAGAGAATCTGAGATGGAGTTTCAAAGACCTCAGAAGGGTCAAACTGGCTGAAGAAACAAAAATTCCTAATGTAGACTAAATAGCATAAGAGGGTGATCACATTTTCTCTATGTAATTCAATTTTAAAGCAGAGACATCTTTTTCAGTAGCAGCCAAAAGATAGTTTGAGGCAAATGTACATGACGTCATGTAGAAAGCATGTGAATATTTTTTAGGAACTATGATCATGAAAGGGAGTTCTGGTAGCAGAGCGCCTAAGGCATTTGACTGCCAACCAGAAGGCTGGCGGTTCAAACCCACCAGCTACTCCTCGGAAGGAAGGTTGGGCAATCTACTCCGTAGTGATACTGCCTCAGAAACCCAAGAAGGGGTTGCTGAGTTGGGTCCGACTTGACGGCAAATAACAACAACAACAACATGGTCACGAAGAGAAATTGACAACAGCAAACCTAGCCGATACCCCCTCTACCAGTTGCAGGAAGGTTTGGAAGAGTAGAATATGAGTTAGAAAAAGGATTGTGGTTGTGTTTGCTTATTTATTAGCAAGACAAACTAACCAGGTGAAGAATTTGTTTCATAGAGACAAAATGAGACTGCAATGTGCCTGGCACAGAAATTGGCACATTCTGCTGTGGTCTCTAAATGTTGGCTTTCTCCTCTCCTCCTTAACAGAACAAAGTTCATTAAAATATTACTAAGATATTTTTTAAAAATTCTGCATGTAAATTAAAATTGATTATGAAGTTGTAAACACTTTCACTTAAATGATTAATTCTATAGTTTCTGTGATCTAAAGAGGTGCTCTCCATCACATTCTGCAAATCCAAATTTTGTAACACACTATTTTTTCAATACTGTGTGGCCCAGTGGAATTCTAAAAAATGGCTTCTGGAGCTGGAATTTTGAGGGTCAAAAAAGAATGAAAATTTTTCATGATGAAACCTCAAGTCGGTATGAACACCCCCAAATCTGAAGGTCCCTAAAATTAAAACTTCCCTTTCAGAATGTTGATTTCAAATATTTCTTTCTCTTTCAATATTGTTTTCTCCCTTGTCCATAATAATTCATTATCCAGTTAATGTCTTCCATTCTTACTATTTGTTTTGTTTTGTCTTTTGAAAATCTAAAGTTGCAGCTCCCTTGTCTTTGCTCTCACTTGTCACTTTAGAATCTGCACATGTCATTCTGACTGTGGTAAGTCAAAATTATTCAATTCATGTTGTTGGTCACTCAACAATTGGCACCAATATTAGTGAGACTGGTTTTCTTATATACTTGGGGAGTTAAAAAAAAATGTTTTTAATAATGGCAGCATCAATGAAGTAAGTTTGATCCTCCCCTGGGCTCAGTTCTTCTCTTCCTGTTTTTTATCTACACCCACTCTCTTGATGATCTCATCTAGTTTCATGGCTTTAAATATCATCATTTATATGCTTAGTCCAGACTTCTGCTCTGAACTATAAACTGATAGAGCCTACTGCCTACTCAGTATCTCCATTTGGATGTTATAGGCAACTTAGTGTGTCCAGAACAGGGCTTTGAACCAATTCATTCTGATTTGGCCCCCTGTTGTGAATTTGCATTTCCACACCTGATACACTAAATCAAAATCTACATTTTAACAAGATGATTCTTACATATATGTATACATAAACATGCACATATATAAGAATTTATACATAAGTATTCTTATATACATTCTTATGTGTATATATAAGTATGCCTACACATAAGAATGTATACAAAAGAATACATGTCACATCTGACATGGTTAACAAACACAGTGTTGTTATTTTATAGTTATTTTCATATAATTTAATTCACAAAAATACTTTGGACATTTATACTTTGTAAGGATCTCTGCAGGAGCTCTGGTAGCATAGTGCCTAAGGCACTTGACTGCTCACCAGAAGGCTGGTGGTTCAAACCCACCAGCCACTCCTCGGAAGGAAGATTGGGCAATCCTACTTCCGTAGTGATACTGCCTCAGAAACCCAAGGAGGGGTCGCTATGAGTCGGGGCCGACTCGATGGCAAATAACAACAACAACAAGGATCTGTGCTAGGTGTAGGGATCAGAGTACAAATTATAAAGATGGAAAGGACAATGTCCTCCTTCCATGGACAAAAATTATAGGAATAGGAGAGAGAGGGGACATAATATAATAATGGTTCCATGTGAGCAACACAGCATATGGGAGTACAGAGGAGAGACAAATTATGCTCACTGAGTTTTTAGACACTTCTGATTATTTATCAGAAGCAATAACTTATATATTCTCTGACATGATTCATCTTCCTCATCTCTGAGAGAATCCAACCCCTAAAATTCCTATTCTGGGTTTGCAGGGATTTCTATTCCTTGAGAGAAAGCTGCCTGGTAAGCCCAGATATACCTGACCTCCAGGTGTCTACACCTTACCTGTTTATCAATTTCAGACCTTAATTTTTCAATGTGAATCTTTCTTTACTAGTTCAGCATTTTACAATCAGATTTCTCAATGTTTTCAGAGCATTTTAACCAATTATTGGCAAAGTTAAATCACCATATAAAACAAATGGAAAGCAAACAAATGCTAAACAGACTTTTTTTTAATAGCTAGAAAGGATAGTTTTAGAGGAAAAATCTGCCTTTTGAAATGAATAAATCAAATGTTAGTGATTTAATCTCTGGGTTTATTTTCATTTTTATTTAGCTTCTTTAAATAATTTAAATTGATAACCACTGTGTTTTCATTAAATTAAGGACATTTTTTTGAAACCTGCTGCTATAAATCTCTAGTCCTACCACTAAAGGAAAGGAGTAAAACCAGAGTGTGTATAATGGAATCAATCCAATCAAATATATACAATATTTCATTTTCAAGTAAATTCAACAAAATTATAGCTGAGAATATGCTTCAAAGTGAAACATGACTGCATGAGATGACTAGCTTAGTTAGACAAAGCTGTTACTGCTGGATAAAAAGGAATTCCCCCACAAAGAAATCTAACCAAATAGAAAGTATGGTCAATGGCACTGAAGAACTGTGATACTCATTCCCATATTGTTTATTTTAAATGATCTTTGGAAGGGTCACTGTGAGTCGGGACTGATTGGATGGTAATGAGGTGGGGTTTTTTTTTTTGTTTTGTTTTGTTTTTGGTAACAGTAAGTGCAAACAATTTTTCACTTATAGATAATTTTTCTAATATAAAAGTATTAACTTTATTATACCATATTCATGCTACCAAATTACAAATGATCAATTAAACTACAAATTGTATACAATACTTAATAGTTGGCAGAGCAGTTTAATTTTAGTTTTGTTGAAATTTCAGAGTAATAGTAAAATGTAATCAGATAAATCATTTCAAGGCAAGCTAATGATCCCAGCTCTGGCACAGACTAGCTCTTTACTTATTTGACCCTGACCAAGTTACTTTGACTTGCTAAGTCTCAGTTTCTTTGTTGTAAAATGGAGTTACTCAGTAACTAACAGCGTTCTTGTGAGAATCAGGGATGCAGTGCACTTGACAGAGGGCCTGAGGCACGGGAAGGCTTCAATAGCTGTTAGATGCCACCACATTTACTAAGGCAGCTGCTGCTGAAAGGGCCGTGACAGGTTTCACTCACTGAAGAAAATAAGCAGTTAAACAGAGTGGTGCTTCGAAAGCATTCCTGCTCTTATATCATTTTAAGTTTAAAAAATCCTAAACATTGCTGCATACTATAAATGTCAACACCTGTAAAAACCTGATTAAATAATTCATCATTTTCTATACACTCTTATCATACAAGGTATTAAAACATAATCCTTTCAATGGCCTAAAGAGATATATAAAGACTCAGATCTTGAAAGGCATATTATTATCTACACAACATATTTTGGGAGTTATTCATATACTGTTTCACAATATTTAATAAATTAGTTCATAAATTATGTTTAATCTCTTACCAGTAGATTATAAGGGCTGGGAAGAAAGAACCATACCTAGTTTTTGTAACTCTCCTACTACTTCAGTGGGCAGAAAGGCATTTCAACCTAGCCAGTATTGTGGAAGAAGCACAGAACTAGAAGTTAGGAAATGCAGGTTTTAGTTGGCTAATTGTAGGCAAGTCTTTTAAACCCTTTTTAGGCTTCAGATTACTCATTGGTAATGTTCTTTTCCATAGATGACATTTAGGTTCCTTTTCAATGCTCTCATTCTAAGAAACACTAGCAAGAAGAATTTTTACCAGTGTTAATAATGAACACTGTAATAGGGGGAAAGAGACCCCAGATTCAAACAGGTTCAATAGAGACACCTTTAATAAGCCTTGGTCAGGGCAAAGACAAAACAGACATTCATCCAGGATGAGGGAAACCATTAGCATGTACACAGTACAGAAGGCTGAATGGAGTTTGCTGAGTCACGGCTATGGAGCTAATTACATATGATTGAAAACAAAGGGAATCATCACAAAATCATGATGGGTGACAGAGAGAGTCATCACTGTTGCAGGCCAGATGACAGAAGTGGGGAAAGGACAAAAATTGGGATACATACATAACTGAAGATAAAGAAGGTTTATAGGACTGATTCTGGGCCTTGACGACCTGGCTAGGTGACCATGCAGCCAGAGTCTTAGCCACAGGTGGCTACCAAACAATCTATGGTCCCAACCTTAATTTAAATTAGAAAAGGACACACTTGGGCAAATTCCCTAGTTTTCAGTGTGCACTTAATCTACTTTCAACCACACTCTTCCTGAGTGCAGTCTGCCCCTCCCTGGGTGTGTCCTGGATGTGTCTATGTTTGGCCACATGTTCAAGTTCAGAAAGAATTCAACTGGTATCTGAAGTTATGTGAAGACTCAAAATGGAGTTAGGGCTCCCACTGTAGACCACAGCCTTCTACAAACCTATGTGCTTTAGGATTTAAGCTCTAATACAACACACCTTCATTGTCCCAGATCTACAGGTTGAAAGAAATAGAATCCTAAATTACAGGTGTTGTACACTCACAAAAACTTGAACTCGGTCTCTCGGGAGCTCAGGAGTCTTTGTCACTGTCCATTCTATCATACATGAATCCTTCCATCTGCTTTAAAAATGGCAAATTCTGCCCTTCCAGCATTCTCTATCCCTTGTCCTTAGTACTTGTCACCCTTTGACATAGTATATATTTTACTTAATTATATGTTTTCTAGCTCCCTCCACTCCAACTTAAGTTTCCTAAGGACAGGTATTTTATCTGCTTGGTTCATTTATATCCACAGCACCTGGAACAGAGGCTGACACATAAAACAAACTCACTGCCATGGAGTTGAGTCCAACTCATAGCGAACCCTCCTTGGGTTTCTGAGGTGGTATCTCAACGGAGGTAGATTGCCCAATCTTCCCTCCGAGGAGTGGCTGCTGGGTTTGACCACCAGCCTTCTGGTTAGCTCAAATATTATTTGATGAATAAATGGATTAATAAACATTATTTAAGATCCGTTATTAACTGCCCTTCTCCATACCATAACCTGTATTTCTGCCAACTCAGTTTCTCTACATTAACTAGGGCTTCTGAATCTTATCCCTTACTCATTCATCTCTGGGATATTTGAGGCTATCTTCTACCCTATCCTTGCTTGTCATATAATTTTTTAATGCATTTGGTTATTTATTGATTGCTTACTGTGATCCAAGAGATGTGCTAACTACTAGGGATTCAGACATAAATGAGATAGATACAAACCCTTACCTTCTTTAACCATCCTTGTCTATTGCTTCATTCGAGACCCAGCTACTCCTTCTGTTGTTGGCTTCTCTGTACTCCTGCTTCTGTCTTTACTGCCCTTCTTTTGAATCTTACATATTTATACCACCCTAGGGAAAAAAATCTATTTGGTTTGGTTCGTTGCTATCCAGTTTTGAACAGAATTCTTTTAATAGTGAATTAATAGAGCAGGAAGCAAGTTATGCTTACTTCTATTGTTGTTGTTGTTGTTGTTGTTGTCGTTATATGCTATCGAGTCGGCCCAGACTCATAGTGACCCCTCCTTGGGTTTCTGAGGCAGTATCACTATGGAAGTAAATCGCCCCATCTTCCTTCCAAGGAGTGGCTGGTGGGTTTGAACCGCCAGCCTTCTGGTTAGCAGTCAAGTGCCTTAGGCACTATGCTAGGAGTTGATAAATACATCATTTTTGAATTGCGTTTGGGTCCCTGGAGCAGATGTTATTTCCAAAATAGGGAAGAAAAAAAAATCCAATTCCTTGATGTCCAGCTGTGCGGGACCCAAATTTCTCTGTATTTTCTGTAAGTCCTTTATCCATCTGTACCCCAGAGGTGACCTGAACTGTGCTTCCTTACATACTGAAAAAGCCTAACTAACTTAACATCTTCAGCTTCAAAATTACTCTTGTCTATTACTCCAACTAAATAGGAGACTAAGCCCTCAATTGACAGATAGCCTTGATGCCAAACTGTGCCAACCACTAGGGCTATCTGTGTGTTTTACTTGCTTGGAGAACACTTAATACCTCCACCCCAGCATTTCCAAAATTGTGTCTGTGGATCTCTTGAGTCCTGAAAGATGGTAACTAGAGTTCTGAAACAGAAGGGTCCCATGGCCAAACAAGTTTGGGAATGTTACATCCTGTACCTCCCACTTGGGGATACAGAGTGCATAATGAGAATATTTATGTGTTTATAAATGTTTAACTTTGTTAAGCCCAGTGTTACCCAATCTAATTTGACCATGGAACTTTTTATTCACAAACCACAATTAACATGTCAAAGGCCATTACTGTTTAGGAGAAGTCTGTGTAGCAAATGCTTGTTTGCCTTCATTTTATATCCAAATGAATAACAAATACCTATGAGAATGAGCAAGAGAGATAGGAAAAAGTATCTCTGGTAGCAGTTCTTGGGGATCAATAAAGAAAAGAAAACATGGTTTATGGATTAAATGCTAGACTTAGAGTCAGAAGACCTATGATTTAGTTTTACCTCTATCTCATAATTTATATATGTCGTTGGGTAAAACTCTTTACCGCTGAGCTTCAATCTCTTCTCTTCTGATGGAGATACACTATAAGATACCCATCTTCCCTTCTTTGAAACTGGGGGCCAGGATGGATTCATGACTAGGCTGAATCACTCAGATACTCTCTCTTGAGAATTTCAGTTGAGCAACACCTCATAGAAGCTGGAACTGGCAAGTCATGTGGAGTTAGGGCTATTAATCTGTACCAGGGAGAGCCAAAGTCACATCACAGAAGCCAACAGCCTTGCAAGGAAGCCAAGAGGAACAGAGGGTGGAGATTCAGAAAGGAGCAGAGATGAGAGGCCATGAGAGAATGAAACCAAGAGAAAGGATGCTCAGTAATCTTCCAGTTCCTGTGGGTTTACCTGAATTTCATGTAATCAGATTCTAAGAGATTGCCTATATCCTTTTAATGAAACCTCTTTTTTCTTTGAACTAATTCAAGTGAGTTTGTGTTATGGACAACTAAAGAGTAATAACCAAAATAATCTGTTAATTACTTATATAGGGCAAATAATATTTCTCCTATCTACCTATTTCATAGGCTTGTGAGAGAAACAACTAAGGGAAATAAAAAAATAATACTTTGTAAACTATGGGCTTCTATTAAAACTCAACACATTATCAACATTAGCAGTAGCAGCTCTTGATTATATTCCAGAGAGGGAATAGGGACATGGCTAAAGGAACACAAAGACTTGGACCAATGGACTACTCTCTCATAATTCTCTTGTCACCTTTCTGTTCCATAAGGAATATCTTCTTTCTGTCATGTTCCTCCTTAAAGCCTAGTCCAGCCTCATATACTGTACTTATGTGTTAACTACTTACTGTTTCATGTATGAGAAAAAGAATTATAAATTAACAATGATTTGATTTTAAAGATGGAACAGTCTGATTCCTAAGACATGAAACTATAGATACTCTAAGGCCCCAAAAGCTCAAACAAATATTTGTGAGTGAACACTGGAAACCGATGAAGTCTGGGATAGATTTATATTAGTCTGAGTAGTAGTAGCCGAGTGGTGCAGCGGGTAAAGTGTGTGATGGCTAATCGAAAGGTTAGTGGTTTGAACCCACTAGCCATAGGAGAAAGATGTGGCAGTCTGCTTTCATAAAGATTTACAGCCTTGGAAACCCTATGGGGCAGCTCTACTCTGTCTACTAGGGTCACTGTGAGTTGGAATTGACTCAATAGCAATATTTTTGTTTTGTTTTGTTTTGTTTTCCTTTTTTTGGTTTGCAGTAGTTAGACAATACCTAGGAAAGTCTCAAGAAGTCTTAAATAGAATGGAGAAAGATACAGGTCTATAATATCATAAATTAGCAATCAGTGAAATTTGGGAATTCTTATTAGCAGCTAGCTTAATTGGCTTATTTTTCTGGATCCTCCATTTCCAAAGATGGAAATTCATGATATGGAGTTGTAATGCAAAGTTATTTTGTAGCTCAGCACTAATTTATATTCTGGACCAAGAAACAAGAGGTAGGTAATGATCATTTCTGGACAGGCTTCTCGTGGTCCTTATCTTGGAAGGAGACTCTCTTTTGCTCTCCACACAAGAGGGGAAGATTAGTTACCCAAACTGTACTTTAAAGGGAAGAACTCCGTGATGGCTTAATGTACATTTGCAAATTGTGCTTTAGAGGAAGCAAGGCAGTATTATATATTTTTCTTGACATTAAAATAATGTCTTCTGAAGTAGCAACTACAATTAAAAGTTGTAAAAAGCTAGCTATAGAAGGCAACTATGCATGGAGATAAAGTCCATGATGACACAAACAGTAAATGCTCTACTACTAGCCCAAGGGTTAGGCAGTTCTAACCTACCCAGAGAAGCCTTGGGAGACAGGTCTGGCAATTTGCTTCCAAAAGTCACAGCCTTGAAAACACTATGGAGTAGTTTTACTCTGCACACATGGGGTTACTCTGAGTCAGGGTTGACTTGAAAGCAACTAACAACATCACCACCACAACAACATAAATTATGGTGGTGCCTAAGGCATTTGACTGCTAACCAGAAGGCTGGTGGTTCAAACCCACCAGCCACTCCTCGGAAGGAAGTTTGGTCAATCTACTTCTGTAGTGATACCACCTGGAAAACCCACGGAGGGGTCGCTATGAGTCGGGTCCGACTTGATGGCACATAACAACAACAACAACAACAATCTTGAAATTTATGTAAACATTAGTTGCAAAAAGTACAGTAATCCTGACTTATAACATATTTGAGTAATAACAAACTACATGACTGGCCATTTTTTTTTATTTGTCTTTTTTTTTTTTTTTCTTCCCCTTTCACTCAGGTTAATATGTGTCTACCTTTAGTTAGTGGTTTAGTGCCTAAGGCATTTGACTGCTAACCGGAAGGCTGGTGGTCCAAACCCACCAGCCACTCCACAGAAGGAAGGGTGGGCAATCTACTTCTGTAAAGATTTACCACCTCAGAAACCCAATCGGGGTCACTATGAGTTGGAATCGACTCGATGGCAATGAGTTTGGTTATTTTCATTGACCCCAGTAACCAGCAAAGAATATTTCTTTTTTCTGTGAAACCCTTTTCTTGACTCTGTACAATAGTAGTCTTATACAATGTTTGTTTTGTGATTGACTAATTTCACTCAGCATAATGCCCTCTAAGTTTGGACCACCTGCAGTTTTGCTTTAGAGAACACATGATATTTTGCTTCCTCTGTAGATTAGATATGACCACCCATCTATCAGTTTGCTGTAATGCAGTGTTGCTGTGATGTTGGACGTTATGCCATTGGTATTTCAAAAACCAGCAGGGGTTACCCATGGTGGACAGGTTTCAGCAATTTCCAGATTAAAGCAGACTAAGAAGAAAGGTTTGGCAATGTTGTTGTTGTTGTTGTTAAGTGCTGTCGAGTCGGACCGGACTCATAGTGACCCCTCCTTGGGTTGCCGAGGCATTATCACTACGGAAGTAGATTGCCCAACCTTGGCAATATATTTCCAAAAATTAGCCAATGGAAAGCCTATGGATTACAACAGAATATTGTCCAGTACAATCAAGAAGATGAGCCTCTTACATTGGAAGGCACTCAAAATACACAGTGGCTACAACAATGAACTCAAACATAACAATGATTATGAAGATGGAAGAGGACTGGGTAATGTTTTGTTCTTGTGTACATGGTGTCACCATGAGTTGGAGCCAACTCATTGGCAACTAACAATAACATAAAAAAAAAGAAAAAAAAAAAAAACCAAAGTGACATCTTAGCTCCTTAACACTTTAAAGAGGTCTTTTGTAGCAGATTCGCCTGGGTTCCTTACTTAGAGATGCCTGAAGTAACATTTATTTAACAATAATGTCGAGTCAATCCAACTAATGGCGACCCCTCCTTGGATTTCTGAGGCAGTATCACTACTGAAGTAGACTGCCTAATCTTCCTTCCAAGGAGTGGCTGGTGGGTTTGAACAGCTAGCTGTCTGGTTAGCAGTCAAGTGCCTTAGGCACTATACCACCAGAGCTACCAACATTAACATAGATTAAATAAATGTTACTTCAGGCATCTCTAAGTAAGGAGCCCAGGTAAATCTGCTGCAAAAGACCTCTTTAAAGTGTTAAGGAGCTAAGATGTCACTTTGAAGACTAAGGTGTGCCTAACCTAAGACATGCTATTTTCAGTTACTTCATAACCATGTGAAAGCTGGACAATGAATAAGGAAGACTGCAGAAGAATTGATGCCTTTGAATTGTGGTGCTGGTGAAGGATACTGAAAATAACATGGACTGCCAGAAGAATGAACAAATCTGTCCTGGAAGAAATGTAGCCAGAATGCTCCTTGGAACTGAGAATGGCCAGACTTCTCATCTACTTTGGTCATGTTGTCAGAAGGGACCAGTCCCTGGAGAAGGATAACATGCTTGGTAAAGTAGAGGGTCAGAGAAAAAAGGGAAGGCCCTCGGTGAGATGGATTGACACAGTGGCTGCAACAATGGGCTCAAGCTTAGCAAGGACTATGAGGCTGGTGCAGGACTGGGCAGTGTTTCGTTCTGTTGCACAGAGGGTCGCTATGAAACAGAGCCAGCTTGATGGCACATCACAACAACAGCAAGGATCCTAGTGTGGTGCAATGGTTTGCATGGGTGCTAACTGAAAGGCTGGTGATTTAAGCTCACTCAGCACCTTTGCAGGAGAAAGACCTGGCGACCTGCTTCCAGAGAGATTACAGCGTAGCAAACCCTATGGGGCAGTTCTGCTCTGTCATGAGGGGTTGCTATCAATTGGAATCCACTCAACAGCACCTAACAACAAGTAATTACTGGAGCACTATACATAATATGTTACTTCTGTAATAAATTCAATGTGATATTTGCTAACAGAGTATGCCTGCCAACTGGTTCCTAAAACTGTATTTTTGCTATTTCATAGATACACACGGCCCAGCAGCAGTGAGGTGTAGAAAGGTGATATGAGACTTGTGCATTAATTCCAAAGCAATTTGAGAGTGTTTGCTTATTTTCAACATAAAGTGTTTTCCACATAAGAAAGCAATGTGTGTAATTTATCTGTGTCTTTCCAGTCCTGGCATTTTTAAACTGTCCATCGTGACAGGGTACAAATGAGTTTATATTAAACTAACTTTAGGGACCATGAATAAGAATGGGAAATAGTGTGTTGCTTGGTTCCTGCTTAGTTCTGGTAGCAGCAGCACTATACCTGGTAGTCTCTTCAACATGTCCACACACAAAAAAAAGTAGCTAGATAATGTGGCAAAAGTCCATAAGTTTCTAGGTTAGTTGGGGAAAGGAGAAGTTCCCAAAACACTTATCACAACCCTAGCAAGCATTCTCCCTATAACCCCCTACTTAGTACATTGTATTCAACCTTGTCATTAGGTATCTGCCTGTCATAGACTATGAAGCTCTTGAAGGACAAAACCTAGAGAAGAGTCCCTGAAACATAGCAGGGACTCAATAAATATTTATTAAATACAATCGTCTGGGAAGTCTGTGAATAGTAATATAAATGATTGGTGGAAGAATGCTTGCTTATCTTAGACTCTGCAGCCATTGTAATAAATTGGATGTATGCCTAACGCCTAGTCTGGACCTTGGAACTATTAATTTTCTAGGTCAGAAAAAGTCTTTGTTGTGAGGTGCTGTCTTGTGCATTATAGGATATTTAGTAGCACCCCCCATCTCCACTCACTGGATGCCTACAGTGCCCCTCTACTCAGCAAAAAATATCTCCAGAAATTGCCATATGTCCTGGGGGACAAAGTATCCACGGATGACAACCTCTTATCTAGTCTGTATGTTCATGACATGTACCAGAATTAAAAAGATTACACTTGCTGTTTTCTTTTTCTGAATCAATATTTTTTGATCTACATCTTGAAGTTATTATATTCTCTTGATAATCTGCTTCCATTAGTTTTCTCTGGATATTCTCATATATTCGGGGTGGTGATACTTTCTAAACACAACCAAGTAAGTTTTAAAATACCCTGTTCCTCCTGAGGGGAGGGGAAATATATATATAAGGAGAAAACATCCCAGATAGAACTTGGACCAGTGGCTAAGTAGGCTGTTTAGCAGTGTGAGCTTGAAATGGTCTTAGGTGCAGAACACACCCAAGTGCCTAAGCTGAAACTGATGTGTCTGTGAGTCCAAAACGAATCTTTGTATTTTAAAAGAAACTGCCTTCATTTGTTTGCTGTGTACTCTTGGAATCTTAACAATAAAACTCCACTGTCATACGAAAGTATCCTTCTGACAAACAGATTTTTTTTTCTCCTTTGGCTTTGTTTTTATTTACTTCCTATTTATGTTAGCAGTATCAGGAAGATACCAGCATGGGATCCCAAAACAGTCTGTCTCAGTAACTCTTGCCCCTTCAGAAGCACAATTAGTCCCACTAACTGAAGAAATCAGTAGCCCTTTTCAACTCTAAGGCAGAATGAGAATGGTTTGCAGTCTCTTCTTTCTTCAGATAAACAAACTATCAAAACAAATTAGAATCTCAAAATTCTGACTTAAGCCCAGCCCAGTGGGCATCCTGCTTCAAAATGACTACACATCCATGTCTTAGGGTGAGAAATAATTTATGACAAATAAAGCTCATGAAAAATTCTAATTTCATTCATGTTGCTACAAGTAGACCTCATGCTTTAAAAAAAATGTGGGCTGGTAACATTTTTTTTGCCTCCCTTGCAGTGTAGAGTTAAATGTGTGCCCTTACCTCTCCTCCAGTGCATGGAAAAGGATTGGAGTATCTAGACGTGCAAAGAGCTCCCTTCTTGACAACATCATCTTCCAGGCCAAATGTAGCTGAGCAGTTAGTAGCAAAGTACTTGTAAGGCTTCCACGTTTTTCCAAAGTCCTGGGACCGGTCCAGGACCATGGCTGCTGGCCTGGGGGACTTAAACACCATAATTAGGTGAGTGAAGTAGAATTCAGCTTCCAGGTCTAACTGGATCTTTTCTCTGTGCACATCCTCAGCAGATTGCCACCACGTGCGAGGAAACCTGAAGGACGAATCTGCCATGGCCGAGGGCAGGTGAGCCAGGTGGGGATGGGCAGCGCTGCATCTGTCACACTCGGGCTGCCGACAAGTCAGGTCAGTGTTCTCACTATGGAAGCAGTACAGTTCAGTGGTGTTCTGACCACAGGTGGTATCTGCCCAGAGCTTTCTTCCCAAAGCCAGATTGCCCATTGGAGGGTTGCAGGCTTTTTCACAGCGGGAACTGACTCCAGCTACTCCACTCAGTCCTAAGGAAGGGAAAGCAAACGTTATTCAAAAGAAACCCTTCGGAAAGCTCTTCTGTTCGTAGTACATCTGCAATGGTCAAGTTATCCCCAAAGAGCTTAAGACTTTCAATAAAGGGAAGTTCTACCAAATTAGAGCATGAACACTGTTCTGCACTTACACTCCATTTGTGTATGCAAATGTATGTATGAGTGTTTGTGTCTCTGTGTGTCTGCTTTTTATGTTCAGAAGTAGAATTCACATGAGAGAAAATGAAATTATTTAAGATAAAGGGGAAGGGGAAGGATAACAGAAACATTGGGATAAAGATTATTGGCCTAAAAGTGTTCTAGTATTATGCTTTATAAACATTCTTTGTAGTTGAAACACAATTATGTCTTTGAAGTCATGACTTAACTAACACCAAAACACAGTGTTTTTAAGATCATCTAAGTTAGTCTTTCTGATATAATTTGAGTCCATAATATCATCTAAGGAACTCTGGTGGTGTAGTGCCTAAGGCATTTGACTGCTAACCAAAAGGTTGGTGGTTCAAACCCATCAGCCACTCCGTGGAAGGAAGACTGGGCAATCTACTTCCATAAAGATTTACCACCTTGAAAACCCAAAGGGGGTCGCTATGAGTCAGAATATCATTTACCGTGTTTATGAGAATGCATTTAGGAGGAATTGTAAAATTCTCTTTTCTTTGTATTCTTAAGTGAATAAAGGAATAAGTTCCTTAGGAAAAGCAATATGAGATGTTTAATAAATACATAATGGAGCTCATTTAGGGAGATACGACGACAGATCACTGGAGCACAAATGCATCATGTCCATTTCTAATATTAAGTAAATATTACTACAGAGAAAACCTTCAATAAGCTCTAACCGCCAAATGGCAGAATAGTTTATTTTACATGCTCTCTGCCTCTTGGGTGCTTCTACCTATGACAGTTAGACAGTAGTTACCTGTTTGCTTAACAGGAGAATGTTTACAGTCTGGCAGCCACTAGCAGCACCTTTAACCATTATTTGTGGACTGAAACACCTTCTTAAAGAAACACACTCTTCCACCCAAACAAAGGTCCAGCACACATTAATGTTCCAAAATTACTTAAAATGATAAACATTATCTACTTTATTAACATCTGACTACATATTTTAAGGGAGCTCTGGTAGCATAGTGCTTAAGGCACTTGACTGCTAACCAGAAGGCTGGCAGTTCAAACCCACCAGCCACTCCTTGGAAGGAAGGTTGGGCAATCTACTTCCGTAGTGATACTGCCTCGGCAACCCAAGAAGGGGTTGCTGTGAGTCGGGTCCGACTCGATGGCACACAACAAAACAACATATTTTAATCCTTTAATTTGGGTTTGTCATTCTTATTATGAATACCTTAAACAAAATCATCTATTTTTAAAGATAAAACAAGAGGAAAAGAAGAGAAAAGAAGTCAAACCCCAAATTCTGGCTAATTAAATGTTTCTGCTGCTTAAGAGGGAGCATCTCTGTGATACTATAGTGTTGGAGGGAGCCAAATGGCAGACTAACACAGCAACTTTTCACACATGAACTTACAACCACACAGTCTCACAACCAAAATAAGGGGCTTCCTGAGTGTGCATTATGCCTGGCTCTGTTTGCTACTGTCCGATTAGCTGGGACAAGAGTTGCTTGTGGCCAGGATCACACCACCACATGGTGCTATGACTCACCTGTAAAGCATTTTGGGGAAAATCATATACTGCCTGTACAAGTATGTTTTTGACTCGAAACACTTGCTTTGTGATAGTTATTCACAATCTCTTGATTGCGTGCATGTTTTTTCTGTAACATGGTTTGAAAAAGGGAAAGGTTTATTGAAGTTCACTTTGCCATTGAGGGGAGCATGCATTAGTGCACACAGAATGCACGAGTAAGAAGAGTTAAAGTCAAATCTTAGAACTTTAACAGCTCCTTGAGGGGAAATAGAAAATAATTCTAAATTCCTCCAAACTAATAAGAAGTCCAGAAAAGACTTGCACCAGATAAATAACCAATGGGCAAAATTCTTGGAGATCCCTAGGTGAGTTACCATCCAAGTATAGCATGGATGCTTCTATAAGCCTGACTGGTTTGGGATGCAGGTTCTGAAGCTCAGTGTGTGTCAGAGGTTCTGGGGGGAGGTAGGAAGAGGCCAAAGGGAAGAGAGAAGTGCCGCAATGCTTTTATGCGCCACTCCATTCTTCCAACTCACACTTCCCTTTCTGGAGCAAGCGAGATCCTTAAGAGAGACAGGGATGGCTGCGTTGTCCTCATTTACTTTCTCCCTTACACTTAGAGCTGCAAACCAGGTGATCCGCAAGAGGTAGGGAGAGGAACAGGAGGGGCGCTAGAATTTAGAAACGGCAAGCTAGGGACCTGTGGCCAACGGGGCCGTCGAAGAAAGCCAGCGGGGAGTGGGAGGGATAGGGCATCACACGACACCTCTGCCTCGTCCAGTTACCGAGACAGGGAGCAGACCCGCCTCCGACCTCCCGCGGAGCCTCGGCCAGGGTACCAGTTCCCTAGGGGCGTCCAGCCAGCTCCGTGCAAAATCAGAGTGATTCCACCTAAGGTCCCAGCCCAGGTTTACTGTGTTCTAGCCACTCTCCCGGTGAGAGGGTCCTCCCCTGGCCCAGGTGGCCCTACCTGGCTCCCTAGTAGCCAGCAAGAGGTCGGGGACGACGGTGATCCTTCTCAGTGCGAGACTGGCCCCGGCCCACGCGCGCCTAGGGTCGCTGGGCCACCCCTCGCCATCATTCCCCAGGCCATGAAGGGCCGGGGGATGGCGAGCTAGGTCCTTTGTTCCCTGACAAAGTGGAAAGGCAGTTTTTCATTAGTCAAAACCCAGAAAGAAGCCTTGATCGCGGTGTCCCCCACTGGACGCACTCAGGATTTCGGGTTATCCAAGGGCATGTGAATCTCAGTTGCAAAAAAAAAAAAAAAAAAAATCAATAGCATTTTAAACTGCGGAGACTCGGGAAAAGCAGCCGGAACATGGCCACTCATTTCATCCTGTGGAACAGAGCTCTGCGATCCCAAGCTGGACTCCCCTGCACCCCAGAGTCCCGAGATGGGGAAGAGAGGGCGCGAGGGAAAAGGGGTGGGGGCCCGGCAGCGTCACCACCCACCTGCGGCCACCGCGGAGCAGCCCCAGAGCAGCAGCAGCCGCGCGCAGCTCCCCATGGCCGGGAGGAGCCGGGAGGAGCCGGGCCGGGCGGCTGCGGGAGGGAGCCGAGACCTCTCGGCTGTGGGATGAAGCGCCAACGGTCTTCGGGAGGAAACGGGGTTCTTTATTTCTTCCTCCTCCAGGGGCGTCAGGTTCACTCACTGGGCGCTGGCGGCCAGAAGCCGCGGGCCGGGGCCGCGCCGGGCTGGGGGGGTGACCCTCGGGCACCAGCCTGGCGGGGCCCGGGCACCTGGGGGGTTACGGGAGCCCAGCGACCCTAGCCGGCCTGGCCGCCCCGTCCCGCAGAGCGACCCTGCGGTCTCCTCCGCCGCTCGCCCGCGGCTCGGCGCCCGCAGCAGCCGCTGAACTTGGCGAGACCTTTCACTTCCCGGCCGCCGCCGCCGCCGCCGC
>NW_006921840.1:4640830-4671420 GCF_000298275.1 Orycteropus afer afer | reverse complement strand
CACCCACAGGCCTCCTCTGGGAAGCAATCTCCCATCTTCTCCCGGAACATTCCTGAGAGCAGTTGTTTCCCTCTGGATCAGGTCAGGGCATGCCAAGGGGCTTAAAAACGGCGAAACAGGCTTGCGCCTACTTCCTACACCCCTCAACAAAGGGAACGCTCCTCCCGCCATCCCTTTTCCAGCAGTCCCAAAGAGCTCCCCAACCTGAACGACGTCTGGGGTCTCGACCGCGCACCAACTGCTAAGTGACGCTCTGTGCTTCTCCATCGCTTCTGGGGTGTGTGTGTGGGGGGAGCATCTTGCCTGAACAATCCCTGCCTTCTTTATCTTCTGCTGGATCTAATTTGGTATAAAAGGTGGTCCCTAATTCGCACTGAAGGTGCTCCAAAAGGGAGTGGGGGAGGGGTCACGGGATTAGCTAGTGGGCAGTTGAAGAACATCTTTGTGCAGAGACATGACAAAGAGAACCCCTTTGGTCCTTCCAAGCACTCTCACTTACCAGAGTGTTTGTGCTGTGAAACAATACGTTACGAAATAAGTTATAGGAAGCAATTTAGTAGTAACCACAAGCAGCTAATTGTGGATAAGGCTGCTAATGGTTGGTGTTTAAGGAATGAGATTAAATAGCACTTGACTCAGAGACTTTTGCAGTTAAGTGATACTAAGATTCCGTGTGCACATCAGGGGAATTGGCAAAAGTTAAGCAGAAAGCAATTTTTTATTGCAAAGTTCATTTTGTACCTCTGAATATTTTTTAAAAAAACAAAAACAAAACCCCACTACTTTACAGGTACCAATACCAGTTGTTTGTGTTACAAGATGGAAAACACCTTTATTTATGAAGTTCTGAGTCTACCGTAGTTAGGCATAATGTCTCCATTTCCCACTAAAAGCACTTCGTATCTTCACCAATCCTACATTCATTATATACTTCCTCGATTGTTTCCTCTAACAATACGGTGAGTTCCCTAGTGGTAGGACAGCCTTTTCTATTATGTCTACACAAAACATGATTATGTTCTTCTTATCGTCCCCACATTATTCTTAACTGGGAACCCCTGCTACAGGTTCAGTGATGTTCATTAAATGTTTTTGACTGCAGTTATGTTAAAATTATTGTTATGCTGACAACAGGAATGAAGGAAAAAAGCTAGTGAAATGAGAAAGGTTCTTCACAGTCTCAGGTCTGCACATTCTACACCAATACTTTAGCTCAGGGGAGAAAAGTAATCAGCATCTCAATCGATTTCGTTTGCTTGTATAGTTTAATTTACATATAAATATATTTTCATACAGAAGAAGCTACCCAAGAAGAGTTTACTTATATAAGGAAAATCTTGTTCAGTAATAAGTATATTCTTGCCTATGATATCATGTTTTTGAAAACTTCAGTAATGGATTTAGATTTTTTTGAGTGTGTGAACTATTAGGAAGCTTAGCAAACTTCTTGAATTTCAGTAACAAGTTTTCAGAAATCACATAATTGACCAATTCAATCTAGAATACTGCTGAGAACCTAGAAAAAGTTAAGAGGGACCATTTGGTAAGGGGCAAAGCTCCAAAAGACTGTAAAGGTGTCATTCTGTTATAACTTTGTACAGTTAATGAGGTTCCTAATGGATCACAGAACATTCAGAATCAAAAGGGACCTTAGCAACCTTGAGGCCAATTTCTCACCTGTCAGGAATCCATAAAATCTCTGTCCAGTGCTCATCTAGTCTCTGTTCTAAAAAACTCTGTAATCAAAAGCCTCAAAAATAGCCCTTTTTGGAATCATCTTAGGAGCTCTGGTGACATAGTGGGTAAAGCATTTGGCTGCTAACCCCAAGGTTGGTGGTTCAACGCCCCCCCCCCCCAGCTCCCAGCTGCTCCATGGGCAATCTACTTCTATAAAGATTTTCAGCCTTGGAAACCCAGTGGGGATCACTAAGTTTTTATTTTTGTTGTTGTTGTTTTGATTTTGATATTGTCTTATTTAATATCTGTGACAATCTGTTTTCTTAAAATTCGCCTTATGTTTATAGTTTATACTTTAATCTTCTGCAATTGTGGTAGTTAAGATTATATGTCAAGTTTGCTGGGCCTGGTTTTGAGTGGCTAGGCAACTGGATGTATTTATTCCCCATAATGAGACAAGTAATCAACTCCATGGTGGAATCTATGTGAGCAGCTGAGGAGCTATGTAGGGATGTGGTCTGCTTCCAGTGTATAAGGAGAAGCTTTGAGAAAGGTCTGGAGCGTTTGGCACATCTGGATCCTGCATTTGGTGGAATCTTCATCTCAATGGCCTGCCATGTTGTCTGCTGGTCTTGGGACTGTTTCTGGACTTGAACTAGTGGCTTACCATGTTGCTTGATAGTTTTGGGCCTGGGTCATTTTACTTGTGGACCTTGGGTTTGTTAGCCTCAGTAGCCAGCAGCTGTCTGAGTTAAGAGAAGCCTCCAGCTTCAGTGGGCCAAAAGTAAGAGGCAGAGCTAAAAGCCAAGGTTGAGGGGCTTTCACCCAGCCCCTAGAGCTGGCACTTTGACCTTAGACTTCTAGCCTCCTAAACTGTAAGAGAATAATCCCTGTTTGTTCAAACTATCCACTTGTGATATTTTCTGTTGTATCAACACTAGAGAACCAAAACAACAACTATACTGAATAAGTCTAATTTCTTTTGTATCTGGTAGATATTCCAAGACTTGAAGTCAATTTTTTCATTGCTTCTTCTTTTTTTAAATACAGTTTATTGAAATATAATTTACATACAGTGAAATGCACAAAACTAAAGTGACATGGTTCAATGCATTTTTTTTTTTCCTTTTGGCAGAGTTCCCTCCTCCCCTCCCCTCCCACTCCTGGTAACCAACAAAGAATGTTTCATTCCATATATACACCTTGACTTTTTACAATAATGAACTAATACTATAATTGTCCTTCTGTGATTGCATAATGTCCTCCAAGTTCATTCACATTATGTGGTGTTTTACAGTTTCTACATTATTCTTTAGTGTTGCATAGTATTCCATTGTGTGCATGTACCATAGTTGTTGGTGATTCATTCTTCTCTTAATGGGCACCTAGGTTGTTTTCATCTTTTTGCTATTGTAAATAGGGCTGCAATGAACATGGGTGTGCATATATCTTCTCCTGGCTCTCACTTCTTTGGAATATATACCTAGTAATGGCATTGCTGAATCAAATTTCTAATTCCAGCTTTTTAAGGAATTGCCATACTGCTTTCCACAGTGGTTGCATCATTTGACAGTTCCACCAGCAGTGTATGAGTGTTCCAATCTCTCCACATCCTCGCCAGCATTTGTTATTATCTGTCTTGTTGAACTTTGCCATTAGTGCTGGGGTGAGATGGTATCTCATTGTTGTTTTGATTTGCATCTCTCTGATGGCTGATGATTGTGAGCATTTCGTCATGTGTTTGCTGGCCACCTGAATGTCTATTTATGTCTTCTGCTCATTTTTTAATTGGATTGTTAATCTTTTTGTTGTTGAGGTGTTGGAGTTTTCTAAAGTTTTAGAGATAAGTCCCTTGTCAGATAAGTCATTGCCAAATATTTTTTCCCAGTCTGTAGGTTCTCTTTTGACTCTTTTGGAGAAGTCTTTTGAAGCACATAAGAATTAATTTTTAGAAGGTCCCATTCATCTAGTTTATCTTCAGCTGTTTGTTTGCATTTTGGGTTATCCTTGGCAGTCTATTTATGCCATAAATTAGGGCCCCTAGATTTGTCCCTAGGAGCTCTGGTAGCATAGTGGCTAAGACACTTGCCTGCTAACCAGACGGCTGGCGGTTCAAACCCACCAGCCACTCCTCGGAAGGAAGGTTGGGCAATCCTACTTCCGTAGTGATACTGCCTCGAAAACCCAAGGAGGGGTCGCTATGAGTCGGGGCCGACTCGATGGCACATAACAACAACAACAACAACAACAGATTTGTCCCTATTTTTTCCTTGAGGAACTCTAGTTTTAAGTTTCACATTTAAGTCTTTGACCCATCTGGAGTTAGTTTTTGTGTATGATGTGAGGTAGAGATCTTATTTAATTTTTCTGCAATTCATTGCTTCTTTTGAACATTCCCATTTCCAAGTGTTTATTTAATCACCCATATAACATTATTTCCACATCTTTCAATGTCATAATTGTCCCTTTTCAGTTATAGACTTCAGTTTGTCAACATTACTCTTACAAAGTACACCTAGTGCTCAACTCCCGTGTTGTCTGATCATCATAGAAAAAAATAAGACTAATAATTCCCTTAACCTGAGTGTAGGATTTAGATGGAGCCCCTGAGTTGTGCTCAGCTGCTAACTGAAAAGTTGAGTCACCATGAGTCAGAGTTGACTCACAGCCACTGGTTTTAGGATTTATATTGCTAAAACTGAAATATGAAAGCCTGAAAATGAAAGAGTCTTGGTGATACAACAGTTAAGAGCTCAGCTGCTAACCAAAAGGCTGCCAGTTTGACCCACCCAGTGGTTCCCCAGGAGAAAGACCTGGCAGTCTGCTCCCACACATATTGTTGTTAGGTGCCATTGAGTTGGCACTGACTCATAGCAACCTCATGTACAACAGAATGCAACACTGCCCGGTCCGGCACCACCTTCACAATCTTTGCTATGTTTGAGCCCATCATCATAGCCACTCTGTCAATCCACCTTGTTGAGGGCCTTCCTCTCTTTCACTGACCCTCCACTTGGAAAGGTCCAGTAATACCACATGTCTAGAGTGTTGTTAGAGAGTCACATTTTCCAATTGACCCTCTACTTTACCAAGCATGATATCCTTCTTTAGGGATTGGTCCCTTCAGACAACATGACCAAAGTAGATGAGACGAAGTCTGGCCATTCTCACTTCTAAGGAGCATTCTGGGTGCAGTTCTTCCAGGACAGATTTGTTCATTCTTCTGACAGCTTGTGGTACTTTCAGTATTCTTCACCTTACCACAATTCACCACAACCTGTAAAGATTACAGATTAGAAAACCTCATGGGGGCAGTTCTACTTTATCAAGAGGGGTCTATATGAGTTGAAATCAACTTGAGGTCACAGCAATAGCAATAACAGCTTAAAAATGCATTAGTTGGCTGATATTATGATTTTAGTCCACTGAAATCCCCACCGCCTTTTCACATATTGATGTTTTCAAGAGTCATTCATAAAAGGCAAAATATATTTTGTTTAACCAGAAGGAAAGATTTTCATTAACATACATTGCATGTAATAAGCGTACAATAAATATTTGTATAAAGAATAAATCAGCCAATTATAATTGCTAAATTTGAGAAACTATTAAAATTTCAGGAAGAAATTTTTATTTCTTAATGAAATAAGTACCTGTTTTCTAAATTCGAAGGGAAATTTGACTCTCCAATAACGCTTTATACATGTGGTATTACTGTACCTTTTCAAGGAAAGGAAGAACTTTGAAAATAGTGATATTTTTAGTATACCTAGTATCCTTCCTCCATGGAGCTATAAACATTATTTCATTTGTCTTCCTAGCATCAATGTGTGGGAGGTGACAGGAATAGTTGTGCACATTTACAGAGAAAGAAAGCAATGTGTAAGATGTGAATGCCAAACTTAGTTCAACCAACAAATACACACTGGACACAAGACCTGGGTTTTCAGATTAAAAAAAAAAAAGTATTGCTTGTCAATCAATTTTCCATCAATACCGTCTTATATCTCGTTAAATTGGAAGCCAATTGGGAGAGGATAAAATAAAGAATTGCTTCTTTTGAAATAATCTTATATTTTGTTTTCTACCTGTTCTTTGCCCTTCAAATGCCCTTTAAAAACATCATCTTGGGAATTTCCTTGAGCTTAAATTTAAGCCTCCTGCCACTGGCACTGTCTCATTTCACGTGCTTCCTGGGTACAGCTGCTCATTCCTTGGAAAGGAGTGAGAACCTTTGAAAATACACATGCTCCTCCAGGAAGGTAACCAGTACTTTTCCTGGGGAAAAAAAAAAAATGCACGCATGCTCTCAAGTGTTTACATTAATTATATGGAGCCTAGAAAGTTCAAACAAACAAGAACTGTTCTGTTATTATTACAGAAACTCTTGACAACACTATACTGACAAAAATTTTAAACATTTTGTCTTCTAAATGGCTCTTAGCTAAAACTTTCTTTATATATTTCCATTTCTGACATTGATTGAAAGATGTGCCAAGATAAATTTCCATTTTTTTTAAATGTAGAGAAATAATTACCAAAGGCCTCCTGAGGATGAAATAGTGAACAGCATGGAAGAATTCCTTCCTACAGTAGTGTAGCACTTAAGGAGGACCTCTGATTCTGCGGTGGCTGCTAACCAGAAAGGTCTGTTAGCTATTTCATGGGAGAAAGATGAGGCAGTCCACTTCTTTCTTCCTTCCTTCCTTCCTTCCTTCTTTCCTTCCTTCCTTCCCTCCTTCCTTCCTTCCTTACTTCCTTCTTTCCTTCTTTCCTTCCCTCCTTCCTTCCTTCCTTCCTTCCTTCCTTCCTTCTTTCCTTCCCTCCTTCCTTCCTTCCTTCCTTCCTTCCTTCCTTCCTTTCTTTTTGTGATTCGGGTAAAAATTTACAGAGCAAATTCACTTTCCATACACCAGTTCACATACACTTTATCTCATGACATTGACTACAATTTACCACAATGCAATAACTCCCCTCCCACTCCCTCCCAATAGTTACCTCTTCCCTGTGTCCATCCCTCCATGCACTCCTGCCCCCTGAGCTGTCTGTGTATAAACAGCCCTTCTTTCTCCCATGATTGTTCTCTCCCAGGTAAATGTTCAACTCATACGCCTGTGAGGCAGTCCACTTCTATAAAGATCCCCAGCCTTGGAAACCCTATGGGATAGTTCTACACTGTTCTATAGGGTCACTATGAGTTGGAATCTACTTGATGGCTATGCATTTGATTTTGGGTTGATTAAGAGCATGGGCTTTGGGGTCTGACTGCCCAGGTTTGAATCTTGACTTTACCACTCACTACTATGTGACTAGGCAAGGTGCCATCTATTTCAGTTTTGCCATCACCATATGGGAAAAATAATAGTACCTAACTTACAAGATTCTTTCAATAGTATTGAAGGAAGAAGTCAAAGATAGTCTGAAGGAACTGGCAAAAAGAAAAAAAAAAAAAAAACCAAGGCTCCAGGAATTGACTGAATGCCCTTTGAGATGTTTTGACAAATGGATGCAGTGCTGGAGGCACTTACTCATTTATGCCAAGAAACTTGGAAGACAGCTACCTGGCCAACCAACTGGAAGAGATCAATATCCCTGCCCATTCCAAAGAAAGGTGATCCAATAGAATGTAGAAATTACCAAAAAATACTATTGATATCACACAGAAATAAAAAATTTTACTGAAAATAATTCAAAAATGGTTGCAGCAGTATATTGACAGGAATTTCCAGAAATTCAAACTGTATTCAGTAGAGGACATGGATGAGAGAAATCACTGCTGATGTAACATGTATTCACCTGTGTTTTATTGGCTATGCAAAGGTATTCAACTGTGTGGATCATAACAAATTATGAATCATATTGGGAAGAATGGAGATTGCAGAATGCTTAGTTGTGCTCATGAGGAGTATGTACAGAGACCAACAGGCTGTCATTTGAACCAAACTTACCCAAACTTCAGGGGATACTGTGTGGTTTAAAATCAGGAAAGGAGTGTGTCAGGTTGTGTCCTTTCACCTACTTATTCTATTTGTATACTGAGCAAATAATCTGAGAAGCTGGACTATATGAAGAAGAACGTGGAATCAGGATTAGAGGAAGACTCATTAATAATCTGTGATATGCAGATGACACAACCTCACCTGGTGAAAGTGAAGATGACTTGAAGCACTTACTGATGAAGATCAAAGACTACAATCTTCGGTATGGATTGCACCGCAACATAAAATAAAAATCCTCATAATGAGACCAGTAAGCAACATCATGGTAAATGGATAAAAGATTGAAGTTGTCAGGGATTTCATTTTACTTGGATTCACAACCAACACCCACAGAAGCATCAGTCAAGAAATCAGACATCACATTGAACTGGGCAAATCTCTTTAAAGTTTTAAAGAGCAAAGATGTCACTTTGAAGACTAAGGTGCACCTAACCCAAGCCATGGTGTTTTCAATTGCCTCATAGCATGTAAAGGCTGGACAATAAACAAGAAAGACTGAAGAAGAACTGAATGCCTTTGAATTGATGTTGGTGAAGAATACTGAAAATATCATGGACTTCCATAAGAAGGAGCAAATCTGTCCTGGAAGAAGTGCAGCTGGAATGCTCCTTAAAAGTGAGAATGGCTAGACTGTCTCACCTACTTTGGTCATGTTGTCAGAAGGAACAGATTCCTGGAGAAGGATATTATGCTTGGTAAAGTAGAGGGTCAATGAAGAAGAGGAAGGCCCTCAATGAGATGGATGGACACAATGGCTGCAACAAAGGGCTCAAGCATAGCAAGGATTGTGAGGCTGGCACAGGAGTAGGCAATGTTTTGTTCTGTTGTACATAGGCTCACTATGAGTTGGCAGACTCAATGGCACCTAACAACAACAACAACTTATTAGGTTATTATGAATATGAAATGAGTTACTGTTTGCAGTGTGCTTAGAAAAACACAAAACACATAGGAAGCACTTTGTAAGTTTAGTTAAATATATAAATTAGTAAAATGGAGAGTAGTTCTGGTAGTGCAGTGGTTAAAGCATTCAGCTGCTAACCAAAAGTGTGGCAGTTCAAACCCACCAGCCACTCTTCAGGAGAAAGATGAGGCAGTCTGTTTTCCTAAAGATTTACAGCCTTGGAAACCCTATGGGGAAGGTCTACTGTGTCCTATAGGGTCACTATGAATTGGAAGTGACTCAATGGCGGTGGGCTGGGTTTGGTTTTGGAATCTTTATGGGAGCATCATCACCAGGTCCTTTCACAGAAGAGCAGCTGGTGGATTTAAACCATTAATTTTTCAATTAGCAGCTGAGTGCTTAACCATTGTGTCACCAAGGCTCCTGGTTCTAAAATTATACTGACATTTACCCCATTGATGAAAAGACTTGCATGCTATTTTCTACCTTAACAATCACAGTTTAACCCAAAAAGCCCAAATTGCCTTTCTCACTCCCAAATGTCACTCCTGAGCTTCAGGACTGTATATTCCACTGTCTATAGACAGTTCCACTTAAGCACCTCAAATTCAACATGTTCGAAACTAAACTCATCTTTATTCCTAGCATGTTACTCTTTCCATATTCCCTATCTTGATAAACGTCACAACTATCCAACTACTAGATCAATTCAAAAAGAGCAGAATTTTTCAGACTTCTGTGGCACTCTCATGCTTAGTGAGATATACTAAGTGTTCTGAGGAAAATGAATTCTGTAGTCAAATAATTTTAATATTAAGTTAAACAAAGTTAAGTAGGACTTCCCAGAATCTTCAATATGTTAAGTTCCTTGTGAACCTCCAAGAAGTGGGTGTATTAGATAGAATTGGATTCAGTTTCATGAACAGAAACCCAACTCAGTAGCTTAACCAAACAGACTGATATTCTTCACATGACAAGAAGTAAAGAGACAGACAACCCAGTGCAAGTGCAGCTGCTAAAGGAAGTTATCAAGGACTTGGGTTTTTTCCTTCATGGTTGTAAGATGGGGTGGTGCAGTGAATCACTTAGTATGGCTTTGCTAGCCATAGTCTTTGTAACTCCCACCAGATACTAGGTGGGACCATGAAAATAAGGTGTGTAGAACTCTGATGTTGGGATTAGTTAGTCTTGTCACTCTGCCAGGCTTAGAATGAGCCCTCCTCGAGGCAGAGAGGGGATCTCACTGCCGTCAAGAGAGAAGAGCTGGAGGTGAAGTAGAGCACATCCTTGGATCCAAGATCTCTGTGTTGGAACTCCTTGGTAGGGACACCCGGAGAGAGGTGCCCCAGCAGAGAGACAGCAGCAGTGGCACCAAGAGGCACAAGACAGAGTGGCAGCTTCCCTGGCCCACAGAGTGAGCAAGCTGAGTGCCCTTGGGTAGGAGGCTTGCTGGTGGAATGGGGTGCACCTAGCTAAATGAGCCTTTGTAACACTTGCCCAAGCAGGGCAGAGGCCAGGCTGAGAGGCCAAGGGCCAGAGAGACATGTCTGAGGGCACAGCAGAGGGGAAACTGTCCTGATCAAAGAATTGTATCCTGAGCGCATTCCTGAACCTGAATTATAGCCTGTTACTTCCCTAATGAACACCACAATCATGAGTATTGTCTGTGAGTTCTGTGTAGCCATGGCAACAGATTATCAAACCCAGCAGAGAAGGAGTGAGTGCCGTGGGAGGGACGGTAGGTGTCAGAACTGGTAAAGGACTGGAGGGTGGCGGCATGTGTTGCCTCATAGGAATAAGCCTTGTGTTGCTAGTGGTGATTCTGTCTTCCCCTTGTCAAGTTAGAGGAGGTCAGAAGATGCAGCCTCCATGCCTTTTTCACGGATGGCTGCCCCACCTCCATGAGTTGTGTTCAGATTCTAGGCAAAAAAAAAAAAAACCTGGAAAAGAAAAAATGTGTGCCAGCTGTCTTTTCCTTGTTATCAGGAAAACAAAACCAAACCCAGCTTTCTCAGCAGGCCCACTTACCTACTCCTATCTAATTGGTCAGCACTGGGTTACATGGCCTCTGTAGACCATGAGGAAGTCTGGAGAGTTGAGTATTTAACTGGGCTCATTGCAGTATCAGGATTCAATAATTAGAAAGAAGGGGACAATTAACAGGCAGACAGTTAGCTGTACCTATCATAAAAAGGTAAGAGGAGCTCTGGTAGCTAGTGCCTAAGGCACTTGACCGCTAACCAGAAGGCTGGCGATTCAAACCCACCAGCCACTCCTCAGAAGGAAGATGGGGCAATCTACTTCCATGGTGATACTGCCTCAGAAACCCAAGAAAGGGTCACTATAAGTCAGGTCTGACTCGACAGCACATAACAACAACATCATAAAAAGGTAGCAATTTCACCAATGCATTTGGCTTGAGCATCTATTAAGATTTTTCATGGCTGTCCATTCCTGGCAGATAGCATTCCTGCACTTGAAATCCCCGATGTACCAGTTCCATATGGGGACCTTTGCCATGGGTTCTCTAGCTTCAACTCAGTTAACTGCTGTGGTAGTTAAGGTTATGTGTCAACTTGGCTGGGCCTGATTTTGAGTGGCTTAGTAGCTGGATGTAGTTATTCCCTATGATGAAACTGGTAATCAACTCAATAGTGGAATCTACTATGAGCAACTGAGTCTTAGGGATGTGGTCCGCTTCCAGCATATAAGGAGAAGCTTTGGGAATGGTCTATAGCTTTTGGCATGCTTGAATCCTGCATGTAGCTGAGTCATCGTTCAGCAGCCTGCCATGTTGTCTGCTGTTCTTGGGACTTTAATGAACTTGAATTAATGGCCTGCCATATGGTTTAATAAGGAGCTCTTGTGGTGTAGTGCCTAAGGCATTTGCTAACCATAAGGCTGGCGATTCAAACCCACCAGCCTCTCCTCAGAAGGAAGACTGGGCAACCTAATTCCACAATGATACCATCTCAGAAACCCAAGGAGGGGTCGCTATGAGGTGGATTTGACTTGACGGCAGTGAGTTTGGGTTTGGTATGTGGTTTAATAATTTTGGGACTGTGCCTTTTTACTTGTTGACCTTGGGGTTGTCAGCCTCAGCAGCCAGCAGCTGCCTGAGTGAAGAAAGCTTCCGACAAGAGGCAGAGCTGAAGCCCACAGTCAGGGGGCTTTCACCCAGCCCCAAGAGCCTGGCACTTTGAACTTAAGACTTCTAGCCTCCAAAACTATAAGAAAATAAACTCCTGTTTGTTAAAGCCATCCCATTTGTGGTATATTCCTTTTAAAACAGCCCTAGGTGACCAAAACAACTACCTGCAGTCTCTGGTTCACACCGCTTGACGCTGCTTGCTTCTGCATACCCTCTGCCTTTGCCTCTTCTCTCCTCCATCTGGGTAACTCTGGCAGGTCTTTGGAAATTCAGCTCAAGCAATTACTGCTATAACAGCCTTCTTCCTTTCTCCTCATCTAGTTGGGTTAATTGCCCTCTCTTTTCCCTTTGCACCCTCTGGCTTACTTCATTATCATCAATTACAGTTGTTTTTTTTTATTATATACTGAGTGAAAAAATGATATGTATGCTTTAATTATAATTATGGGGAACAGGCATGTGAAAAAGGCACAGAAAGAAGATATAAAAAATTTTAGAGATGACTGTTTCTCTGGCTTCTAACTTTCAGTGATTCCATGTAATTGTTAGAGTTTTTTTTTTTAATACAACTTAAGACAGAATATGATAAAACAGTACCTAAGGGGTGGTTTATAAAGTAGATTAGCAGACAGTGGAACATTGTGGGCTCAGGAAGTTAGGAGAGCTCTATGGAGGATGTGGACTTAGACTGGAGCTTACCAATTGGGTAGGTTTGGATGGATACGGTGGTGGGTGTGAACAAGACTTGCCAGAGATGACCATGTAAGTGGTCAAGTATAAATATGTAAAATGCTGCCAGAAAAGTGAGTAGAGGAGACAATAAAAATACATTCGTTTCTGCGCAATTCAAAACAGCACATCAAATGTTCTACCTTAGACCTGTATTTATAAATGCTATTGACTCACAGAAACATTCCCTATTATGAGAAATTGAAATCTTAAAGCAAAAATCAATGCAAAAATATTTATTACTCTGCTGAATGCCAGTCATCTTTTTATGCCTGCAATTACTCTCTAACACACCTGCAGAAGATTCCTTCAGGATAGGAATATATACATCATTATCCTAATCCCTCTTTCAGAAATATTTTAATGAGTAGGCATTTTATTGTAAACAGAGAAGAAGGAATCTTCCTTAAAAATTATTATTTCTTCTACGAATTCATGATATTTCTATCATAGAACTACATTCGGTGAGGAAATCATACAGAATTGTATTACCACTTTTTAAACAATATTAAGTTTTATATTGAAAAGAATCCTGAGGCCTCAAGAGATTTCTCAGCCTACCAATTACCCTCTAGGAATTCTGCTCTGTAGAACTACCCTAATCTCTGGCCTCCTAGCTCCCTGACAGGGGAGAAGAAGCAGGGACAGAATACTCTATATCTTACTCTGGGGGGTGGGGGGGTGGTGGTGAGTCAAAGCCTGCAGACTTGAGGTAATAAGTAGCTAAAGCCAGTAGCTTTGAATTCTTGTCTGTCTCACTGATGTGGTCCTGGTTAAAGCACTTTTAAATGCATAGAGGGTCAAATACACTTATGGTTTCCTAGTGTGTACCTTTTTTGGGGGTAGGGGAGTATATAAAAGGAAATAAATGTAATAGTCTCTTTAAAGACTAAAAATATCCTGCAGTCAGGAAATAAATGTCTTGAATATGCAAATAATTCAAAAGAATAAAGAAATAGAGTCCTATTCAGGCAGCCCTGGGTTATGAAGGATATCTGCTCCTGTCTAAG
Organism: Orycteropus afer afer; assembly: GCF_000298275.1. Lineage (NCBI taxonomy): Eukaryota > Metazoa > Chordata > Mammalia > Tubulidentata > Orycteropodidae > Orycteropus > Orycteropus afer. The sequence goes on along the minus strand of NW_006921840.1, from coordinate 4,657,950 downwards.
TCTTTATGCGAAAATTGTAGGTGAGTTCAAACAGGTGCAATCAGTTCTTTTTAGCCTTATTGTAGTGCAAGGAAAAGCGTGAAGCATTTTCAATGGTTTGAAAGCTGCATATATAGCAAGTGAAGGTGATGGTGGTGAACAATTTTCAATTATTTTCAAAGTGAGAACAAATTTACAAAACATTAAAGGGCAGACAGGAATTGTCCATAATCCGGGGACTACCTGTATAGAAAAAAAACCCCGCAAATATGGATGAACCTGTGTTAATGTACTTATTATTTATTTATTTTAATTTTTTAAAAAAAGAACACTTTTTTTTTCTATTGTAACTAATAGCAATAACTTGTGTTTTGTTGTTGTTGTTGTTACTAAACTTGTGTTTAGTGAGGGCTTAATGTGTGACAGAACCTATGCTAAACACTCTACCTACATTATCAGTCTCAGTTCCCACCCTACGGAAAGACCTTCAGTCATCATTCTAACTTTACAAATGAGAGCTGAGGCTCCCATGACTAGGAAGTGGCAGAGCTAAGGTGATGATCCATGCCAGTGGACTCCAAAGCTCAGGAGCAAAGCTACTGTGTCCCCCAAAGAAAGCAGCAAGAAGGGTAAACCCATCGTGCAAAGAAACAGTTTTCCCTTTTTGTATATTTCTTTCTATCCATACGGTTTTGGTTCCATAGTCTTTTCTGTCAATGAGATAGCATTATTATTATAATAAATCCTCCCAAAATATAAATTTCATAGCCATAGACTGTTCCAATGATAACTTGTTCTACATAATACTACCCTTGTTTGGACTCTTGGACTGTTTTCGGAGTTTTACTCTGAAACAAGTAATGTTTTTATAGCTTCTCTGTGAATTAAATTTTTTCTTAATCTAGGACTATTTCCTTATAATCATTAAAATTGGTAAATACCAATTCAAAGGGAAGGGACACAAAGTCTATATTGTCAAATTTCTTCCCAAAAGTGTTGTATCAGTTTGTACAACCACTACTAATATATGGTGCCTATCGGTGTAGTGCCTAAGGCACTTGACTGCTAACCAGAAGGCTGGAGGTTCAAACTCACCAGCTACCCCTTGGAAAGAAGATTGGGCAATCTACTTCCGTAGTGATACCCCCTCGGAAACCCAAGGAGGGGTTGCTATGAGTCGGATCCAACTCGGCAGCAGTGAGTTTGGTTTTTTGGTTTTTTTTTTTTTTTTTTTTTTTTAGGGGGGAGGAGGATACCAGCACTGGATATTTTAATTTTTAAAATATAAATTTCCCAATTCAGTAGGTGAAAGTAGTATTTTTATTTATATCTCTTTTATTGAACTATATGTAAAATTGAGCATTTTTTCTATGCTTACCAATGAGTTTTATCTCACCCACTTCACTAGATTTCTAAGGTTATTAATTTTAGCTCCTTTCTAATATTTGCATTTAGTGTATATATTTCCCTCTAAATGAGACTTTCACTGTGTCCCACACATTTTGATAAGTTGTATTTTTATTTTCATTTCATTAAAAATGTTTTTTCCTAAAACTATAAAGGTCCTCAAGGAAAAATTAGGGGCAAATTTAGGGGCCCTAATATATGGCATAAATAGACTATCAAACATAACCCAAAATGCAGAAAAAGCAGAAGAAAAACTAGATGAATGGGACCTTCTAAAAATTAAATTTTTATGTGCTTCCAAAGACTTCTCCAAAAGAGTCAAAAGAGAACCTAAAGATTGGGAAAAAATATTTGGCAAGGACATATCTGACATGGGACTTACCTCTAGAATTTGTAGAAAACTCCAATACCTCAGTAACAAAAAGGCAAATAATCCAATTAAAAAATGGGCAGAAGACATGAATAGACACTTCACCAAGGAGGATATTCAGGTGGCCAATGTTTGCTGATTGTGTGTATGTACCATAGTTTGGTTATCCATTCCTCAGTTGATAGACACCTAGGTTGTCTGAAGAAATGCTCACAATCATTAGCCACTAGAGAAATGCAAATCAAAACAACGAGATACCATCTTGTCCCAGCACTAGTAGCAAAGTTCAACAAGACAGAAAATAACAAATCCTGGCGAGGATGTGAAGAGGTTGGGACTTTCGTACATTCCTGGTGGGACTGGAATATGGCACAACCACTGTGAAAAGCAGTATGGTGATTCCTTAAAAAGTTAGAATTAGATACACCATTTGATCCAGCCATTCCATTACTAGGTATATATCCTAAAGAAGTGAGAGCCATGACAAGAACAGACATATGCACACCCATGTTCATCACAGCACTATTTACAATAGCCAAAAGATGGAAACAACCTAGGTGTCTATCAACTGAGGAATGGATAACCAAACTATGGTACATACACACAATCAAATACTATGCAACCCTAAAGAATAACATAGAATCTGCAAAACACTGTATAACATGGATGAACTTGGAGGACATTATGCTGGGTGAAATAAGTCAATCACAGAAGGACAAATATTGTATTAGTCTGTTATTGTAAAAGTCAAGGAAAGGTTTCTATATGGAAGGAAATTTTCTTTGTTGGTTACCAGGGGTGGAGGGGAGGGGAGGAAACACTGTTAGATAGGTAGAGATAAGTATTGATTTGGATGAAGAGAAGGGCAGTATAGCAAATGTGAGTGATCAACATGGTAGCACTGAGGAAGAGGAAGACATAGAGAGGTACATGGGAGGTGCAGAAAGCAAAGATGAACCCTTTTGCACATACAGTACTGTGTTGTCAGTGAAGGCAAACATGGGTATATGAGTGGATAGATGGGTGGACAGGCTGAACTATTAGGTATGTCTATGAAGCAGGGAGTGTACCCAAGACCATGTATAGGGTTGGCAGACAATGGGCCTATAAGTTTATTAGTATGATGTAAGAATTCCCAGGTGTGTAGTAGAGCTGACAAGGGACAAGGTTGTAGTCACTTCTTGGTCACAGCCAGCTACCCAGAAGGACCAAATAGTTGAACCTGTGGGCTCGGGACCATCATCACGGGACATCAAGCTCAACTGGCATAACATATTACACAAGACATTGTTCCACCTCCTACTTTGGTGAGTAGCGACTGGGATCTTAGAAGCTTGCAAGCGGCCATCTAAATGCAACGATGAGTCTCTCCTCATCCAGAGCAAAGAAGAATGAAGAAAACCAAAGATTCATGGAAACAATTAGTCCTAGCGACTGGTACACCATGCGATCCACAGCCTATATGACTGTGAGACCAGAAGAGCTAGATGGTGCCCGGTTACCACTGTCAACCACTCGGAGGGGGATCTATGTAGAAGATCCTAGATAATGAGGGAGAACAATGTGGAACAAAACTCAAAACCATTTGGGAAAAAAAAGGGGGGGAGAGCACGTTTGCTGGTCTGATAGAGCCTGGTGGAACCACTGAGACTGTGGCCCCTAGCTGCCCTTCTGGTCTGGAATTGAACCCACACCTGTGGCTTCCAGCCAAACAAAAGACAGGTATATGAGTTGAACATTTACCTGAGGTAGATACACTCCTTGGAGAGAACAATCATGGGAGAAAGAAGGGCTATTTATGCACAGGGAAACAACTTAGGGGGCAGGAGTGCATGAAGGGATGGACACAGGAAAGAGGTAACTATTGGGAGAAAGTGGGAGGGGAGCTGTTGCATTGTGGTAAATTGTAGTCAATGTCATGAGACAAAGTGTATGTGAACTGCTGTATGGAAAGTGAGTTTACTCTGTAAATTTTCAATAAAAATCACAATAAAAATAATAATAAAAAAAAATCTCATGGACTCCAGATATATGGAGCTATAGAGTCTGGATGAACCCCTAAAACTAATGTTCTGAGATAATCTTAAACTGAAAGTATCCCCTGAAGTCTTCTTGAAACCAAACAGTTGCTTAGTTTAACTAAAAAAGAATGTCTGCTTTGAAAAAAAAAGAAATGTTTTTTGATTTATCTTGTGACTTCTTTGACCCATGGGTTATTTAGAAGTGGATTGCTTATTTCTAGATACTTGGGATTTTCCAGCTATCTTTGGGTAACTGGTTTCTAGTTTAATTCCACTGTAATCTAAGAACGTAGTTTGTATGATTTCTAGTCTTTTAAATTTATTGGCTATGTTTTATGGCTCAGAATGTGGTCTATCCTGGTGAATGTTTCATGTGATTTCTAGAAGATTGTATTTTCTGCTCTTGTTGAATGGAATATTCTATAAATGTCAAGTAGATCAAAAAGTTGACTGATAGTGCTGTTCAGGTAATCTATTTCTTATTGTTTTTCACCCTTTAAAGATCGTACTTAGTTTTAGCAAGCAGTGAACAAGATTACCAGAAGAGAAAAGCAATTAAAAAACTCAATTACACTTTTTCAATGAATATTTTAAGAAACAGATTTTCATGCATGCTTTCCATGAAGTTTTTGGTTTATATCATTCTCTTTCTAACAATGAAGAGGATGTATGAGAGGAAAAACAGGGTGAGAGGGTGAGTCAGAAACACAGAAGAAAATGTTGAAAGGAAACACCAATCATGTCACTAGTATGAATATTTTCTGTCTTCCAAATGATGCTTTCATGTGTATTAGTGGGATAAAAAGCTTATTGACTGAAGATTTTGTTTTTCTGTTTTCTTGAGTTTTTTAATAAAAAAGTAATAATTTAATTCTAAACCAGAGTATCTATAATCTCACATTTCAAACTGACCTTGTTTTTACTGTAAAGTACCCAAAACTCATGGTAATAAGAGTTGGAAAGGTAACTCTAGTACAGAAAGGCTGACTGATCACAGTGTTGTAGTGTTTACAACTGCTTCAAAAGCAATCAGACTATTTGAAAAAACTTTTTCATAATAAATGTGTTCTTCCTTTAAAATGTAAACACTGAGCCAATCTTAGAAGCAAACATTGACTGCATACTTACATCAAGTCGGTTGTTGTAGGTATTGTAGGTATAACAATGCAAAAATGTGAAGCATAAGGTTTACTCTTTAACTCCAACCCTGTTCAAAGATCACTTATTGGCCTCTGAGGGAACAGGTGGCATGCCTGTTATAGTTTAACAAGTGGCCTTTGGGTGAGGTATAGTCATTCAGATACCTCTGGATGCTTTGGATGCTCTCATGTGTGGCAGGGTGCACTTGCTAAAACATTCTCCTCTAGATATGGAAACCTAGATTCTATATCCACATTAGGCACTGGACATGTACTTCAGACTTCCCTTCCAAGTCATGGGTGAAGAATACCATTTTGCAACTGAGATTGCAATTTCTTTGCCAAAAATTACGTTCTTGATTGCCTAATGTTCAGATAAATATTCCAGGTCTTGGTAAATAAGATATCCTGGAAATAGGATAGCTTTCTTGTTTGTAATATGTATCTCTGAATATTTGTCCATTGGATAATACTCTACAAGGAATTTTCTTTTCTACTAACTAAGCAAAAAACCAAACTCACTGCCTTCAAGTCAGATCTGTTTCATAGCAACCCCTCCTTGGGTTTCCGAGGCAGTATCACTATGGAAGTAGATTGCCCAACCTTCCTTCTGAGGAGTGGCTAGTGGGTTTAAACTACCACGCTTCTGGTTAACAGTCAAATGGCTTAGGCACTACACCACCAGAGCTCCCAGACCCCCCACCTCCCAAAAAACACAAAAAAAACAAACTCACTGCCATCAAGTCAAATCCCACTCATAGCGACCCCTCCTTAGGTTTACAAGGCATAACTCTACAGAAGTGCATTGCCCAGTCTTCCTTCCGAGGTGTGCCTGGTGGGTTGGAACCCACCAGGCTTCTGGTTAGCAGTCAAATGCTTTAGGCACTATGCCACCAGAGCTCCCATTTCTACCAGAGGTAGTATTGATTACTAGGCTCCTGAAAGAATTCCAGATTCACCTTAAATACTGGCAGCTCAATTCTATTACACTACTCACATCTATTGGGTTGGATTGGATTGTAATTATAATTCATTATACTTAATTTAACAAGTATTTGAGCTTACATTTTTTATGAACATGATATAACTTTCCTTTTTAAGACATTTCAATGAAATGTTATAGTTTTCTTCATAAAAGGCTCATCAGTCTTTTGTAAAGTTTATTTGTAGACACTATTTTTGGTGGTTTTTATAAACAGCATCTTTTTTCAAATAATATTTTCTAACTCTTTTGTTGTTGTTGTATAAGAATGTAATTGGTTTTTGTATATGGATCTTATATCTAACAATCTTACTAGATTCCTATAAATTTTAGTCTCAGATTTTTTTTCTTTATAAACAACCATATTATGTACTTATAGGTATGGTTCATTCCCTCTTTTCTAATCCTTGTAACATTGTTTTACATTTCTAATTACACTGTCTAGAACATTTAGTACATACTGAATAATCACAAGGTTGAAGGACTGGAGATTTTTCTTACTGTTTAAAGTATATTTTTTATCCAGCACTGGATGTTTTGTGGGAACTCTGGTGATGTAATACCTAAGGCATCTGACTGCTAACCAGAAGGGTAGCAGTTCAAACCTACCAGCCACTCCTCAGAAGGAAGGTTGGGCAGTCTACTTCTGCAGTGATATCGCTTCAGAAACCCAAGGAGGGGTCGCTATGAGTCGGATCCAACTCGATAGCAGTGAGAGAGTGAGTGAGATGTTTTGTACTGAGAGAATTCAGGCTATTGCTAGAAAACAGAGTCATAGCCCATCTTTAATCTTTACCTTTTTATTAATTCAGTTACTATTTATGTACTCAGTCCACATTTTACTTTTCCCATTTGTAATCATGTGTTTTTGTGAAATTTAATATTGATTGTGAAATTCTCAACTGAGAAATTGCCTTTTCATTCAAATTGCTTCTTCATATTTGTGGCTTCCAGGAAAATATTAATTAAAAAATAGAATTGTTATCAAAGAGAATGGGATGACTACGATTTTAGTGAACTGTTGACTTTTTTCCTTCCAGTACTTCCACATACACAAGATTGCTTTGGCGTACAACACCAGGTGTGCCGTTCACATCACTGTCTTTGTAAACGGTAGGTCTGGGAATTGTGCAGTGTTGTAGTACAGTTAATTGCTTAATATGGCTTTTCTAGCCATGGTCTTTGTGACTCCCACCAGATGACTGGGTGGGTGCAAATATGAGGTGCTTGGGGGCCCACCAAGGGGTTTGGATAGCTTGTTAATTATGTAGATAAGGAACATGACACCCTTGTGTGGATGGGATCATGCAAATAAGGTATATGGAACCCTAATGTAGGGATTGGTCAGTTTTGCCATCTCACTAAGCTTAAATGAGCCATCCCAGAGGCAGAAAGGGGGGCTCTCACTACCATCAAGAAAGAAGAGCCTGGAGTGGAGTGCATCCTTTGGACCTGAGGTCCCTGTGCTGAACTTCCTTGAGAGATGGTGAGAAGCAGTGCAGAGAAACAGCAATAGCAGAGGCAGCAGAAGAGAATGACGGGAGACAGCAGGCTTCCAGGCCCACTGAGTGAGAAAGCAGAGCACCTTTGGGCAAGAGGCTTGCTGGGGGAGTGGGGTACCTCTCTGGACACCTATCAGCAGAGTTACAAGAACTTTGTAACACTGGCCTGAGGAGGGCAGAGGCCAAGGCCAGAGAGAGGTGTACCTGTGGCACGGCTGAGAAGACGTTGTCCTGATTGAAGAACTGTATCTTGAGTTGTATCTGATCCTTAATTGTAACCTTATTACTCCCTAATAAACTCCATAATCATGAATATTGTCTGTGAGTTCGGTATGGCCACTGCAATGAATTACTGAGCTAGGAGAGAAGTAGAGAGTCGTGGGAGGGATTGTTGGTATCAGATTTGGTGAAAAGGTTGGAAGGTGGAGGCATGTCTGACCTCTACCTCATAAAAATCAGCCTTAGGCTGTTATGTTGTTGATCTCCTTCCTCCTTGCGAATTTAGAGGAAGTCGGCCACCTCCGCTGCCATGCCCTTTTTATAAGTGCACAACCTACAAGGCTGTATATGGTTGCCCTGTCTGTGGATCTCATTTTTGTATCCAATAAGGACTATGAAGTTTCCCTCAAGCACCCAGTGATAATCTATTAATTCCTGACTTCAAACACAACCCTAAATTTGTTTCAAAAAGATTTCTACCTTCAGATGAAAGGAGAAAAATGTCATGTCTGAGAAACATGTTATTTACTATAATGTAGCTTTAATATGGCATCTGCTTTCTTGTACCCCAAATCAGTACTGACTCAGTGTTGTTTAGTTTAATATTACATGTTGTTGTTGTTGTTATGTGCCGTCGAGTCGGCCCCGACTCATAGCGACCCCTCCTTGGGTTTCCGAGGCAGTATCACTACGGAAGTAGGATTGCCCAACCTTCCTTCCGAGGAGTGGCTGGTGGGTTTGAACCACCAGCCGTCTGGTTAGCAGGCAAGTGTCTTAGCCACTATGCTACCAGAGCTCCCTAATATTATATAACTAAGTAAATTTTATATAAACACAATTAACAACAACAACAAACCAAATTCCCTGCCACCAAGTCAATTCTGACTCATAGCGACCCCCTTTAGATTTCCAAGGTGGTAAATCCTTACAGAAGTACATTGCCTGGTCTTCCCTCCGTGGAGTGGCTGGTGGGTTTGAACCGCCAGGCTTCTGGTTAGCAGCCTTAGGCACTGAGCCATCAGAGCTCCTTAAACTTAGTTGTTGTTGTTGTTGTTGTGTGCCGTCGAGTCGGCCCCGACTCATAGCGACCCCTCCTTGGGTTTCCGAGGCAGTATCACTACGGAAGTAGGATTGCCCAACCTTCCTTCCGAGGAGTGGCTGGTGGGTTTGAACCGCCAGCCTTCTGGTTAGCAGTCAAGTGCTTTAGCCACTATGCTACCAGAGCTCCCTAAACACAGTTAGGATGAGATAAAACAATGGAAAGAGAAGAGAAGAATTCCTTGGGGAAAGAATCGATAGAAAAGTAATATGATAATGACTCTCACTATAGTAATATTTGTGATGAGACAATGATAATGGTAAGGTGGTAATAACAACAGTAATGATACAGCCACGATTCCTAGTTGTTTGGCTTGTTTCCAAGTTTAAATTGCATTATAGCTTATTTTCTGCCATTAAAAAAATTCTTTAAAAAATAAAAAAAAAGGACAGAGAAAGATTACGTAGGATAGCTGCTTTCCTACTAAGAAAGGTCAGTATGTCAGTATTAATAAAGCATGCCAAACATACAGTGACACTGATTTTCAATTATATAATACATTTTTGAACTCTCATTCCATGCCCATGCAAGGTCAAAATCAATTTTTATCTGATTGAAACATAAAGCTCTCTTTACTTGCATACCAAAAAGAGCAAAGAGTATTATTGTTGTTGTTATGTGCCATCGAGTTGGCCCCGAGTCTTTTTGTATCTGCACATCTAGTTCAGAGGTTGAAGTTATATATATTAATACCCATTTATGGAAATATTCCACTCATTTATTCAACAGATACTTACTGAGTGAGTGCCTTCTCTGTGCAGCCAAAATGTTTCTTGGAAGTGAGGATGGCCAGACTTCGTGTCACTTACTTTGGTCATGTTGTCAGAAGGAACCATTCCCTAGAGAAGGATATTATGCTTGGTAAAGTGGAGGGTCAGTGAAAAAGGGGAAGACCCTCAATGAGATGGATCGACACAGTTGATTTCTCAACAGTGGCTACAACCATGGGCTCAGGTATAGCAAGGATTGTGAGGCTGGCACATGACTGGGCAGTGTTTCATTCTATTGTTCATAGGGTCACTATGAGTTGGAGCCAACTTGATGGCGCCCAATAGCAACTCTGCCAGGAGCTTTGTTCTAGGTGCTAGTGGCTACCATATTAGATAGCACAAGTCTAGACCTCAAAGGGAGTAATATAAGAAAAGTAATAATATGTGCTTTGTGCAAAGTGAATACATGTAAACAGACTTGCACTACCAGAAATAAGTACCAGATGCAGCCAAAATGAGCAGTATAAATCAATCCTGACCTTGATAGGAAAAAGAATAAATAAATAAGGTATCAATACTTTGATATATTTGCAAATAATGACATTAGTATAGGAGCAAACCCAAAGGTAGAAACAGAGACTGTGAGTTTTAAGATAAAGCTCTAAGAAAAAGTGAAGAGTTGGAGAGCAATTTAATTTAAAAGGGCAAAAACAGTCCACTAGCAATGTCCATGGCCTATTAGGCTTGCTGCTACTATATGGTGCCCGGGAGAACAACTCTGATTAATTCATCTTTATATTATGAGTGCCTAGCATAGAGTAAGTTCTCAATCAATATTTGTGGAAAATAGAGGAAGAAGAATGATCAATTAGACAGCTATGTGGCCTAGTTAAAAACATCCCAATTCACTAACATCACAATGTAGTTAAAGGAAATCTGTTCCGAAGTTGTTTTTATGGGTGTGGTTCATAGCCAGCATTGGTGACACATCAGGAAAGATGGCAAACAGACTGAGAACTAGTGCTGCAAAAAGTGATCTCACTGTAGCAGCATGGGTGGGCCTGGTCGCTGAGTTCTCATACAAGCACACTCATTGTAGGAAGTTCTCATATGACTAAGAAGAAGCTGACAGAAATCGAACAGATTTCATCATTAAACAAATAGAAAACATCAAATAGGTAATGGAATATGTTTGAGTGATGATATGAGGAAACATTTTTAGATACTTTTATAACCTCCTGCCACTTTCATTCCCTCTCACACACTCAGCAATCTCTTCCCACCCTCCTCATACTTTCAAACAAGGTAAATATATTTCCCGAAAATTCATTCAAGAGTCACTGTCTTTGGAGGTTATGTAACTTGCTCAAAAATCACCTAAGAAGAGGCAGAGCCAGGATTCCAAAAATTTCACTCTGTTGCTCCTGGTTATTACCATTCTACTAAACTGGATTGGGTGCTAGTTGGATGTCAGGTAACAGGCAAAATGCCCTTGATGTTTTGTTTTGTTTTTCAAAAAGTTTTGTTAAGATGCACCAGTCATCCCTCAATGCAGTCCAACTTTCCTCACCAGAAAAAAATACTACCTAATGGTTTCTAAATTACCCACCAATGGAAAATAAGAAAATATCAAAAGATCCGGAAATCTCCAGGAAGAAAGGGATAAATGGGAGAGGACACAGGCTGAGCATGCAGCCTTTCACTGAACTTCATCCATAAAATGAGAATAATGATAACATAGGTCTTATAAAGTTTCATTAAATAACTTAATGAAAGCACTTAGAATGATGTTTGGCACAAATTAAGCATTTAATACAAGTTAATTATTATTTATCTTTTTCCTACCAGGTGCAGTGGAGTTTTCATTTTGTTAATTAGCCTATAAAGAATTTCAATATCATTATGTGTCATTTTGATGACTAAGTAAGGTGCGCCTTACCCATGGTCTTTTCAATCACCTTATATGCACATGAAACCCGGACAGTGAAAAAGGAAGAACAAAGAAGAAATGATGCATTTGACTTATGGTCTTGGCGAAGACTATTGAATACACCGTGGGCTGCCAGAAAAATGAATAAATATTTCTTGGAGGAAGTACAACGAATACTCTTTAGAAAGAATTGTGAGACATATTGCTTACTTTGGACACATCATGAGGAAAGAACAATTGCTAGAAAAGGACATCGTGTTTGGTAAAGGCTCATCATAATGAAGGGAAAGTCTCCACAAGATGGACTGACACAGAGGCTGCAGCAATGGGCTCATACGTAGGAACACGTCTATATATGGTGTAGGACCAGGCAATGTTTTGTTCTGTGATATGCAGAGTTGCTATGAGTTGGAGTAAACCTGGTGACAACTAACAATATGTGTTTTCAGTTCCAGTAACCCAAGAACATGATTTCTGGCAATGTATTTACTTAAAAGTTCTATATGGCATATTTTATACAGCATATAAAGGAGCTCTGATGGCACAGGGAGTAAGGCATTTGGCTGCTAACTGGAAGGTCAGTGGTTCAAACCTATCAGCCACTTTCGTGGGTGGAGGATGGGGCAATCCACTTCCATAAAGATTCACAACCTCAGAAACACTATAGGGGTTTGCTATGAGTCACAATTGACTTGATGGCAGTGAGTCTGTTTTTTGTTTGTTTGTTTATACAGCATATTTGAATATGCCATGTTGTAATGGAATACAATCTACCATAACTTACTGCTTTAAACCAGATGTTCTAATTACCTTAACAAAAGTGAATTAAATGATTATTGATCATGCTATGGCTTGCTTCGAACTGGAATGCTGAACTGAAATGAACTGTTCGAAGCCCTGGCTGCAAAGCAGAATGGTAAAATGGTTGGAGTTTGCAAACTCTAGTATTCTAAGTCTACGTTAGAACCCCAGCTCTTCCACTTACTAGCAGTCACCTTTAGTAAATTACATATCCTTTCTGTGCCTCAGTTTCCTCATCCGTAGACTGGGATAAGTGCTTGGCTGCTAACCAAAAGGTTTGAACCCGCCAGTGGCTCCATGGGAGAAAAGACCTGGTGACGTGTCCCCATGGGGAGCTCCCCGTGGGACAGTTAAGCCTTCCTAACTGTCTGGCTGATTCTAATGTATTATAGTTATTACTGTAATTCTATTTTAATCCTGAGATACTTAGTCCAGGTAGTTGCCTTTCATTTTCTCAAACTTTGTTTTCCCAAAATCCATGTATAGTTTTAAACTACAATGTTTATATAATTTTGTAGTAAATTCCATGAGTAACAAAGCAGACTGTTTCAAATATAGCAAATATAATACATATTTAGAATATTTTTATCTTTTTAAACAGACATTGCTAAGCATCTAAATGGTAGGATCTGAGGATTAAACAAAACATGTATATATTTTTAATCTTTGTGCTTAACTACTGTTTATGAAGTATTGAAATTAACAACAGGCTCAAATCAAACCATGAAATATGTTAGTGACTCATCACATTTTAATGCTGCTTAAATTTTAGGTTTCCTGTGTGAATTAGCTAAGAGATACAGCAATTTAATGACTAAAACCTTTTCTATTTCCTGCTTAATTTCTTGTTTAAAAAATATCAGTTTTTACGTTATTCAAACATTCTCTATATAAAGAAAACCAGGTCTTTTAATAAGCATATCATCTAGTGCTAAGAATTTCAGAAAAAGGAATAAAAGAATAAAAGTACTTTTGTAAGTTTAGAAAGGATAGATTTAAGTAGATCTAGATAAAAACAAAAAAATTCAATCGAATACTGTCTGTGCCATGTTGATATAATCATTTTGGCTGAAACTTCCAGTATACTCCCAGGGTCTGACATCATACACATACCTGCACACCAGGTGTAAGTGGTATTATAACCACACAACAGTGATAACAACACCTGGGAAAATACAATGAGTAGAGAATGTTTGCCATTTTCGTCACTCCCAGGATAATTTTAGAGGCATAATAGAGAAAAGATCTAAAACTACAATGGCATTTTACTAAAAAAAAAAAGTTAACTTATAAAGGTGCCAAAGTGATCAGCTTTCTTATTTGTAATGATGGAAAACCTTAAAGTCACATTATTCACGGTGGGTAAGTCTTTCTTTGACTATAGCTATGTCCTTTCAGTGAACTTAATATTTTCTAACTTTATATACACAATTTAAAAACTCTAATTATTCAAAATCAATTGACTACCCAAAAATATGTGTCTTTCCTCACTTCCATTCCATGATTTATAGGGAATTAGCTTTAGCAGTCTTTTTAGAGTGTAGGTTGAAAGGCATTTTACTTTCCACCTCAGAGTAATTTTAAAACCACATAAATTATTTTTCATGTGCAGCTGTTTTTTATCCACAAATTATTGCTCTAGGCATATTTTCACTTTACCACACATTTCAGGAGAGAAGGAATGAAGGGGAACCAGCTAATCTACAAATATTTTACCTACAGTAGATCAGACAAAAAAAAAAAAAAAAAGGAGGGAGATATGAACCAAATCTTCTTTAGAACTAAGGGTTGCTCATTAATAGTTAACATTAAATATATAATCCACTTTATTTGCATTTATTTGTCAGTAGAGAGTTGATTTCCAATTTACTTTTCCCCTGCTATTTATTCATTCAACAGCCATTAACTTATGTCCTGAGGAACATAAATGCAGCATATGAAGATAAGACTATTATCAAGAAGCTAACAATCTGATTGACTATATAATAATTGTACATAAAACAATGAGAGTACATTAACCAGCTGCCCTTGATTATGACTCAAGGCGACCTTGCTAACCAGGTCAGTGGTTCAAACCTATCAGCCACTTCGTGGGTGGAAGATGGAACCTCGGAAACACTATAGGGGGTTGCTATGAGTCAGAATTGACTTGATGGCAGTCAAGTCATCGGAATCGTGTATCGGAGTAGAACTGTGTTCCATGTGGTTTTCAATTGCTGAGTCTTTCGTGAAGTTAATCACCAGACCTTTCTTCCAAGGCACCTCTGGGTGGACTCAAACCTCCAAACCTTTGGCTAGAATGTATTAATTGTTTGCACCAGGGACCCTTGAGAGACTATTCCAAAGCAATAAAACACACTAGAGACTGGGATGCTCAGAAAAGAAACAAAAACAAAACTGGATAATTAGAGAAGATGATAAGATTTGGATAAGCTGAAGAGGGCCACCAAAGCGTTCTCACAAGTGAAGGTTTAAAATGAGTAAGGGATATTTGGAATGTCCTGGGTGGGCATGTCTTATAGGAGTCGGGTACACAGAGAAGTAGAGTAACAGAATTTGGCACTGGAAGGGAATTTACAGGTCCTCTAGGCCAATCTTCCCCATCATGCGAAGGTCTTTTATAACACCTGAGGGGATGGCCATTTAACATCTACTATTATATACTTCCTGTCTGTTTAGCAGAGCACTTAGTATATGCCAGGGACTGTTCTAAATGCTTTAGAAACATTAACTCATGTGATACTCGTGACAACCTTACAGCAGAGATATCATTATCTCTACAGACAAGAGGCTAAGTAATTTGCCTCAGGTCCTAGAACCGTGACTCACTTTGGATGTGTCATCAGGAAAGACCAATCGCTAGAAAAAGACATCAAGTGTGGTAAAGTAGAGTCAGTGAAAATGAAGGGAACCTTCAGTGAAATGAACTACACGACAGCTGCAACAGTGGGCCTGAGCGTAGATGATCAGGAAGATGGCACAGGACCGGGCAGCCATCTGTTCTTTTCTACATAAGGTTCCAGGAGTCGGAGCTGACTGGACGGCAACTAACCGCCGAGCGGTGGTGGAGCCAGGATCCTTACACAGCGTGTGCTGGCAGAGTCCACACTCAGCAAGGGGCTCACCGCTCCCCAGTGGACATGGCCCTTCCATTGCAGAACAGCTTAAAGGTTTAAAAGCTTTAATTTTTTTTTTTTTTTTTTTTTTTTTTAGCATGATTTCAAGTAAGGATTTTAGTGTGAGTTCTCCTAGTACTAAAACCAGTGACATGCCTATGATTTTAAAAGGTCTCTTAACATTTATAAAGTGAATCTAATTTGACAAACTTAGTGATTTTGTATGTAATAATAAATATCTTCAGTCTATTCACTTGTGAAAGTATTTCAACAGCCCAGTGGCTCAAGATACTATAAAATATATAAAGACCATGGAGTCCCTTAAAAGGTAGCATTTTCTCTGTGACTTTTTAGAATGTTTATAATTAAAAATTCCTCTTAACGTTATTCAGAAATCATAATGCTACTTGAGGAGTGGTGTCTCAAGACTACAATAGGCTTCTTATCCAAAGTCAGATCCACATACTCCTAAATACCGGGTTTGCTCACTACTTCACTCTAGGTGGTGCATGTAGTTTACTTGACTACCAACCAAAAGGTTGGAGGTTCAAGTCCACCAGTTCACTACTAATTGAAAGGTTGAAAGTTTTCAGTGCTATGAAAGAAAGGCCTGGCAAACTGCTTCCCTGAAGGTTACAGACAAGAAAACCCTATGAAGCAGCTCTACTGTGTAACACACAGGGTTGCCATGAGTCAGACAACTCGACAGCAATAGGTTAGTTTGTTGTTGTTGCTGTTTTCACTCAGCCAATATTGGCAAAGCACCTCCTATGTACCAGGCATCATTCTAGGAACTGGGGATTCCACAGGGGCTGAGTCAGACCAGGTTCCTGCTCTCATGATGCTTACATTCTTTTGGGGAAGGGAGGCATTTAATCAGAAGTGGTGTCACATAGTTTCTGTTTCACTTGCCCTCAAGCTACTTGTACGGTGTTATCTAAAAAGGACAGAAGACTGCAAGGACTTGAGATATGCTTATGACTACCAATGAAAAGAAGACATCACTTGACCCAGAAGGGTCAATGAGCAGCTTAAGAAGGGAGAGTCAAAATCAGCTGATGGCACCTAACAATGATAATGCTATGTACCCACAGTTCTCATTGAACTTCTTCCTAAGCTGAGAAATGTTGTTATTATGTGCCGTCAAGTTGGACCCACTCATAGCCACCCCTCCTTGGGTTTCTGAGGCAGCATCACTATGGAAGTAGATTGCCCAACCTTCCTTCCGAGGAGTGGCTGGCGGCTTTGAACCTCCAGCCTCTGGTTAGCAGTCAAGTGTCTTAGGCACTATGCTACCAGTGCTCCATGGCTGAGAAATACGTTGCTTTTTTTTTTTTTTTTTTTTTAAAAAAAAAACAAACTAATAATCTAAAAAGAGTCAAGAATGATGATAAAATAAATATTGAAATTTGTGATAGAGAATTATCATGACAAAATATTTTGTCATAGAACCAGAAATTAACAAATAATTCAATGTTATTATAAAATCTTGACTAGAACAAGAGATAAAAGTCTATTAGTGAAGTCTACAATGACTCCTGTAGCATGACTTCTTCCAAAGAAAATGATGGTCATTCAAGCAAGCACTTACAATATAATTTTTAGAAAGAAAAGCCAGGAGTTTTTAAGTTCTAAGCCCAGTTATTTTCAATAGCTGAAAATTTACAGATTTGATTTGATAAATGGTTATGTACATAGTTATGACAACAGAAATACTTTTTTTCCAGAGTTAAAATGTTTTTATTTTCCTCAGCATAATAAAGGGCATCTATGCAAAACCAACAGCCAACATTATTCTCAATGGAGAGAGACTGAAACCATTCCTCTTGAGAACAGGAACCAAAC
>NW_006921840.1:4635909-4636980 GCF_000298275.1 Orycteropus afer afer | reverse complement strand
TGACATAACATACTACACAAAACTTTCCACCTCCTACTTTGGCAAGTAGCAACTGGGATCTTAAAAGCTTGCAAGCAGCCATCTAGATGCAACGATGGGTCTCTCCTCATCCAAAGCAAAGAAGAATGAAGAAAACCAAAGATTCATGGAAACAATTAGTCCAAGTGACTGGTACACCATGCAATCCACAGCCTATATGACTGTGAGACCAGAAGAGCTAGATGGTGCCTGGCTACCATTGTCAACCACTTGGAGGGGGATCTATGTAGGATATCCTAGATAGAGAGGGAGAACAATGTGGAACAAAACTCAAAATTATTTGGAAAAAAAGGGGGGGGGACCCAGTTTGCTGGTCTTGATAGAGCCTGGTGGAACCACCAAACAAAAGACAGGTATATGAGTTGAACATTTACCTGAGGTAGATATACTCCTTGGAGAGAACAATCATGGGAGAAAGAAGGGCTGTGTATGCACAGGGAGACAGCTTAGGGGGCAGGAGTGCATGGAGGGATGGACACAGCAAAGAGGTAACTATGGGGAGAAAGTGGGAGGGGAGCTGTTGCATTGTGGTAAATTGTAGTCAATGTCATGAGACAAAGTGTATGTGAACTGCTATATGGGAAGTGAATGTGCTCTGTAAACTTTCACCAAAATCACAATTTAAAGAAAAATGTTTTTATTGATAATACTCTTTAAGAATTCATCCAAGGAACATTGTCAATGACAAACAAAAGTCACTAATCAGGCTCTTTACTTTGAGGAAATGGAACTGAATTTTTTAAATTGCCTTAATAAAACTGCTGCATGAAAACCTTCATGCTTCTGATAAAGGCTACATTTACCTATATATCTACTAGGAATATTTGTGGAAATTTTTCATGGTTATTACTTAGAAGTCAAGTTAAACTCTGTTCTCTAAAACAGGTTGCCACATGGAATTTCACAGCAGACCGATGACTGATGTGGTCTTTATATGGTCACTACACTAAACCATACATGTGAACTTTGCCAGATGCAGTACATAGGAATCAGATTGATTACATCTGTGGCAAGAGGCAATGGAAAAGCTCA
>NW_006921840.1:4633928-4635583 GCF_000298275.1 Orycteropus afer afer | reverse complement strand
GATCAGAGAATAGCTAAAGCAAATGGAAGAAATGACAAGATAAAGCTGAACAGAAGATTTCAAAGAGCAGCTGGAGCAGACAAAACCAATTACTATAATGAAATGTGCAAAGACCTGGAGTCTGAAAACCAAAAGGGAAGAACATGCTTGGCATTTCTCAAGCTGAACGAACTAAGGAAAAATTTAAGCCTCACGTTGCAATATTGAAAGATTCTACAGACAAAATATTGAATGATGCAGGAAGCATTAAAAGAAGATGGAAGGAATATACAGAGTCATTGTACCAAAGAAGTGGTTGATCTTCATCTATTTCAGGAAGTGGCATATGTTCAAGAACCAATGGTATTGAAGGAAGAAGGTGAAGCTCCACTGAAGGAATTGGTGAAGAACAAGGCTCCAGGAATTGACGGAATACTCATTGAGATGTTTCAACAAATGAATGCCCCACTGGAGGCACTCACTCAGCTATGCTAAGAGATTTGGAAGACAGCTACCTGGCCAACTGACTAGAAGAGATCCATATTTATACCCATTCCAAAGGAAGGTGATCCCACAGAATGTGGAAATTATCAAACAATATCATTGATGTCAGATGCAAATAAAATCTTACTGATGATAATTCAAAAACAGTTGCAGCAGTATATTGACAGAGAACTTCCAGAAATGCAAGCTGGATTCAGAACAGGACGTGGAACAAGTTATTGCTGACGTCAGATGGATCTTGGATCAAAGCAAAGAATACCAGAAAGATGTTTACTTGTGTTTTAGTGACTGTGCAAAAGCATTTGATTGTGTAGATCATAACAAATTATGGATAACAATGAGAAAATGGGAATTCCAGGACACTTAATTGTACTCATGAGGAACCTGTACATAGACCAGGCTGCTGTTGTTTGAACAGAACTAGGGGACACTGCATGGTTTAAAATCAAGAAGGGAGTGTGTCAGGGTTATATCACCTCACCATACTTATTCAATATGTGTGCTGAGCAAATAATCTGAGAAGTTGGACTATATGAAGAAGAATGTGGCATCAGGATTGGAGAAAAAATCATTAACAACCTGTAATATCCTGACGACAAAACTTTGCTTGCTGAAAGTGAGGATGACTTGGAGCACTTACTGATGAAGACTGAAGAATTCAATCTGCAGTATGGATTACATCTCAATATTAAAAAAAAAAAAAAATCCTCACAACTGGACCTATAAGCGACATCACGATGAATGGAGAAAAGATTGAAGTTGTCAAAGAGTTCACATTGCTTGATTCTACAATTGACACCAATAGAAGCAGCAGTCAGGATATCAGATGACTATGATGTTGTTGTCCTGGGCAAATTGGCTGCAAAGGACCTCTTTTAAGTGCTGAAGAGCATACATGTCTCCTTGAGGACTAAGGTGCGCCTGACACAAGCTATAGTATTTTCAATCACCTGATATGCATGTGAGAGCTGGACAACGAATAAGGAAGAAGAGTTGATGCTTTTGAGTTGTGGTGTTGGAGAAGAATGCTGAAAGTACCATGGACTGCTAAAAGAACTAGCAGATCTGTCCTGGAGGAAGTGCAACTGGAATGCTCCTTGGAAGTGAGAATGGCCAGACTTCATCTCACCTACTTTGGTCATGTTGTCAGAAGGGACCATTCCCTGGAGAAG
>NW_006921840.1:4631741-4633455 GCF_000298275.1 Orycteropus afer afer | reverse complement strand
CCAGCCTTCTGGTTAGCAGTCAAGTGCCTTAGGCACTATGCTACCAGAGCTCCCAATTATGGCTTAGGTATTTTAAATAAAAGAGTTACAAGGAAGAATCATGATAAAGAAGAATCTTACTTGTCATTCAATACCTAATATTTGTAGATCTATAATGTCACTATAATTTAAAAGAGAAGTCCATTTTAATAAGGAAGAAGGATGGTATGATCTAGAATGGAGACAATAAAGAGTTTTCAAGCTTGGTTGTTTGAAATGTCCACACTGTGTAGTCATATTTCATTAATTTGGTTCATAAAACCAATTAATTTCACATTATTTGGACTAAAGGTTATTTTTGAAATATCTAAGATGAAATAAAATCAGTAATAAAATTTTAAAGTAATTATTTCCAGTTACTCATTGCCATCAAGTTGATTCTGACTCATAGTGACTATATAGGACATAGTAGAACTGCCCTGTAGGGTTTCTTAGGCTGTAATCTTTTCAGGAGCAGATCACCAGATCTCTCTCTTATGAAGTTGCTGGATGGGATCGAACCACCAACTTTTCAGTTAGGAGCCAAGCACTTAATCTTTGCACCACCAGGAGGTCCCAAATGAAAATGGTTGGACAACTGTTCAAGCACAGGAAATTGTGTAGAAATTCCTAGGATTCAACATGCTCCTCAAGGAAGAATAAGTTTCCAAATATGTTACCAAATAAATATATTTTAATTTTTCTTTTCTTAAACTAATATTCTGGTAGAAAAAAATATGCATTAATACTTTGAGTAGTATCTGTTTGTCAGATATTTCCAAAGTAGATATTGCCCACATTTGGTTAATGCCTGAGTTTACACAATAGGTTTTCATAAGATTCATCAAATAGTGAAATTGTTTAGCCTTTGGCATCTGTGTGGGGCCTGCAGCACATGCTGGTCAGTGCCAGAGTGAAAGCAGATTTCAAGAAGTTTGGGAAAGGCAACTGGGCAAGTGTTTTTGTTCCTCTTAAGCAGTGTATCTTAATCTAGGGCCCATGAATAAGCTTTAAGGAGGTTTGCAAACCTGCAGAAACTAAATACAATAATTTTTATGTTTATATTACAGAATATAAACACATACATTATCTGAAGATTTTTGGATAGTCCATGGTCTTCTTGATTATCAAAGGTTCTTCTTCTAAAAGACAACGATTTTGTATTTAAGGAGCCCTTATTTGTCCAAGATCCAGTGTTCCAATAAACTCAGACACAACTATGGTTGAGATATGAGGCAGTATCTCCTCAACTGATCCACAAACTGAGCTTTGAGATTAGAGTCATGCTCTTTCTTTGGTCAGGCCCTGTAAGGTCTGCATCAAATTCTCGTTGTTGTTATTGTTAATTGCCTTCAAGTTGGCTCTGACTCATGGTGACCTTATACAATGAACAAAACATGCCCTTTCTTATTTATTTATTTTTTTTTTATTTTAAGAGCTTGTTTACATTCAATTTTATGTGTACATTTAGTTTCATTCCCCTTTCACCATGTCCAACCCTAACCCAGTCTCCTCCCCTCCCTGCCCAGTAACCCTCCCCCTGTGCCCCTTCTACTTATGCACTCCTGTTTGTCCTGCATTTCCTCAGTGTGAATGTTGCTCCTCTGGTGCCCCATGGTCTATTGCTCTAAGGGATGTATTACCGTAGAGTATGTGGGTGTGTCATCCTGGGTTGAGTGGTCTGCATGTACACCTT
>NW_006921840.1:4572388-4621685 GCF_000298275.1 Orycteropus afer afer | reverse complement strand
TAGTCCATTCACATTGAGTGTAATTAGTGATAGATAGAAATTGATTGCTGTCATTCTATTGTGTCTTCTTTGTCGTTTTGTTGGTGTTACCTTGGTCCATATACTTTTCTGTGCTGAGTTCAATTTGTTGCCAAATGCTTCCTCTCTTTTCTTCTTTATTGTTGGCTTTGTACTTATTAAACCCATATGTTTTCCTTCCTTCTGGATTTGCTTAGGGGGATTAAAACATGCCCTTTCCCGCACCATCTTAACAATCGTTGGTATGTTTGAGCCCGTTGTTGGAGATATTGTGTCTTATCTGTCTCATGGAAGATTTCCCCTCTCTTTTACCGTACATGATATCCTTTCCTAGCAATTTGCCTTTCATAAATATATCCAAACTAAGCAAGGTGAAGTCTTGTCATCCTCACTTCTAAGGAGCATTCTGGCTGTACTTCCTCCAAAATGGATTTGTTCATTCTTCTGGTAGCTCACAGTGTATTCAATATTCTTCACCAATGCCACAATAAGTGCGTCAATTCTTTTTTGATCTTCCTTTTTCATTGTGCAGCCTTTGAGTATATGAAGCAATTGAAAACACCATGGTTTGGGTCAGGTGTCCCATAGTCTATAAAATGATATCAATTACTTAGCTACTCTTTAAAGAAAAACTGTTCTAAATGTGATTTTATAAATTTCGGGGATAAACCAAAACCAAACCCACTGCCATCAAGTCAATTCCAATTCATAGTGACCACTGTTGGCTTTCCAAGGCGGTAAATCTTTACAGAAGTAGACTGCCCCAACTCCCTTCCACAGAGCAGCTGGTGGGTTTAAACTGCCAACCTCTTGGTTAGCAGCCAAATGCCTTATGCATTACACCACCACAGCTCCTTTATTTCAGGGATAGTGTGGTAGTTAAATTTGTATGTCAACTTGGCTGGGCCTGGTTGAGTCACTGGGCAGCTAGTGGTAGTTATTCCCCATGATGAGACTGGCAATCAACTCCATGGTGGGATCTACCACAAGAAGCTGAGTAGCTGCCTTTGGGATGTGGTCTCCTTCCTATATATAAGGAGAAGCCTTGGGAATACTCTCTAGCTTATGGCACGCTTGGACCCTGCATGTAGCTATGCCATTGTTCAGAAGCCTACTGTGCTCTGCCGACCTTGGGACTTACAATGGACTTGAATTAATGGCCTGCCATGTGGTTTGGTAACATCGGAACTGTGCCATTTTATTTGTCGACCTTGGGCTTGTTAGCCTCAGTATCCAGCAGCTGCCTGAGTGAAGAGATGCCTGTAGCTTCAGCGGGCTGGGAGCAAGAAGCAGAGCTGAAACTCAAGGTTGAGGGGCTTTCACCCAGCCCCTAGAGCCTGGCACTTTGAACTTGGACTCAAAGCCTCCAAATTGTAAGAATAAACTCCTGTTTGTTAAGGCCATCCCATTTGTGGTATATTTCTCGTCAGAGTGGCACTAGGTAACCAGAACAGAATTTGGTACCAAGAGTGGGGTGCTGCTCTGACAGATACCTAAAATGTGGAAACAGGAGTGGAATGAGTCCTTGACCTGAGACCCTGGCAGAGAGACCACAGCATATGGCATGAGAGACTGTAGGAGCAGAGCCAAAAGACTGGCAGAGAGATACCAGTAGAGAGACTAGCATGAAAGACTGCAATAGGAGAGCCCAGAAATGGGCATTAAACAGCAGCAGGCTTACCAGCCAATGGAGGAGAAAGCTGGGTGCCATTAGGTAGGTGGTTTCCTGGTGGAGTGGGTTGCCTTCAGACACTAATTGGTGAAGAGACTGGCATAAAACAGAGTAGCAGGTTGGCCGGCCCATGGGGCAAGAAGGCAAGTGCTTTTGGGGCAGGAAGATTTCCTGCAGAGTGGGCTGCCTTTGGCATTAATTGGCAGAAGCAGAGAGACCAAGGAAACAGAAACAGAGCTGCCTCAGCCTCAAATGGTAGGACCATGGCCTTTGGGAGTGGAACCGTCATAGCCCCCTGGGTTTCAAAGAGTTAGACCATCACCAACTTGGTTCTGGAGTGTGGGGCTGTTCATATGGGCCAGTGGGATGGAGCCATAGCTGCTGCCCAAGAGTGAGGGGGCAGGGCTGCCATGCCCAAGAGGTAGAGGAACGGGGCCCACCAGACCAACAGGGTGAGGTCACCACTCAGAACTAGGGGATTAGAGCCACCCAGTGAAGGAGATCTATATAGATGCCACCCAATGAAGATCTGTACAAGGTGCCAAGTTGACAAGGGGTAGAATTGTGGTAGTTAAATTTGTATGTCAACTTGGCTGGGCCTGGTTGAGTCGCTGGGCAGCTGGTGGTAGTTATTCCCCCTGATGAGACTGGCAATCAACTCCATGGTGGGATCTACCACAAGAAGCTGAGTAGCTGCCTTTGGGATGTGGTCTGCTTCCTGTATATAAGGAGAAGCCTTGGGAATACTCTCTAGCTTATGGCACGCTTGGACCCTGCATGTAGCTATGCCATTGTTCAGCAGCCTGCTGTGCTCTGCCGACCTTGGGACTTACAATGGACTTGAATTAATGGCCTGCCATATGGTTTGGTAACATCGGAACTGTGCCATTTTATTTGTCGACCTTGGGCTTGTTAGCCTCAGTATCCAGCAGCTGCCTGAGTGAAGAGATGCCTCTAGCTTCAGTGGGTTGGGAGCAAGAAGCAGAGCTGAAACTCAAGGTTGAGGGGCTTTCACCCAGCCCCTAGGGCCTGGCACTTTGAACTTGGACTTAGAGCCTCCAAATTGTAAGAATAAACTCCTGTTTGTTAAGGCCATCCCATTTGTGGTGTATTCCTGTCAAAGCGGCATTAGGTAACCAGAACAGATAATAAACAGTTATCCTGTTGAAGTCACTTGTATCCTTTGCCTATTTTGTTAACAATATTGCAACCCTATTATGTGCAGTAAATGTTAAGGACAAGACAATGAACCAAAATAGACCTATACCTCACCTTCCTAAATGACTTTGTAGAAGAGAACACTCACATTTTTCCTTACTCTATATATCTACTGGAGAAAGAAAATGATAAAATGTTTTCAAGTTAATCTAATTTCAACCAGAAAGCTCTCAAATTAAGCTCTAAATGCATGAAGTAAAGTGACATCTAGCGTTGGTTAAGTGTCAGTGAACCAGGTGTTGGGACAATGGATTGCTTTCACGGAATCTTTTGAGTGTTAAACATGGCTTTAAGTGATCAACTCTTAAAAGCATAGTCTTATTTGTCTTAAATAAATGCTTTAAAGGAATTTTGAAATAACCTGAGTTTAAATGTTAATTACATTGTTTTATTTTAAAAAATACTCAAAGCATCCAGAAAAGTATAGAGAGTAAGGTAATATTCATATATCATCCAACTATGCAAATCTTAACATTCTGCTATATTTGCTGTATTTTTCCTTGGTGTAAATATATATGGAACAAATAGTTTGCCTTTTCAACATTCTTCACATGGACAATTCACTGACCTTAGTTATACTTACCATGGTTTTTGACCATTGCCATTATCCATTTCCAAATTTTTTCCTCACCCTTAACAAAAGCTCCATGTCCCCTAAGCAGTGAGTCCTCCTTTTCCCCTCCCTCCCACCTGTCCCTGGTAACCACGAATAAGCTTTGGTCTCTGTCCACTTGCCTTTCCTGGATCTTCATATATGTGGAGCTATACAATACCTGTCCCTTTGTAGCTGTTTCAGGTATTTTAAAAATAAAACACAATAGGCACAGTACATGTCCTACAAACTTTTCCTTGATTTCATTTCCATCTTTTCCTCCTCAGAAGTAACCAATGTCTAGTTTATTATCCCTTTTATTGTTTTTATATTATTATTACATATTTATGTATCCACAAAATTTGTCCAAAGTATTTTTTACACTTGTTATATATGGTACCATACTTACAAATTATTCTGCAACTTGCTGTTTCTTGTTCAACATTATGCTTTTGAAATTCATTCATATTGGTCACTTCATCTTTTATTTTAACTGCTATGTGGTAGTTATCCATTGAATGAGTTATACCACATTTATTTATTATACAGTTGATGGACACTAGGTATTTTCCCTGGCCTCTTGGTCTCATGAAGCATGTACAGTGAACACTCTTGTATATGACTTTTTCTACATGTTCCAGAGTTTCTCTTGGACACGTGCCTTGGAAGTATTGCTAAGATACATACTGTTCCAACATCTACAGATACAGAGCTTTTGCTCTCCAAAGCAGATGTACCGATTTACACCCTCACCAGCTGCATGAGAGAGTTTCCAAAGGCCCATGTTCTCACCAACATTGGTATTGAAACCTCGCTGCCATTGGTATTGTTAGGTTTTTTTTTTTAATTTTTGACAATCTAGTTGGCTCAAAATGTTATCTCATTGTGATTTTAATTTGAATTTATCTGATCAGTGATAAAATTGAGCTTTTTAAAATATGTTTTTACTATTCAAGTTTCTTCAGTGAAGAATATAATCATTACGTATTCTTGTATTCTTGAATACAAGTACCCAGGTTTAGTGTGTTGCAGATAATACCCCCATTTTATGACTTGGCTAGTCACTATGTTCATGAATGAGCTCTTTTTCTTTTAATGTAATCAACTTTGTCAGTCTTTCCCTTTTTTGTAGTATGTTTAAGAAAGCCTTCATTAGAATTTTCTCCCTTATGTTTTTCTAAAATGTTTTAAATTTTTCTTTCTATAGTGTTTCTGAATTGTTCATTTTTGGGGATAGTGTGATGTATGTTCTTTTTTTCTATGGATTCCACGGAATTATTTCAGCATTATTTATTGAAGAAACCATCTGTTTCTCACTGTTCACTTTAGTTTGATCACCAGAGTCACTCAAGAAATTAGTTTTGTAAAAGATTTTTTGTACTAACACTACCTGAAGTTTCCTTCAATTAAATCAGATGTGTCTACTTACCTCCGACTGTGAGTTTATCCCTACTCATCTTCTGACTGTGGTTTGCAATCTCGTTAGGGAACACCTGCCAGAGAAACACTGGTCAGAATTAGGACTATTCTTCCTGATGGTCCCACATTCCATGTCTGTTTTCTGACCACTGTTTTTTCTTTGGGTCTATATCCTTGTTATTAGCATTCCTATCTTGGGTTGTGATCTAGGGACCAAGCATTCTTGTTAGCCTGGGATTGAAAGCTTTCCCAAATGCAGGACTTCCCATGCTATACCAGGACAGTCCCTAGAAAACTGGAAGAGGACTGTTGATCATTTTAGTTCTAACCGCCAGTTTCAGCTTCCTCCTTTCTTCCTGTGTTGATGTTGGCCTGTTGAGTCTTTATTTTGGTGCTCTGCACTCATCTATAAGGAACTCTGGTGGTGTAGTGGATAAGGCATTTGGCTGCTAACCCGAAGGTCAGCAGTTCAAATTCACCAGCTGCTCCATGGGAGGAAGATGGGACAATCTACTTTTGAAAGATTTATAGCCTCAGAAGCCCAATGGGGGTCACTACGAGTCAGAATAGACTCAGTGGCAATAGGTTTGGTTTTGTTTTTGGGTGCTCATCTATCATATTTACATTGAATTTATATTTCTTGAGCATCTACTATATGTCAGATGCTATGTGAAATATTTTCACTTACAGTATCTCACTGAACAGTTTGATAGCTGTGTATATGTATTAAAGATCAGAAGAATTATATTTAATTGGCCAGGATCACAAAATTAGTGGAATAAGAGAATTAAACCGAAACTTCTAGATTACAAATATTCTCTTTCTACAATACTTACTATCTGCCCAGCGTGAGGAACATACAATTGCAATTGCATACAGGGGTCTTCCCTCTGTACTAACTGAACTTGTGGGTGGAGCCCCATTATGCCTAGCCTCTGGCTGTTCTTCATATATTTTTGGTCTAAGATGATTTCTGATATATGTGATAATTCATTAAGTCATTTTCATCCATTATAAAACGCAAGTCACGATTCCATTTGTTTTGTGATGATATAGACATCTCAAATGCTTCATTAGAATCAAAACTGAAAAGAAAGCTAAATATGAATATCATCCTATGACACATCACACTGCCACATCAGATTGTACCTCTTCTGTCACAATTTCACTGCATAGGACGTGGAGGGGGGAGACATCATAATAATTTGTGTATGGGGCTGTGATTGTGCATGCTTCCTCACTATACTACTGCTTATAAAAAATACTATGGATTTCTTATGTGAAAATAGGTGTGCAAAAATACTACTATATGATGCAAAATTGAAAAAATATTTTCTAGTCCTCTATACAAACCTTAAGTTTTGTAGAATATCAGTTCTCCAAGTATTAACAGGAGTTAGGTGGGAAGAAAAATGGTCCAGTTAGTTTAGAAAACATTTGCTAATTTGCATTGCAACATTCCTACACAGATATAGTATGGAGCATTTTTCCAAATGGTGTGATCACAAAACCTTTGTGTTTTGTTTGTTCTGTAACTTCTCGTGTGCCTTGGAATATACATTGGAAAATGCTGTTCTCATCTGTAACAACATCCTACCCTCCAGAGGGCAGTAGGCTGCCTTGGAATATGGCTGATCATTTGTAGATTAAACAGATTGACAAGGATTCTGGAGCACATTCTGTTTTCATTCCAGTCGTTGTTGTTGTTGCTGGCTGCCATCAAGCTGGCTCCAACTCATAGCAGCCCTCTGTACAACAGAACAAAACACTGCCTGGTCCTGTGCCATCTTCACAATCCTAGCTATACCTGACCCCATTGTTGCAGTCACTGTGTCAGCCCATCTCGTGAGGGTCTTCACCTCTTTCATTGGCCTTCTACTCTACCAAGCATGATATCCTTCTCTAGGGAATTGTGCCTTCTGACAATATGAGCAAAGTATTGAGACGAAGTCTGGCCATTCTCACTTCTAAGGAGCATTCTAGCTGTACATCTTCCAAGACAAATTTGTTTGTTCTTCTGACAGTTCATAGTATTTTCAGTATTCTTTGCCAACACCACAATTCAAAATCTTCAATTCTTCTTCGGCCTTCCTTATTCATTGTCCAGCTTTCACATGCATGTGAGGCTATTGAAAATACCATGACTTGGGTCACGTACACCCTAGTCTTCAAAATGACATCTTTGCTCATTAACACTTTAAAGGGGTCTTTTGGAGCAGATTTGCCCAGTGCAGTATGAAATCTGATTTCTTGGCTGCTGCTTGCATGGGTCTTGATTGTGGATCCAAGTAAAATGAAATCCCTGACAACTTCAATCTTTTCTTCATTTATTGTGATGTTGTTTGTTTGTGCAGTGGTAAGGATTTTTGTTTATGTTGAAGTATAATCCATACTAAAGCCTGCAGTCTTTGGTCATCATCAGTAAATGCTTCAAGTGTTCTTTACTTTCAGCTAGTAAGGTTGTGTCATCTACATATCACAGACTGTTCATGAGTCTTCTCCCCAATCCTGATGCCACGCTCTTCTTCATATAGTCCAGCTTCTCGGATTATTTGCTCAGCATACAGATTGAATAAGTATGGTGAATGAATACAACCCTGACACACACCTTTCCTGATTTTAAACCATGCACTATCCCCTCGTTCTGTTCAAACAACTGCCTCTTGGACTATGTACAGCTTCCTCATGAGTACAATTAAGTGTTCTGGAATTCCCACTCTTCACAATGTTATCCACAATGTTGGCCTCTGACCATGGTTTGCCATCTCGTCAGGGAACACCTGCCTGAGAAACATTGGTCAATGTTAGGACTATTCTTCCTCATGTTCCCACATTCCATGTCTGTTTTCTGACCACTGGTTTTCACTTGGGTCCATATCCTTGTTGTGAGTACTCCTGTCCTGGGTTGTGACCTGTGATCCATACAGTCAAATGCCTTTGCATTGTCAATAAAACACAGGTAAACATCTTTCTGGTAGTATTCTTTACTTTCCACCAAGATCCATTTGACATCAGGATGTAAAATTCCTAGTTCCAGTAACAGAGGTAGGCACTGAAATTTAGCTTAAATCTGAAAAAAAAAATAGATGTGAGGCACTGAGGTGTAACACTCAAAAATAAACCAATCAGGTCTCTTAATGATCTCAATTGCATGCATTGGATAGTAAAATCCAGATCACATCTTATCCTTCATCTAACAATGAATATTAATCAATGAATATTAATTTGATTCCATAAGGAATCAAATGAAGTGCTAGAATCAGTTCTTTTTTCAAGGGCCTTACTAAAGGATTGAGGAGATGTCTAAATAAGATGTGGCAGGCTGCTTCCGTAGAGATGCGTAGCCTTGGGAACTCTATGGCACCAGTTCTACTCTGTCCTACAGAGTCATTGTGAGAGTCAGAATCAACTTGATGGCAGTGAGTTTGGTTTGGTTTGAGGTGCTTTTTTAAAAAAAAAATACTAATGTCTAAGTCCTACCTCAGAACAATTAAATTTTAGTCCCTGCAGTTGATTCAAGGCATAGCAATTTTTTAGAAAAAGCTTCTCAAGTGATTCTAATGAGCAGCCAGGATTGAGAACCACTGTATAAAGATGGTAAAATAACATGTTAGGTAAGTGGTTTCTGACCCTTTTAAGAAAGAGAGACATTTAGAATTTTGTCCTCAGAGGAAATTTGTAAAATATAGACCAGTAGAAAAAAAGAAAATAGACATTCTTACATCCTCTGTCTGTAATGAACCTTTGTTAGCACATCTTAACACATTGCCTTTCAGGTTTTTTCTCTCTCATTCTTTTTTTTTTGTGAGGGGGAACCTCTAAATAGGAAAGATACTCATAACAAATGCAAGCAATACAGAAAACAGCAAAAATGAAAGTTTTAAAAATTAAACCTCAGTTTTTTCTATGTATGTAAGATACACAGAAATGCTCATGTAAAGGGAATCACAGAATAAATACAATTTGCTTATTTCTATGTTTGGAAAGTACTAATGCATTTTACTTGAATTTATCAGGTAAAAAAAAAAAAAATTCAAATGAAGAGAAACTATGTTGACCTTCAGAAATAGCAAGTTCCTGACAGTTGTAGGTCACTGAGCCTTCTACTCATTAATTCACACCTCCACTTGGAAGGAGGTTTGCATACATACCACACTACATATACTATCTTCCGACTCCTAGTGCCAGAGTAGAACTTCCCCATAAGGTGTCCAAGGGTGCAAATCTTTAGGGAAGCAGATTGCCTCATCTGTCACCCATGGAGTGAGTTTGGACTGCCAACATTTTCCTTTAACCACTGTACCACCAGAGCTCCTTACATTGCATATATTTAGTGCTGAGCAAAACAGACAAGGTCTCTGGGGTTCAGTGGTATTAATCAGGCAATAAATAACCAACCAACCTTAAGAAAATAATTATAAAATATGAAGTATGATGCAAGAAACAAACAGGGTGTTGAGATGGAGAAAAATCTGTTTGACAGTAGAGGAGAGGTGGTACATAATTGGAGTAGCAAAGCTCTTGTTGACACAGGAAAAATGGGAATCTGAACACATGCAGAGGGATAGGGCCTTAGAAGGGAAAGAAAGACATTCATCAGTTAAGACTGAAGGGACGAGGAGGAGGCAGGTAGAGACAGGAATGTTGAATTAGCAGGCCATGGGAAGGCCACAGGTCCTTATGAAATGACTTTTTATTTCTCAATGAAATAGAAAGTAAACCCCCAAACCCCACTGCCACTGAGTTGATTCTGACTCATAGAGACTCTCTAGGATAGAGTAGAATTACCTTCATAGGATTTCCAACGTTGTCAGTCTCTATGGAATCAGACTGCCCCATTGTTCTCCCACAATGTGGCTGGTAGGTTCAAACCACCAACCTTTTGGTTAGCAGCCAAATGCTTTAACCACAATGCCACTAGAGCTCCTTATTGAAAGGAAAGACATCAGTAAAAGTGAGGGTGGGGAAAAGCAAGGATGAGAGGTTTGAAGTCAGGAAAGGGAATGAAACCATTGTAGGCAGAATAGGAGACTGAGCTTACAAAGGAAAAACCCCCAGACTTCCAAGTAGCGTTCAGTACCAATTTGAGGTTGGTAATCACCTCTGCTTGGATGTGTGATTTTTCTCCATCAAAACTCAGCTGTATAGGCCCAGGCACAAAGAAGGAGATATGCCCAGAATTGTAGGCTTGCTGGTGAGTACAACGATTGCAAGGAGATGATTATAATGAAGAATGCTAGCATCTATCCTGGATAGGAGAGAAGTAATGACGAGAGGAAAATAGATAAGAAGAAAGTGCAAGTGGTGGTGGCATTGTTTGTTTCCAGGGAGCTGTTTGAGGTTGTGACCTGGAAGGAGAGGAAGAGGTTGTATCTGAAAGTGAGAAGTATAATTTTGCAGGTGGAACAATTTCTAGGGAAGATACGATCCAGGATGTGATCACGTGAGTGAAGGAAAAGTCAGGTGGCTGAGGGGAGAGTAAGAGAAAGTCATTGGAGATGAGAGTCCAGTTACTGAATGGGTCTAACATGGGAATCACAGGATGACAGGAGTCAGGGAGGGAGGGAGGAATCATAATTTGTTTCAGAGGGTTATAGTGAAAAGATGCAGGTTTTAGTGAAGGCAAGGCAGTGAACAGAACATTCTAAAAAAAAAAAAAAAGAAAAGAAAAGACATGATGGAATTTAGTGAGTGGGAGTTCTAATGCATAATGATAATGGAAGGGATTTGAGAGCAGAGTGGTGGGGGTGGGGGTGTAAGATGAGAGAATGTATAAGCAGCATAAGGATAAGCATTCAGGAACTAATGAGTCACTTGATAGGACTGGACTTCTTGCAGTCTGTGTAAGTTTTAAGTAGTCTTAAGAAGTAGGGTGCTGTCTAATGGTATGGTCCTGAACTGTGGCTTTGGGTGTGAGAAATGTGTGGATAGTCAGGAATAGCTCCTTGTAGGCTTTACGCTAGTGTAGTGGAGGCTCCAGGTAGCTTCATGGACTCCTGATGTAATCAGGAGATTGAAGGTAGAGTAATGGCAGCCCCAGGTACTGATGAAGCAGTCTTCATGCAACTGCCAGGGGACAGTTCTGCTGTGGGACAGAGTACGGGGAGGCAGGAAGCAAGCGAGGCACAAGCTCAGGTGGTCTGGAGGGACTCTGTGGTCCAGAGCTGTGGAGGCAGTGCCTAAAGCCCCTGAGCAGGGAGGTAAAGAAAAGATTATGCATGACTTGAGCAAATGGTTGGCATTGGCAATTGGGGTATGAGGGGAGTTGAGAGGAAAGTTAAGATTCAAAAAGACTTAAACTTTTCTTGACAAGGTAAGCCTTTACAAATTTCTTGGTAGAGGAGATGCAGCAGCAGTAACAGGAAGAACTGGGGGCACAAGGCAAAAGGTGATAAGGATGTTGAGTTATTACACATTTCTTCTTTCTAAGTACAGCCTGCATCAGAAACCATTCCCTCTAGGTAAGATGAACAGGACCCTTTAGAGCCCTTCTCAGCAAACCAAAAAAAAAAAAAAAAAAAAATTCAAAAGCACAATAAACTCAGTGTTTTGGTTACCTAGTGCTGCTCTGACAAGAATATACCACAAATGCAATGGCTTTAACAAACAGTAGTTTATTCTCTTGTAGTTTGGAGGCTTTAAGTCCAAGTTCAAAGTGCCGGGCTCTAAGGGCTGGGTGAAAGCCCCTTAACCTTGGACTTCAGCTCGGCCTCCTGCTCCCAGCCCACTGAAGCTGGAGGCTTTTCTTCACTCAGATAGCTGCTGGCTGCTGAGACTGACAAGCCCAAGATTGACAAGTAAAATGGCATAGTCCCAATGTTACCAAACCACATGGCA
Organism: Orycteropus afer afer; assembly: GCF_000298275.1. NCBI lineage: Eukaryota > Metazoa > Chordata > Mammalia > Tubulidentata > Orycteropodidae > Orycteropus > Orycteropus afer. Next base: position 4,609,929 of record NW_006921840.1, on the reverse strand, counting down.
GGCCATTAATTCAAGTCCATTGAAAGTCCCAAGGTCACCAGAGCATGGCAGGCTGCTGAACAACAGCACGACTACGTGCAAGGATCAAGCATGCCATAAGCTAGAGACTGTTCCCCAAGGCTTCTCCTTATATACAGGAAGAAGACCACATCCCTAAAGCAGCTACTCAGCTGCTCACAGTAGAGTCTACCATGGGGTTGATTACTAGTCTCATCATGGGGAATACTACATCCAGCTGCCCAACCACTCAACCAGGCCTCGCCAAGTAGACACACAAACTTAACTACCACACTCAGTATCTCAATACCACATGGAGTGGTGGTCTTCATTACTTAACTGTTTGTTCATCTGTCTGTCCCCTGCAGAAACTGGATAGATCTTAGAGGTTGACTGTATTTAAGCCCAACCATGTAGTAGTCCCAATTGCAGCTGCCTTGCCAGATGTGGTATCTCTCCTAGAGCAGATTAATACAGACTTGGTTAAATAGTATGTAACTATTGATTTGATAAATGCATTCTTTCTACCCCTATTAGGCAAGAAGATCAGGAATAGTTTGCATTCAGATGGAATAGACAAAAATATACATTTACAGTTTTGTCCCACGACCAGATTAGTTCATTCATCTTCTGTGATAATAATATCCGTTGCCTTCGAGTTGATTCCAACTTGTAGTAACTCTGTATGACACAGTAGAACTGCCCCATAGGGTTTCTTATAATAGACATACTATTATGACAGAAAAGATCCCTAGTGGTGCAATGGTTAAGCACTCAGCTGCTAACCAAAAGGTCAGTAGTTCAAACCCATCAGTGGCTCCATGGGATAAAAGACCTGGTGATCTCCTGTAAAGATAACAGCCTAGGGAAGGGTCCGACTCAACAGCACATAACAACAACAACAACATATTATTAATAATGATGTCTTAAAAGATCTGGACCATGTGTACATCCTGAACAACATCACATTGATGACATGATGTTGATCAAGCCTGATGGACAAGAGGTGACTAAAAACACCTCTTGATGAGACACATATTTCAGAGGGTGGGAGATCAATCTTGTACAGATTCCACTTCCAGCCACATATGATAGCTTTTAGGGATTCAGTGGTCAGAGCATGCCAGAACACCTCCAAAGTAAAAGCACACTATTGCATCTTGTATGTCTTACCACGAAGAAGGAAGCACAATGTGAGCTAGGCCTCTCTGTATCCTGGAGACGGTGTATTCCACACCTAGGAATACTGCTCCAGCCCATGTACAAGGTGACGTGAAAGACTTCCAGTTTTCATAAGCACAATGAAATGTCCTGGAATTCTTATTCTTCTCAAACTTATCCATAATTTGTTATGATCCACCTAGTTGAATACTTTTGTATAGGCAATGAAACACAGGTAAACATCTGTTTAAAGAAAAAAAACAAAAACTACCAGCTTTGAGTGGTGCCCAAATCAGGAAAGGACTCTCCAGAGGGTCTAGGTTGTGATGTAAGCAACTCTAGTGCTTGGGTCTTATAATCTGCAGACCCTTTGAAGAATCAGTGTGTGGTTTTGGGTAAAATCCCCAGAGGGAAGATTGCAATGCTGGCCTTTGGCGTTCTAGGGCAAGGCTGTGCCTTTTGCAGAACAACTTCTGGTGAGGATAAAAGGGCTGACCATGGAGCTATGCCACCCAGACTCCCTTCAGGAGGGACTTGTTCTGATGCTGTTTCTTAGTGACCTTTTTTGAAATTGTTAAAGAAATAAACTTTCTTCAATAAAAGAAATGGCCAAATTGAATCGCCACGACACTCATCATTTTGCACTGAGGAAGTATTCTCATATTACTTCTGAAAGTTAAACAATTACTTAAAAATACAGTGATAAAGGATTCTGAGGAGTGGTTACAGGAAGGAAAGAAATCCTATAGTTAGGATTTTCGTTAAGAATTGTCAGACAGATTAACAATATATGGTATAACTATATCTAACTCTATCTGAACATTTTTAAATGGGAGGAGGAATGACAGTGAAAAGTAGTCCTGATTCATTATGTTGAGCATGACTCAAATATTTGCAATGAAACAAAAAGTACTTATGAGGAGTGTTTAAAGGTCTCTGGACGGGAGTGCACAGAAGCCAAAAACTTTAAGAGACCTTAATCTCCACACCTCTTTTCTTAAGAAATGTTTTCTCAAGAAGGAATTTAAGTGGATAAGTGGTTTTTTGAATTTTAAATATATGACTCCAAAACATAAATCCTCTCTCTTTATTCTTTCTTAGCTATCAGGGTTGCACAAAACAAAGTCAAACAGAATAAAACCCACATCTAATAGTTCCTAAAATTAACTTCAGGAAACATTTCATAGCCTTAGAGCAAACAACATCTTTTTTTTTTTTTTTTTTGCCTGCAAAAATTCATTATAGCTCATCTTGGTTAAGAAACAGCCTGGTACATTCCAGATAGATTCACAGGGCCTATGGGCCTCATCTGACAAAAATGGAATCTGTTCATTTGTTCCTCGTTCACCTGAATAGAGCTAAGAGGCTTGTATGTGGGAGGTGGAGGTGGAGGGTAGCGATGGGGACGGGGAGGCCCAATTGTAGAAATGGGCCAAACTAGTGAGGTGGGGGAAGAGAGCAAGAAAATATCAATGAATATGTCTTCTAATTGGAAAGAGATATGGAGCATGTGTCTGCCTGGATGGTTAGAACGAAAAGTACAGGATAGAGTTATGGATTGGAAATCCATATTTCCTTATGCAAAATTAATTGGCTTATACTAGAAAGCGCATGCATAGATATATGATCTCATTAACATAACTTTCTAGCCTATTGTGAGCACAGCTGGTGTTAGTAACCTAATAGAATGACTATTTCAGGACATCATAGGACTGAAGTCATCCTGAAAATAGTTAAGGTCAATGAAAATAAAATATAGGCAAAAATATGGGCTCAGTTCCTCTGACTGCTAACAGATATTTTAAGCAAAGTATCTGATCCACCTTTTGCAGGCTTCAAAAATAAAACAAAAAAATGCCTAGCCAGGTCTAACAAAGTATGCCTTGAGTGTTCCAAGGAAGATATTATTATCATCCCTATTTTATAGGTGAGGATGGTGCAGGCATGGGCAGTGTTCGTTCTGTTATACATGGAGTGACTATGAGTCAGAACTAACCAGAAAGCACCTAACAACAATATTTTATAGATGGGTTCTATAAAATCAAGGAGTCCTGATGATCAAGTGGTTAAGCACTTGCTACTAACCAAAAGGTCAACAGTTAGATCCACCAACCACTCTGCAGGATTCAGATGTGGCAGTCTGCTTCAGTAAAGACTTTTAGCCTTGGAAATCCTATGGGAAGTTCTATCCTGTCCTATAGGGCTGCTCTGGGTCAGAACTGACTTGAAGGCAATGAGTTTGGGTTTTAGTATCTGAAAACAGAGACAGTAATTTGGCCAAGGCTATGCGCTAATAAGTGGCAGAGGAGCAGACTGGGATTGGATTAGGCTGCCTTGTTCCAGAATCTGTGTGCTTCACCACTGCATGCTTAACTTCATAACTTAGAGAAAAAATTCACATAGCAATATAGAAAATATATGTATCTGCACATTACATATATTATAACCCAGTCTAAGGCACACACTTTAACACCTCTAAAATTAGAATATGTCTAACAACCAGTGCTATCTACAATTGACACTAAATTGATACATAAATAATATCTATAATTATATTTGACCCATAATGATACACAAAACAAAAGTGCATCTTTGAATATAGTAGAACACATCTCAGAGGCACATGTTTTAGTGTTCCTTCTCCTAGGAAGATGTTTGTAAAATCAGAATTCCTTTTCTTTTCTAAGAAAAGTGATTTAAAAATTACAGATTTCTACTAATGGAAGTTCACTCATTCATTCAGCCACCAAACATATGTTGAGTTTAGAGATCAAAGTAGCAAAGAAATCCAACTTTGGAGGCAGATAGACTCGGGTCAAGTTCTGGACAAAATTTTTTAGCTCTATGACCTTGAATAAGTTACCCAATCTCAGTAAAATGGAGATGTTAACAGTATCTCATAGGATTAATGTGAGGTTTAAATGTAATAATTTGTTTAAGGGATAGCACAATATTTGGTACATTAATAAATGTCATCTATTATTATTATTAATTAAAAATCTATTAAACACCTCCATGTGTCATATGATGTTCTAAGGTTTCTCACCTTGAATATGTGTTGGAGCTGTATTCCTAGATGTGGAATGTGCTGCCTCCAGAATATGTTGTTAACAGGTGCCTTTGAGTCGGCTCCGACTCATAGCAACCCTATGTACAACAGAACGAACACTGCCTGGTCCTGCACCGTCCTCACAATCCTTGCTATACTTAAGCCCATCATTGCAGCCACTGTATCAATCTATCTTTTTGAGGATCTTCCCCTTTTTTGCTGACCCACCACTTTACCAAGCATGATATCCTTCTCCAGGAACTAGTCCCTTCTGACAACTTGACCAAAGTAGGTGAGACGAAGTCTGGCCATTCTTGCTTCCAAGGAGAATTGTGGGTACACTTCTTCCAGGACAGATTTGTTCATTCTTCTGGCAGTCCATGGTACTTTCAGTATTCTTCTCCAACACCACAACTCAAAAGCATCAGCTCTTCTTCTGTCTTCCTCATTCATTTCCAGCTTTCACATGCATATGAGGCAACTGAAAATACCATGGCTTAGGTTAGGCGCACCTTAGTCTTCAGAGTGGTATCTTTGCTCTTCAACACTTTAAAGAGGTCTTTTGCAGCAAATTTTCCCAGTGTAATTTGATGTCTGTTTTCTTGACTGCTGCTTCCATGGGTGTTGATTATGGATTCAAGAGAAATTAAATCTTTGACAACTTCAGTCTTTTCTCCATTTATCATGATGTTGCTTATTGGTCCAGTTGTGCGGACTTTTCTATGTTTTCCTCCAGAAATATTTTCTTTGTATATTCTCTGGAATATAGAATATAGAAAATTCTACCAGGCATTGTTCTTCCTTCTTCATGGTAATGCTCTTCTAAAGCTTATATTCTAGTAGGAAAAGACAGGATTATTACTGTACTGAGTTTGTAGTTGGCATTACACAAGCCACTGAGAGTTTATAGATGAATAAGATGCTTGCTTGCCCTTGAGTAATCTGATCTACAGTGTAGTAAACAAGTTATCTAATAGTTAAAATCTAATCGTAGAAAGTCTCTTTGAAAGTAGTTTATGTCTTTAAAAAGGTAATTAAAACATTTCTTTTTATAGTCTGGGAAGAGATTTAAAGTATGTCATCCAAAAGCATTTGTTGAACCAAATTGGACTGTATTTCTCTTCTTTCTAATTTTCTTTCAGTTAGGAAACCACAAGGATTCTTCTCCTAGACTGTATCAGTTAGGGTTTTCCAGATAAATAGATCAAACCTCATTGTATTGTGTTTCTCTTTATTGCACTTCACAGATACTGATTTTTTTTTTTTTTTTTTTTTAACAAATTGAAGGTTTATGGCAACCCTGCATCAAGCAAGTCTATTGCTGCCATTTTTCCAACAGCGTGTGCTCACTTTGTATCTCTCTGTCAGAGTTTGGTAATTCTCACAATATTTCAAACTTTTTCATAATGCTGTCTCACACTTAATATACTACAGTATAGTGTAAACATAACTTTTACATGCGCTGGAAAACCAAAAACTTTGTGTGACTCGCTTTATTATGGTATTTACTTTATTGTGGTGGTCTAGAACCAAACATGCAGTATTTCCAAGGTGTTGTTGTTGTTGTTTGCCATCGAGTTGGCCCTGACTCATAGCGACCCCTCCTTGGGTTTCTGAGGCAGTATCACTACGGAAGTAGGATTGCCCAACCTTCCTTCCGAGGAGTGGCTGGTGGGTTTGAACCGCCAGCCTTCTGGTGAGCAGTCAAGTGCCTTAGGCACTATGCTACCAGAGCTCCAAGGTATGCCTACATATGTCCTAGGCTGGGTTCTCTAGAGAAGCAAAACCAGTGACGTGTGTGTGTGTGTGTGTGTGTGTGTGTGGAGAGAGAGAGAGACAGAGAGACAGAGAGCGAGATTTATCTCAAGGAAATGGGTCAAACATTTTTCCAAAAGCGTGTGCTCACTTTGTGTCTCTCTGTCACAGTTTGGTAATTCTCACAATATTTCAAACTTTTTCATAATGCTGTCTCACACTTAATATACTACAGTATAGTATAAACATAACTTTTACATGCACTTGCCATTGTAGAGGCTAGCAAGTCCCAAGTCCGTGGGTCAGGTATTTTCCTGACTCATGTAGCTGCAGGGGCTGGAAAATCCAAAATCAGCAGTTCCCATGATGGGCTGCTAGCTCATAAGCTAGCAAATCCCAAGAATCAGAGATCAGATGCAGGATCCAGACCAAACCAGAACCTTGGTGGAACATCCATTTATATACTAAAGACAGGCCACACCTCCAAGGAAGCTCTCTTTGAACTGATTGGCTACTCATAGCAGATTTAATCATGGAAGTGATTACATTGTATCACATCACAAAATGGGGGATGACTATATCATTATATAATTGCCAAAGCACTAAGAATCATGGTCTAACCTAGTTGACATACAACTTTAATCATCACAATATTTATTAATTGACTTACATGATTGTAGTAGCTGGCAAGTTTAAATCTATAGGTGCATGTCAGCATGCCAGCAGCCTGAAAGCTCAAGCAAGTGCTGAGGCAAAGTTTCTTCTTTTTCTGAGAAACATTATTTTTGCTCTTAAGGTATTCATTTGATTGGATGAGGCCCACCCACATTATCAAGGGTAAACTCCTTTACTTAGTCAATAAATTGTAGATGTTAACCACATCTGGGAGCTCTGGTGGCATAGTGCCTAAGACATTTGACAGCTAATCAATAGGCTGGTGGTTCAAACCCACCAGCCACTCCTTGGAAGGAAGCCTGGGCAATCTACTTCCTTAGAGATACCGCCTTGGATGTTAACCATATCTACAAAATACCTTCACAGTGACACCTAAATGAATGTTTGGTTAGCTAACATGCTACTATAGCCTAGCCAAGTTGATACATAAAACTGATACAGATAGTTTGTTTTAAAATAGTTTTCCTTTAAACATCCCACTGTAGAGTCACAGGAAATTTAAAAACATTAAATACATAGTCGTCACCTTCCAATTATACATTAAAATGTTTTATTCATTACCTTGTATTATCCTTGCATATGCTTTGTCACTAGAATAGTTATTTACTATCATATGTTAAGTCACCCAGAAATGCAGTTTACCATGTAAAATGAGTTAGTAATGAATTCTTAATGATTTTTTACCAGACTCTAGCAATACTCATGTTTATATCAGATGAGAACAAGAAGTACAGTGGTTTGGTGGCTTAATTTCCTTGTATTAGATGAGAACTAGAACAACTGCAGTGCCTAAGACACTTGACTGCTAACCAGGAGGCTGGCAGTTCAAACCCACCAGACACTCCTCAGAAGGAAGGTTGGGCAATCTATTTCTGTAGTGATACAGCCTCGGCAACCCAAGAAGGGGTCACTATGAGTTGGGTTCGACTGGATGGCACATAATAACAGCAACACAGAACAACCATGGTGATCTTTTACCTCATAGTTAAACAGTGGGTGAGCCAGTATAGGTTTCCTGGTTCCAGTCTAAGGCCACAATTCACTTATTAATATTCCTGGTCTCAGTTCCTTTAAGTAATTTTTATGACTATATAAGTTATATATATGTAGCTATACATATAAATGTAGTTATTTCTGAGCATTTGGAAAAAATTAAAATAGCTGACAATTTTATCACCCAGAGAAAACCACTGTTAACATTTTGGCATAATTTTCTCTGGAAAGAAAATCACACATATACAAAATAGGAATTGTATATAAGCAGATATGTAGATGAAATCAACAACTAGGAGAGTATTTTATGAAAATAAAACAAGATAGAAATGACTTTCAGGAAGTTATAAATTACCATATTGACTCAGCATGGTGTAGCAAGGATTGTGAGGCTGGTGCAGGATTGGGTAGTGTTATGTTCTGTTCACAGGGTCACTATGAGTTGGAGCCAATGCAATGGCACCTAACAACAACAAAAAAAAATTGAATTAACAAGAAGCAGCAGAAAACCTGAATAAATCTATAGACATAAAAAAAGAAAACACTTGAAGAAACTTACTTCCATGAAGTATCATTGCAATCCCCATCTTAAAGAATGGGCAAACTTGGAAAGCTACACATCAAGTAATTGGCAAAGGTGGGAGTTGGCAATAATTTCCATGATCATAATCACTATTATATAAATAGATCTGATCCCCAACAACAAAAAATAAACTCATATTCTGGTGAGGAACTCATTTAAAATCATTAACCAGCACCTACTCTGGGCTAGGTACTGTTTTGGGTGCAAGGAGACAAAGATGGTACCAGCATTCAAGGAGCTTCTAGCTGAATCGAGACAGACAAATAATTAAACAAACTATAATGCAACCTATTACTGTAACAGAGGCATGAACAAAGTATGGCTGTTGTGGAAGCACCAAAGCAAGGAGTGACCAAGTGGGAGCAGGGCAGGATTCATACTGAATGTGCCATCCGAGCTCCTCTTGAAGGGTAGGCAGAGAAGGGAGAGGAGGACATTCCATGCAGAGGGAACAGCATATGAAAAGGCAAGATGCTATAGCTCACCTGTACATTGACTTCTTCACTAAAGCTCTTTTCAAAAACAACGTGAAAGGACATTTTGCTGCTTTTGACAGACGTCAGTCATCCTCAGGAGCATCTCTTTCTTTTTCTACCATGACACAAATTGTCAGGACACATTAGCATAGTGGTGACATTTGGCAGAAATGTGTGTCCCTCCTTAATGAGTTGTCAGAGATTCTGCTGTGCTATTTGCCTTTTAAGCAAGTGATTATGAAGGCTGTCAGTAAAGAGTAAAGATGGGATAAGCAGTATATTCACCAGTCAGCAGGGGACTGGGAATCTGTTCATTTAGAATCAGCAGGGGGCTGTGGGAAAATGTCTATTCTTTAAGCATGCCCTATGAAGCACTGCCATTCAAAAGGGGAGAAGGTTTGTAAGAAACTGAAAAGTCTTTCTTTTATTTAATCTCCCAGGAGCCTTCTGTGGGTGCTCCGTCTGCTTACAGTCAGAGAGTGAAATAAAGGATAGCAGACATTCTAATATAAAAATGATCTTAATTTTGACCACTCATCAAAACCTAGCTCAGAAGCCTTCTTTCAACTAAACAGGGTCTAGCTTAGCTAGGAAGGAATGGCCACTGTGAGCTTTGTACTCTTAGCACTATCATAACCCATGGGACATATATTGCCCACCAACATTTGTAGCCTTTCAGGAGAAATTGCCATCCCAGTTGTAGTACATACTACCACCTGGCAGGGACTTGTATAACTATGTGAATTGAAGAAATAGGCCTCACCCTCCCAATGCTACCACCAGAGTTCACTTGGGACATATATGCCCCATGTAATTGTATCAAAATCTCTATTACCTAAAAAATTATTTTCCCTTGATTGCAGCATGCCTTCCACTACAGAAAACACATGGTATCAACAAAAACTTCAAAGCAGAGAATAATTTATGGAAAGGTTAAAGATTTACTACACATCAGAGATCCAATTGTTAACAGCAACTCGAAAGGTTCGATACGAAACGGGGAAGTGAGTTTATGTCAGTAGAAGACGAACAAATCAGAAAAGGAGGGTGAGAGTTGCTGCACAATTTGAAGAATGTAATCAGTGTCATTGCCCTGTACATGGAGAAACCCTTGAATGGTTGTGTGCTTTTCTGTATGTAATTTCAACAACAACAACTCTATTGTGAGGACTGACAGATCAATCTGATAGTATACAGAAGGTCATGTTTATGTTTAATTAAGTTGACAGACTGGAAACAATTCACACTCATTGTGCAACACAGGAATAACAATGCCTTACTGAAGCTAGTAACTGTGTGAAGTTAAGATTAAAAGGTGTTTTTTAATTCTTTCCCTGAAGTTCTTATAGTTCGGATTAGAAAAACTAAGGAGGAAAGTTTAGAGGCAGACAGATTCTGACTCTCTAGCTTATCTTTGTAGGATTTTGAGCAAGTTACTTAGTAACTGTAGCTAACAATAATAATACATTGAGTTGCTGGGGTGATGAAATGACATAATGTCTTTAAATGTTGGCACATAACTGCAGTGGCATCACTAGAGTGACAGGAGGCACAGATCACCCTGGGTGACATGTCAGAGGGGGTGACACAAACATGACTGTGTATAAAATTTTTGTGCAATGTTTCAGTGGGAATTTATTTTATTTATATAAATATCCCTGTAGTTAGTTGTAACAACAAACACATTTTTCATAAGTCAATATATATACAAGACTAAAACTCTATGCTAATTTACTTTTTGAAGCTTCTACTGAGTTCCTGTTGGAAAAAACCCCAATGCCATCAAGTCAATTCTGACTCGTAGTAGAACTGCTCCATAGGGTTTCCAAGGCTATAAATGCCTATATTCTCACAGAAGTAGACTGCCTCATCTTTCTCCCACGGAGCAGCTAGTGGGTTGGAGTTGCCCACCTTTTGGTTAGCAGCCCAAAGCTTTAACCACAGTGCCATCAGAGGTCCTCACTCCTCAGAGTTGTCATTATCACCCAGTTACAGTGATGCTTGGAATCACGTGGTTTCATTTGCACACGCTACACGCACATACTCTCATTTTCCTTGCTCGCGGTATTTTTATAGTTGCTAATTCTGTCAGATTTTCTGGTGTTTTAGCTAAAATTGTGCTAATTAGCATTTGTGAACCTGTATCCATCATCTTTTGGAGCATGAAACAGTAATTAAAAGTAAAGAAGGAGGAAAAAACAGCTTTTGCTTTTACTAATAATATTCCAATAATGTAATTCAATGTAGAAAGATTTACAAAACAGTTTTGTTCTTATTATTCATATAACCTAAGAACTATTACATTTCTTAGATTTACAACTATATTATCAGATATTATTCTATTATTAAAATTGATAACATTACTAAGGATTCTGTATAGTCTGATACAGGAAGAGGTCTATGTGGGAGGTGACACTGTGAGTCACCACACTGAGTGACACTAACCCTAGTGATGCCACTTCATAATTGCTCAATAAATGACCGTTATAATGCTGCTGTTACTGCTACTGCTGACTTAAACATTACAATTACACAGATCTAATACATTGCAACTACATAGATCAAATACATTACAACTACATAGATCCAATACATTACAACTACATACATACAGCCTAGACTTTCTCTAAAGTGGAAATGAAAGCTTTCATTAAATCTTAATAATTATCCAAACCTATTGCAGTCAAGTCAGTTCCCACTTATAGCCCCTACAGAATGGTGTGGATCTGCCTCGTAGGGTTTCCAAGGCTGTACTCTCTACAGAAGCAGACGCCACATCCTCCTCCGTGGAAAGGCTGGTGAGTTCAGACTGCTGACCTTTTAGTTAACAGCCAAGCACTTAACCACTGCATCACCAGGGTTCCTTAAATAATTATAGAGAAATAAATTATATTATAAATAAAAATATCGTCAGCAGATTATTCTTCTGTATTGTCAACAATACAATCTAATCTGTTATCTACAATTGACAGGAAAGCAGAAAGCAGTTTTTACTCCCCTTCTTAATTTATCAAATTTTGAATTAGTCTATTATATTTTGAGAATCAAAATACGATGATTTACAACATCACTGTGAATCTCATTTTATGGTGTATGGTTTTAAAGTAATTATATTTCACTATCTAACCTCTTCAATATATGTGGAAAACTGGTATATATGGAAAATACATATGGAAAAAAATGTTTATCTATAAGAAACTTACTCTTTCTTAAACTGAAAAGTTATCCTGTCATTTAAGTTACCTTGTCCTTTGTTTTCTGGGAAGGGACAATAAAGGATAAGTCTATTTGCATAATTGAAAACATAGTTACTAACCAAGGGATATTCTTTATTTTTTTCAGTTAATCATTTAAACTACCAGAAAGTAATGGTATGCCAAAGCTAGAAAGATTCTTAAGATGATCTGTTTTGATCCCTTACTTTGACTAATGCAAAATTAAAGCCTGGAGAGTTTGAGGGACTTACAAAATATCAGTACTACCAAGTTTAATATTTAAAATTTTTTATTTTCAGATGATAGCAAAAATTAATAATATAGTCTGAGAACTGATGGAACTGAATAATAGGATTAATTTGGTATAGTGCCTAAGGCACTTGACTGCTCACCAGAAAGCTGGCGGTTCAAACCCACCAGCCACTCCTCGGAAGGAAGATGGGGCAATCTACTTCCATAGGGATACTGCCTCAGAAACCCAAGGACGGGTCACTATGAGTCGGGTCCGACTCAACAGCACGTAACAACTACAGTGTAAACTTGATTTTTTCTATCTTAACTGGTTCTTGCACCTAAGAACAAGTAACGTTTATTTAGAACATTGTGAATAACATTAAGCACCTCGTTTCTACGGTTCCTTTACAGCCCATGTTTCTGCTATCACACACTGAAAGGCCCTCAGTGCCTTTCAGTTGAAGTGTTACTCAGAGGTTCTCATTGTAGGTGTTGGATAGAATTGGACACAGAATCATATCGGGTCTGAGGGACGCTCACATGTCTCCTGGCATATTAACATATCCCTCAAATATTTGTCTATTTTATCTTGCTCACTGTAACTACAGTATATATTGGTCAACATGATCAAATATAATAATTTTTTAAATAAAAGATACTTCTTTAGATGAGAATAACATAGAATCACTATTTTCCTTCAAGTCAGTCAGTGCCACTTTTAAAAATATGACATAATTATGACAAAAACCTCAAATAAACTTCTTAACCTTATACTTCACCAATTTTTCACCCATAAACACTCAGTCATGCATGTAAAGCTGTCATTTCCAATCTAGATTATTTCTGATAAATCGTAGCTATTCTGAAGCAATGCCAATCAGAGTGATCATGTTATTGTTCTGGAAATTAAATGCTCTACTTGTTTACTGCTGACAGTATAACTGATCTTGTACATCGTCAAGTTACAAATAATTTTATCTAATATCGATGAATGCCAATAAAGCATTTTTCCAAGTTATTTCTTCAAAGTTAACATGATACCACATACAACGAAAATTCTTTCTCTTTAAATCGGTGGCTCTCAACTAGGAGAGACTTTTCCCCTTAGAGGACATTTGCCAATGTCTATAGACATTTGTGATTGTCATGACTGAGGGAGGGAGGAGAGACTATTGACATCTGCTGAGTAGAGGCTAATCATCTTACAATGTACAGGACAGCCATCTTCCCGCCTCCTTTCTCCCCTCCCCAACTGAGCAAAGAATTATTCTGTCTAAAATGCCAACTTAACTGCTAACCAGAAGGCTGGTGGTTCAAACCCACCAGCCACTCCTCAGAAGGAAGATGGAGCAATCTACTTCTGTAGTGATACCGCCTCGGAAACCCAAGGTGGGGTTGCTATGAGTTGGTCTGACTCCATGGCACATAACAACAACAACAAAATGCCAATAGAGCTGTTTGAGAAACCCTGCTGATCGTTGAGAGTCCTTCTGTTAAGGAAAGTAGTTCTAGAAAGGGCACTAAGCATTCTGCACCTGATAAAAAAAGATCAGGAAAGCAAACAGCTTTATTTTCTCTTGTAAATCATATTGTATTCTCTCCTGATTTGCTCCCATTTCTTTCATACACTAATGAATGATTCCAAACAATAATCTAAAAGTTCTTACAAATATAAGAGGCAGCAAAGAAATTCAGACAAACACAGAAAGTGAGAACATTTAACATCACCTGGGCTGCACTGAAAGAAACCAAGAACAAAACACTAAGAAGCAACATGCTTCTAAAAGCCTTAAAAATAGTGCTGAAGACGTGTTTTCATTTTCTGGTCACAAAGAAAAGCAGAAGCGGGTGCCCACTCAATGATGCTCCACTGAGCAACTTTATCAAGTGCCAGCTCTGGCCTAACCCTAAACCAAAACCAAAACCGAACTCACTGCCATGGAGTCTACTCAACTCATAGCGACCCCTCCTTGGGTTTCTAAGGCAGTATCTCTACGGAAGTAGATTGCCCAACCTTTCTTCTGAGGAGTGGCTGGTGAGTTTGAACCACTAGCCTTCTGATTAGCAGTCCAGTGCCAAATCCACTTTCCACCTTATAACCTGTGTTTGGTTCTGGAGCCAGTAGTAATTAGTCACCTCCCCTACATTCTATTTTAAGTTCCAAAGTATTTTTATCGGTGGTCTCTCTGATAAAAATTTAAAATCCACCCACCACCAAGTTGATATTAACTCATGGCAACCCTTTCGGGCAGAGTTGACTTGCCTACTAGGGCTTCCAAGGCTGTAAACCTTTATGGAAGCAGACTGCCTCAGCTATCTCCAGTGGAGGGCTGGTGGGTTCGAACCACTGACCTTCTGGTAAGCAGCCGAATCTTTAACCACTATGCCACCAGAGATCTTTCCCCGACAATTTTTTGTTGTTAGGTGACTTTGAGTCATCTCCAACTCATGGCGACCTTATGTACAACAGAACAAAACACTGCCCGGTCCTGTGCCAGCCTCATGGTCCTTGCTATACCTGAACCCATTGTGGCAGCCACTGTGTCAGTCCAGCTCGTGAGGGCCTTCCCCTCTTTTGTCGACCCTCCACTTTACCAAACATGATATCCTTCTCCAGAGAATGGTCCCTTCTGACAACATGACCAAAGTAGGTAAGACGAAGTCTGGCCATTCTCTCACTTCCAAGGAGCATTCCGTCTCGACTTCTTCCAGGACAGATTTGTTGGTTCTTTTGGCAGTCCGTGGTTCTTTCAATATTCTTCACCATAAAAAGCATCGACTCTTGTTTGGTCTTCCTTATTCATTGTCCAGCTCTCACGTGCGTAAGAGGTGACTGAAAATACCATGTCTTAGGTTAGGTGCACCTTAGTCTTCAAGGAGACATCTTTGCTCTTCAGCACTTGAAAGAAGTCATTTGCAGCAGATTTGCCCAGTGCAGTATGTCATCTGATGTCTTGACTGCTGCTTCCATTGGTGTTGATAGTAAAACCAAGAAATATGAAGTCTTTGACAACTTCAGTCTTTTCTCCATTTATCGTGATGCTGCTTAATGGTCCAGTTTGAGGATTTTTGTTTTCTTTATATTGAGGTGTAATCCATACTGCAAGCTGTATTCTTCAATCTTCATCAGAGGACTGTAGTCTTCAATCTTCACCCCCAATTTAGTGAAATAAGGTGTTTCTACTGGAACTGCACACATTAATAGTTATTGCTGACTCTGGATTAGAGCATATCAGCAAAGTCATGGCCCAGCAAACTTTTGGATATTAATACAAATGCAATGAAGATCTAAAATTGGAACACAATGATTTGAATCAGAAGTCCTTCCTCACCTATAGTGTAACCAGATCATAAAAATAAATATCTTACACAAGTTTTACTAACATTCCTCTATCTTGATTCTGTAATAACAAAATGAAAAAAGTGCTTATAATCTCTCAAAGTAGGAGTTTTAGCCAGCTATCTGTAGAAAAATCCCTGACACAACATAGTAAGAATTTTAATCGATAAAATTTTTTAGGGAAAAAAAGTACAGGAATATATTTTAATGACATCAGATAAAGAGAAAATTGGTACTAAATTTCTACTGTTTGTACTTGGTTTTGGTTTGGTTTCTATGGTAGTTTTTTATGTACTCAGAAGGAAGACGGGGCAATCTACTTCTGTAGTGATACTGCCTCAGGAACCCAAGGAGGGGTCGCTGTGAGTCGTGTCTGACTTGACGGCACATAACAACAACAACAACATTTTGTGTACATGTATAAGCTCCTCAAGGTGCAGTTAAACAAAAGTTCAATAATTGATTACTGATAAAAGTTGACTGAGTGTCAACTTTAAACAAGTACCAACAGTAGAAAATATGAACGAGAAGATTAATAAGTTAGAAATATTAAAATTAAAATTTTCTGTAAGGCAGGAGATAACATAGACAAAATTAAAGGCCACGGCTTTAATTGACTTTGGGTACCACCCCATCAAGGGAAGGGCTCATGCCACTCAGTGAAGTCAAGAATTTATAGGCAGAAGAGTCAGTATCAAGATATGGCAGGGGGTCCCCAGTCTCCTGGCATTCCATGTGTAGGCATATGTGGGCCTGGCTTGGCTAGGTGCATCAAGGGCTGTGCTTCAGAAAAGCAACCTCGCCTGTCCCTTCCTCATGAGAAGAGCATGGCATGGAAGGAAAACTGCTCTGAGCTTAGATACCAGCTGCTCAGGAGAGTTGCATACTACTGCTGGAGCACTAGCTGCCCAGCACTGCTAGTACTTGGAACTTTTTTAGAGGGCAAGAGGGAGCCACCAGGCCCAGCTAGCATGTTGCTAAGCAACTCAGAGAGAACAGAGGTCATCCAGCAGCCACGCTTGATTGTCTCATCACACTCAGTCAACTTTTATCAGTAACAATTATTGAACTTTTGTTTAACTTCACCTTGAGGAGCTTATACATGTACACAAAATGTTGTTGTTGTTATGTGCCGTCAAGTCGGCCACAACTCACAGCGACCCCTCCTTGGGTTTCTGAGGCAGTATCACTACGGAAGTAGATTGCCCCATCTTCCTTCCGAGTACATAAAAAACTACCATAAAAAAACAAACCAAAAATAAACTCACTGCCATCAAGTCAGCCCTACTCATAGCGACCCCTCCTTGGGTTTCTGAGGCAGAATCTCTATGGAAATAGATTGTCCAATCTTCCTTCTGAGAAGTGGCTGGTGGGTTTGAACTACCAGCCTTCTGGTTAGCAGTCAAATGCCGTAGGCACTATGCCACAGAGCTCCCACTACCATAAAGGATGCTGTGTAAGAAGTAACATATGAACTAGTTCAGGTATTATTAATAGAGGAGTTTTTTATGCTGTCTCATGCTTTTGGTCTCAGATTAAATTTCATTTCCTCAGAAAAGCCTTCTCTGATTTCCATAAGGAGACCAGTTCACTGAGCACAAATTTGGTGAATTACTGGGTTTTTGTTTTTGAAATTTTTATTATGAAGCAGCTTCACGGTAGTCATTTTGCTGTAGGTATTTTAGCTTCTGAGGACTTGTCAGTTCAGTCCAGTTGAATATCAATTTTGAGTGTATTTCCTATTAAGAGACCTAGCACTCATTGAGGGTGGACTTTCTATTTAAAATCATTTACTATGTTCTCTGTTTTTGCAAAATGAATCCTTGCCATATCCTCACCACTGATAGTGAAACTGCTGCAATGAACAGTCTGAGACCTTGTTTAGGTATTTGGCAGTTTTTGGATATATTTGTCTTTTAATAAGTTGGTCTTTGGGCAAATTGACTGAAGCCTTTCTGACCTAAGTCAGTTTCAACCTCGATCTCACCGTTTCTCTGTCATTTCACCCATTTCCTTCACAGCACATGCCAAGCCAAGCCAGCCAACAGTTAACACACTTGCGGCTAGCTGAAAGGTTGGAAGTTGAGTCCATCCAGAAGTGCCGTGGAAGAAAGATGTGGTGATCTATTTCTGAAAAATCAGCCATTGACAGTCCTATGGAACACAGTTCTCTCCTGACACACATGGGGTTGCCATGAGTCAGAATCAACTTGACAGTAACTGGTTGAGTAGTCATCCAGTTCATTTCCTTCACAGCAAATGGCATAAATTTTTCTTTGCTTTTTAGTATGTTTTCTCCAATAGATAATGTCTTTCTTTTGGAACTTTTGTATCCTCAGCCCCTAAAATAGTGGCTAACACATGATAGACACTAAATAAATTATGATTAGGACACACCTGACCAAAGCCATGGTCTTTTCAATTGACTCATATGCATGCAAAAGCCAGACAATAAAAAGGAAGACCGAAGAGTAACTGACGCATTTGTATTATGGTATTGGCAAAGAATATTGAATATACAATGGGTTGCCAGAAGAACCGATAAATCTGTCCTGGAGGAAGTACAGTCAGAATGCTCTTTAGAAGCAAGGATTGAGACTTGGTCTCACTTACTTAGGATATGTCATCAGCAAAGACCAATTGTTGGAGAAAACATCATGTTTGGTAAGGTAGAGGGACAATGGAAAAGAGGAAAACCCTCAATGAGATATATTATTACAGTGGCTGTAACAATGGGTTCAAATATAGCAACAGCTGTGAGGATTGCAGAGGACCAGGCAACATCTTGTTCTGTTACACAGAAACACATATGACCTCACAGCTATTGGCATGTTTGAGCCACTGTTCCTCATTTTCACTGAATTCTATTCTGCCAATTGATCTTGCAGAGTATATCTAGCAGTTGATCTTTCCTGACGACGTGTATAAAGTCAACAAGACAAAGTCTTGCCATTCTTGCTTCTAAGGAGCACTCTGGCTCCAAGACAGATCTGTCATTCTACTGGTAGTCATGGTATGTTCAATATTGCCAACACCACAATTCAAATGCATCAATTCTCATTCAGTCTTCTAGCTTTTGCATGCATTAACAATCGAAAAGACCGTGGCTTAGGTCAGGCACACCTTAGTCATCAAAGTGATGTTTTTGCTTTTTAATACTTTAAAGAGAACTTTTACAGATTCCCAATGCAATATATCATTGGATTTCTTGATTGCTCTTTCTGTGGGCATTGCATGTTGATTCAAGTGGGAGGAAATCTTGACCACTTCAATTCCATCTTCTTTTATGATGATATTGTTTATCAGATCAGTTGTGAGGATTTTTGTTTTATGTTGAAGCATAATCCATATTGAAGGCTGTAGTCTTTGATCGTCATCAGTAAGTGCTTCAAGTTGTCTTCATTTTTAGCAAGCAAGATTGTGTCGTCTACATATTGTAGATTGTTAATGAGTCTTCCTCCAATTCTGATGCTGTTTTTCTTCATAGAGTCCAGTTTCTCGTATTATTTGTTCAGCATACAGATTGAATAAATAAAGTGAAAGGACACAACCTTGCTTTACAGCTTTCCTGCTTTTAAACCATACAGTATTCCCCTTATTCTGTTCTAACGACACCTTCTTGATCCATGTACAGGTTCCACATGAGCATAATTGAGTGTTTTGGAATCCCTGTTCTTTATAATATTATCCACAATTTGTTACGATCCACGCAGTTGGATGCCTTTGAGTAACCAATGAGACACAGGTAAACATCCCTCTGGTTTTTCTCTGCTTTTCAGCTAAGCAGATCTATCCAACTTCTGTAATGGTAACCCTCCTCTATGTCCTCTTCTGAATCCAGCTCAAACTTTTGGCAGGTCATTGTCAATTAATAGGGACTTCTGGTGGCATAGTGCCTAAGAAGGCTGGCGGTTCAAACCCACCAGCCAGCTGCTCCTCAGAAGGAAGGTTGGGCAATCTACTTCCCTAGTGATACCGCCTCAGAAACCCAAGGAGGGGTTTCTATGAGTCGGGTACGGCTCCGTGGCAGTGGGTTTTTGTCAATTTATGGCTACAGTCTTTTTTAAATCATCTTCAGCAAAGTTTTGCTAACATGTGATACTAATGATATCATTCCATTTGATTGCCTCTCTTTGGAATGGATAAAAATATGTGTCCCGTCCCGCGGGACAGTCAACCTAGGACCTGGAGGAGGGGGTGGAAATGGAGGGGACAAGAGACGCGAAGAATGGAGACAAGTCGAAAGCCCGATCAAGTCTCGTTTATTGAATTTCAAACAAATACTTATATATGGTAAAGGAAAGGGGCAGGATCAAGGAATGGGGTGATGTGACGTTGCTGCTGACGGTGAAATAGGGAAACCTATAAAAAAACAGATACGTGGCAAGAGGCGGGTAAATTTAAAAGTGCTGAATCACTTCTATACAGAAGTGAAGGCTCAAGACAGGTCTCGAAACTCAAACTTAGGTCTGAAGATGTCCAACAGGCCCAAAACAAAGAAGGGAAGTATTGTGACCTTGTTAAGATGAATAGAATGCCGTGGTGCGGCTCTCCACAAATATGAATCTCTCATTTTCAAAATTCTTGGCAAGGTTGAGTGAGCATTTTCAGTGTTGCATCTGATGTTTAAAAATCTCAATTGGCATTCCATCAATTCCTGGAGCCTTTTTTTTGCCAATGTCTTCAGTGCAGCTTGAATGTTTTCTTTCACTACCAGCAGTCCTTGATCGTATATTACTTCCTGAAATAGCTGAACATCGATCAATTCATTCTTTTTAGTACAGTGACTGTGTATTCCTTCCATCATCTTCTGATGCTTGCTTCCTGCATTGTTCAATTTTTTTTTTTTTTTTTTGCCTGTAGAATCATTCAATGTTGCAAACCGAAGCTTGATTTTTTTCCAGTTTTTTCAGCCTGAGAAATGCCAAGCATGATTTTCCCAGTTGGTTTGTGGGACAACATGGCAACAGGTGAAGCCAGAGAGAAAATCTGGCAGGTAGTTTATTAGGCTGCCAGAGATGGGTAACCAACAAACACAACGTTGTGTCTTCATTTTGTTTTGGAGAAGGGGAGCCCGGAGATAACTCTGACAACAGGGTAACAGATGAAGAAGTAGAATACTAGGGTTTTTTGTTTGTTTGTTTTTTTAATTTATTCCAACAGAGACATTTGAGGTATAAGGGAGGGTGGATGAGTGTAAGCCATATGAGGCTGTGGGGGAAATTCCATGAGGTGCAGGTTTTATTTTGTTTTGTATTTTGAGAACAAAGAGTTTTTTCCATTACAGAGATAAACCAAAACCAAATCAAACCCACTGCCGTTGAGTTGGATCTGACTCATAGCAACCCCTTCTTGGGTTTCTGAGGGTATCACTACAGAAGTAGATTGCCCAACCTTCCTTCTGAGGAGCGGGTGGTGGGTAGAGATAACTCCCAAATTATCTTCCTGCGGCGCAATCACATATTTTACTTAACATTTACCACTGCCACCTTGTGGACATATGGCTAAGAACTGAAAAGGGTTGAAAGTCACTAATCCTGGTCCTGTATTCCAATGGTACCCAGCTTTTTCACCACCAAAGGATTCTTTTATTATCTGTCCTCCCTCAAAATTGAATCTATGAATAAATGTCATTTATTGACAATTTACTTTCACATTTTTTTTTAAAAAGTAGATACATATAGGTCAATCAGAGCTTCTGATCCATGATAATCAACCAGTATTTGTCTTGAGCTGATTTCATTCTATTCAGAAGCTAGAAGCATGAGATTTTAATCAGCCCACACAGTCTTTATTAAGAGAAATACACATATTTTTTAAAAAATTTTTAAATAATGAAAATAGTTTTCCAAGTTCCAATACTATTTGCAGAATGATCCAGCTTCGGGGGCCAGTGTTCATAAACCATTGATCTAACTCAGGATTTTCACTCCCGGTAAGCCTGCCCCAGCCATAATGATACCTAATTCTGACCGTAATCATAAACAAATAAGATGTTGAAGTTATGGGAATAAAAAACCCAAAACCCACTGCCATCAAGTTGATTTTGACGCATAGTGACCCTAATGGACAGAGTAGAACTGCCCCACAGGGTTTCCAAGGCTATAAATCTTTACCAAAGCAGACTGCCTCATCTTTCTCCCAAGGAGTGGCTGGTAGGTTCAAACCTGCCAACATTTTGGTCAGCAGTTAAACGTTTTAACCACTATGCCTCCAGAGCTCCTTTTCATGGGAAAAGAGAAAATAAAAGGAGGAGCTCATCACTTTTCAAAGTAATTTTCTAAACTCTATCCTCCTTCATCCTGTATTCATATTGTTCCTATATATTCGTTTACTTGTTCTCTACTAAAACTCACTTTGAGGACAGGCAATATTGTGGATTGAATTGCATCCCTTCCCCCCCATATGTGTTATAAATCCTAACCTCTATGCCTTTGATTATAATCCCATTTGCCAATGGGTTGTCTTATGTTCATGAGACGGGATTAGTGTAGGGTTTGTTTTAAGTCAATTTCTTTTGAGATATAAAAGAAGCAATCTTGGGAAATAGAGATCAGAGAATGATGATTCCAAGTCACATGATGATCACCCAGGAGCAGAAGCTCAAGGAGAGGGGCTCAAAGTAGCCTGCTGCTGTGAAGACTGACAGCCTTGGAAACCCTGTGGGGCAGTTCTATTCTGTCCTTTAGCGCCACTGTGTCATAATCCACTTGATGGCAGTGCCTTTGGGTTTTTTATTCCCATAACCTCAACATTGTGAGATATTTCAACAAACAGATGCCCCATTGGCGGCACTCACTCAGTTATGCCAAGAGATTTGGAGGACAGCTACCTGGCCAACTGACTGGAAGAGATCCATATTTGTGCCCATTCCAAAGAAAGGTGATCCCACAGAATGTAGAAATTTTAGAATATCATTAATACCACATGCAAGTAAGATCTTACTGAAGATAATTCAGAAACGCTTGCAGCAGTATATTGATAGAGAACTTCCAGAGGTTCAAGCCGGATTCAGAAGAGGACGTGGAACAAGGGATATCATAGCTGTTGTCAGATGGATCTTGGCTCAAGGCAGGGAATACCAGAAAGATGTTTACTTGTGTTTTATTGACTATGCAAAGGCATTTGATTGTGTGGATCATGACAAATTATGGATAACATTGAGAAGAATGGGAATCCCCGAGCACTTGATTGTACTCATGAGGAATCTGTACCTTGACCAGGAGGCTGTCGTTCGAACAGAACAAGGGGACACTACATGGTTTAAAATCAAGAAGGGAGTGCGTCAGGGTTGTATTCTGTCTCCACACTTATTCAATCTATATGCTGAGCAAATAATCCGAGAAGCTGGACTATATGAAGAAAAACGTGGTATCAGGATTGGAGGAAAAATCGTTAACAACCTGAGATATGTAGATGATACAACTTTGCTTGCTGAAAGTAAGGATGACTTAAGGCACCTACTGATGAAGGTTGAAGAATACAGTCTGCAGTATGGATTACATCTCAACATAAAGAAAACAAAAATCCTCACAACTGGACCAATGAGCAGCATCACAATAAATGGAGAGAAGATTGAGGTTGTCAAGGAATTCACGTTGCTTTGTTCTACAATCGATGCCAATGGAAGCAGCAGTCAGGACATTAGACGATGTGTAGCATTGGGAGCTCTGGTAGCATAGTGCCTAAGGCACTTGACTGCTAACCAGGAGGCTGGCGGTTCAAACCCACCAGCCACTCCTCAGAAGGAAGGTTGGGCAATCCTACTTCCGTAGTGATAACTGCCTCGGAAACCCAAGGAGGGGTCACTAGGAGTCGGGGCCGACTCTATGGCAAATAACAACAACAACAACAGCATTGGGAAAGTCAACTGCGAAGGAACTGTTTCAAGTGCTGAGGAGCAAGGATATCTCCTTGAGGACTAAGGTGCGCCTGACACAAGCCATGATATTTCCAATCGCCTGGTATGCATGTGAGAGCTGGACAATGAATAAGGGAGACTGAAGAAGAGTTGATGCTTTTGAGTTGTGGTGCTGGCAAAGAATGCTGAAAGTACCATGGACTGCTAAAAGAACTAACAGATCTGTCCTGGAGGAAGTGCAGCCAGAATGCTCCTTGGAAGCAAGAATGGCCAGACTTTGGCAAACCTATTTTGGTCCTGTTGTAAGAAGGAACCATTCCCTGGAGAAGGATGTCATGCTTGGCAGGGTGGAGGGTCGACGAAAGAGGGGGAGGCCTTCAACAAGATGGATTGATACGGTGGCTGCGATGATGGGATCAAGTATAGCAGGGATTGTGGGGCTGGCACGGGATCGGGCAGTGTTTCGTTCTGCTGTGCATGGGGTCGCTATGAGTCGGAAACGACTCGACGGCACTTAACGACAACAACAACCTCAACATCTTATTTGTTTATGATTATGGTGAGAATTAGTTTTCCAGAGCCAACAGAGACAAAGCCTTCCCCTAGGGGCAGCACCCTGAATCAGGACTTCTAACCTCCCAAACTGTGAGAGAATAAACTTTTGTTAAAGCCACCATTTATGGTATTTGTTATAGCAGCAGTAGATAACTAAGACTGGAAGCACGTATAAAGCAAACATTTTGGGATTTGGAACCATTTTCACTATTTATGTGGCCTTGGGCAAAAATACTTACTGTCTCTGAATCTGTCTTATCCCTAATATGAGGGGATTAATATCTACCATGAAGTGTTGTGAGAATTTAAATAAGATAAATTACATGAAATATCCTACCACAACATGACGAGCACTCAGTATGTTATTAGTTTCCTTCTTCAGAAAGGGTTTTAAAGTTCCAGGAGGGCAGAGGTCACCTGTCTATTTCCTTCCCCATTATTCTCCCAGAGCGCTGAGTTTTAGCACCAGGATCAGTCGCTGCTGATTCTGACTCACAGTAACGCCATGTGTGTCAGAGCAGAGCATTCCCTAAAGTTTTCAATGGCTGATTATTCCAAAGTAGATCATCAGGTTTTTCTTCTGAGGAGCCTCTGAGTGGACTTCAACCTCTGACCTTTTGGTATGCAGTGAGAGGGTTAACCATTTGCACCACCCAAGAGCTTGTAGTACACCTCAATAAATATTGGTCATTTAATAAATTACTTTTCAGACTTTTGTTTACAGCTGAAAGGCATCCTAAGTAATAATTAAGGACAGTTCACTAAGAATGTGCGCAAAACGTATTCTATTCTGTCTTCAAAAAAAATAAACCCTGATATTTCCCCCAAGAGGAGCCCTTGAGCTATGCACTGGGTTGCTAATCTAAAGTTTGGAGGTTCAACCCACCAGCTGCTTCTTGGGAGAAAAGACCCGGAAATCTGCTCCTGTGAAAATTACAGCCTAGGAAACTAGATGGGGCAGTTCTACTCTGTCCTGTAGGATCACTATGAGTTGGAATCAACTGATGGTACATAACATTACCCCCAAATTAAAACCGGTTAATCTGATGGCTAATCTTTTGAATCATATACAAACATGGCAATATATTTTAAAATAATAATGGCCATTAGCTCAGGAATTATACTCCTAATGATTTCTAGTAAAGAATCAGACACTCAAAGATTCATGTAAAAATATGTTCAAAGCACATAATTTATAATAGGGAAAATGGAAACAACAGAATGATTAATAAATTATCACATATTTTTACTGGCTACGCATAGGGAATAGAACGACGGGAAGATTATGAGACTGTATTCTAGACTCAATTTGACTTCATCTGAAATAAATTCTGTATCTGACTTTCTACGGTGCGTTTCACCTTCCCTAGTCTAGTTTTGCTCTTCCACTTTCATTATGGTGGGTTGCAGTGGACATTAATAGCGAACACTCTGGTACAAGGGAACCGTGGCAGAGGGTCCCCCAAATAACAGAATTAATGGGAAAATGAGGAAGAAATTTGAGGTCTTCAAACTCGTTCTCACAGAAGTAAAAGGACAAAGGAAACGCTTATTCGCGTGTTGTTATGTGCCGTTGAGTCAGACCCGACCCATAGCGACCAGGGCAGTATCACCACGGAAGTAGATTGCCCCATCTTCCTTCCGGGAAGCGGCTGGTGGGTTTGAACCGCCAGCCTTCTGGTTAGCAGTTAAGGGCCTTAGCCACTACGCTACCAGAGCTCCCTACCTAGATGGCCAGAAATCACTTCTGTTCTACACATTACAAAGCTTCTCCCAGTCAGACAAGCAGGTAACGCTCTTCCAGCCACCTCCTCGAGGCAGATGAGCGAACAAGAAACCTGGGTGGGTCCCGGTGGCCTTTGAAGAAAACAGACTTGGCCTGTTGCCCGGAGACCAGGCCCAGCCGCCTCCTCCAATCAGCACGCACCTACTTGCGTCCAATCACAGAGCCAGGAGGGCCGTGGTTGGCGGTCAAAGGTTACGCTGCTTTTTGGCGGCCATTTCTCTCCGAGCAGCGCGATTCGGGGCCTAGAGCAGCTGCTTCAGTCACGAGGGACGGGCGACAGCTGGATCGGCTGCGAGAAGTCCGCACCATTCGCCGGTAGTCGCGATGGTAAGGAGAGAACGGCGTGAGTCGCCGGAGAGACAGGGAGGGCGAACTCCCTAACCAGCCCCGGTGATGGTTTTGCGCGGTCCCCATTCATCCATGTGAGGTGCTATGAATCTCGCCACCAGTCCCTTTCTCTCTGGGCTGGGGGCTTTGAGGTCCTTCTGATACCTCTTCCTCCCCGGTAGACCCTGCCCTTTTTGCCCCTTTTGGTTTGAACCTGGGCCTGAGGTTTTCCTCCTGGCTGGGGCTAGGGTAAATATGAAGCGGAACTTTGAGACGCTGGATTTTCACGTCCCGCGTAACACACTCCAGAATCCACTTTAATGCAGTGATGTTCGACCTTCCACTGCCGCAGTCTTCTTGAGCCCAAAGCACAGGCTTTGGAGCTTTCTTTTATTTCGTAAACCTTTATTGAGGGACCTACCTGTCAGTTACTGTTCAAGGCGCTAGAGATGCTGGGTGAAAAGTACTGATGCGAACCTTGCGCTCTGTATCGTATTGGGTGTGGGGGACAGGCATTAGTCAAATAACAAATAAGCCTATAGTTGCAGATAATTATAAGTGCAACGAAGGAAGCAAACAAGATGCTTCGTCCATTAGGCAGGTGATCAGGGATAGCCTCTCTGATAGATGGGATTTAAATGACTTGAAATGCGGTTCTTTAAAGAATAAGAGGAAGAGTGTACCAAGCACAGGGAACACGGACGTAAGCCTTAAGGCCAGAAAGAACGCTTGACACGTTTCAGGAGTTGACAGAAAGCCACGGTGCTTGGAGGAAGAAGAGTTATGAAATAGAGTCAGAGAAGGCAGGCTGAAGGCAGTATCAGGGAGTTTGTATTTTACTTCACGTGCAGTTGGAAGTTATCGAAGCATTTTGAGCAGAGAGATGGCATTGGCTGTATACGTGAACATTAGTTGCTGCATTTGATATTGGAGAATGGTGAGTGAAGACTGCAGACCTCTTAGAAGGTTATTGCACTAGCCCCTGTGTCCTTTGAGATCACTCTGAATATGATTATCTTAGAGGGGTTGTGCAGCCAACTTTCTCAGTTTCATTTGGGCTGATGGGGAAGCAGACAAAGGAAAGAAATCTGAATTCCCTGGGGATCCTAGTGGTTTGCTGAATAAAACAGCTGTTACGGGGCAGGCCCTGCTAGGCAATAGTGACACAAAGTCCGATAAGACCTAATCCTAGCCCCTAGAATTAAAGTGGAATGTTCTGGCCCCTGCCTCCTCTGTGGCCTCATATTTGGGGGCTCTGACAATACAGAATTGTTTGTTTCTCTCTGAGCTTACCTCAGGAGTGCATACCTCAGGTGCATACCGTGAAGCTCCCAGCTTGATTGGCACCAACCCAGAGGTGCCTCAGAATGAAGGCCTGGGAATCGGCGGTCTACTCTGTGCCCACGGGGATGGGTTGCCATGAATCAGAATGGACGCTCTCTCTGGCAGCCGGTTTGCTTTGAACTCACCTTGTAGCTTCACTCTTACCTGCTTTTGCTTATGCAGCCTTCTCGCCCTAGTGAAATGATCCTTTTTTCCTCTCTGGAAACACTTCTCATCCTTTAAAACTGTGTCGTGAATTACTTCAGACAGCCTTTCCCCTGGATGGGTTGATACCCCAGTCCTTACCTCCTCTTACTACACTGCATATAATCACTTGCCCATCTGAAGCATCTTGTCCTACTCTCACCTGTGAGCTTCTTGAGGACAGGACATGTGCTTTTTTTTTTTTTTTTTTTTTAAGTGCCTACACTTTTCTTTGTTCAGGGCCTAGAACAATTTTTTTTAAGTGAATAATGAAAATTCTGAAAATTTTGATGAGTTGAAGATGAAACTGGCTAATTGGTTGTTTAAATGAATTAAACTGGTGGCTAATTGGTGCCTTTCAATAAATAATAGTGATAATAATTTTAGTAGTAGTGATTTTCATAATTTAAAGAGTGAGAGAGAGTCAAGACTTTCTTCATTTGGATACCATGAAATGTTAGTTGATGACTGGCGGAGGCAAAGGGATGGTAGAAGCCAAGCTAAGGGAAACAATCAATTGAGTCTTTTTTTTTCCCCCCTTTTTGTAATTCTTTGTGCAGAGTTTACCCCTCAACCCCAAACCCTTCCTGAATGGATTAACGGGAAAGCCAGTGATGGTGAAACTTAAGTGGGGAATGGAGTACAAGGGCTACCTGGTATCTGTAGATGGCTATATGAACATGCAGGTAAGCTAAAGAGTTACAAAGGTTATGCACTTGTATTTATTTTGTAACATAGGGTTAACCCAAAATTCAGCCCCAGATTTGACTCCATGTGGTTAAACTAAGAAGAGCCAAGGCATTTGATTCATAATGCTGTGAGGGAAGCACACTAGTTTGCTGAAGAAAGCAAAACTTTTCCCAGCACTTAGCTCTGAAAGAAATTTCTCAGGTGAAACACTTACAATGCTAAGATTTTTTTAATGTAAAAGTTTACCACTTGAACTGATGACACTCAGGTCCCCAAGGTTATAGAGCATGGTTTTGGCCTGGGAAATTCCCAAAACAGGAACCTCACCAAGGCCAGAGAAATATCCGAAAAGTATACCCATTGGCATGAAAATTTTCCAGAATTGGTGGTGGTTGCACAACTTTATAAATTGTATAAAGTTAAAAAAAAAAAAAAAAAACCCACTAAATTGTATAGTTTAACAGAGTGATTATTATGCTATAAGAATTATATTTCAATTAAAAAAAAAATCCGTTGAATGTTTGATTTTAAAAGTAATACAGCTTCCTAGTGAGCCTGCCAGAATTAGTTGTAAAATGTATCCCTGAGTAACCAACCACACTGATAGGCTTTTGAGTTCTTTTCTCAGCAAATATTTATTGAGCACCCGCTTGTGCCTCACACTGTGAATAAAGCAATGAACAAAACAAAGTCCCTATCCTGAAGGAATTGGAAATGGTAATAATAAATGTGACACTATGTAATGATAGATGCTATGAAGAAAAACAGCAGAACAAGGGAAAAGAGTGACAGAAGATGCAGTAATAGATAGGATTGCCAGAGAAAGCCTCTCTGAAAAAGTACCTTTAAACAGATGAGAATTAAATGAGCAACTCAAGTGTCTGGTGGGTGAGCTTCCCACTTTACAGGAAAAGTAAGTACAAAGGCCCTGTGGCAGGAGCATACTTGGCATGTTAAGTGTGATAGAAAGTGTTTGGAGCATTAATGTGTACTTTAGAAACGAATTAAATGTGGGTGAACACTGGCCAGAAATAATCACTGTTTTAAAAATAGTTGATCTTAATATATTATTTGTGATATTCATTACATGTAATACTATTCGTCTCTTGACAACCACATATATTTCAAATAAAAACATATCCTCTGGCTATAGGAGGATACTTTTTGTTCTCTGTAGAAGAGAAAGTAATACCCAGTATCAGCATTAATTCATTAAAGTGTTTTACATGCTTATCTCATGTCCTCTTTCAGCCCCATTTTCCTCTCCTTTTCCACCTGTCCAGTTATGAAGGAAATTTCTCTTTACCCCTTCTTTCCTGTTCATTTCTCTTGTAAGCCCCAGATGGCACTGATGATGATTTTTAAAAAGTACAAGTAAAGTTTACCACCTGTGTGAAGGAAAGCTAAGCACTTACATGTAATTAGAAATAATAGAGTTCCCTTAAATTGCTATAAAGGTCACTCTTAATTGTTCAGTCTCTTCTTAAAGAACTTGTTTTTCCCTGTTGATTAGTACATATTATTTTAAAATTTTTATTCAGTTCTTTAATTTGGTTGTTGACTGATATAAAAATATTTGCTCTTTTAGCCAAACCTTTTGTATACCCATTTGGGTACCTATGATTTATAGCATAGTACTTGGGAAAAGTCACTATCTGGTTCTTTAGAACTGACTTTTGGGAAAACTGGTGAATCACAGCTTACTGGTTATCAGAGATTGCCTTCCTTGATGTACTGTTGATGCCTGATGGAGAGAAATAATATATAACCCAGGAGATTTTGAAAATTATATTGACAAGCTTTATTATATAACATGCTAGGTCTGCATCCATCAATGTGAACTTTGTTGTTGTTGTTATGTGCCGTTGAGTCGTCTCCAACTCATAGCGACCCCTCCTTGGGTTTCCAAGGCAGTATCACTACGGAAGTAGATTGCCCCATCTTCCTTCCGAGGAGTGGCTGGTGGGTTTGACCGCCAGCCTTCTGGTTTGTCAAATGCATTAGGCACTACGTCACCAGAGCTCCCTATGTGAACTTTAGTGTATGTTTATATGAAACTAAAAAGAACTATGATAGCTCATTGTAATAGAAAGCTATAATCTAATTATTGATTTAGATAATGTGAGTTGTTGGCATAGGAAGGTCTCAGTCAGTGAGTTCTTTCATCATATTAAATATGTTATATATTTTTATCTTGTGCTATTATACTAATAATATATTCTCTTTTTATTTAAAGCTTGCAAATACAGAAGAATACATAGATGGGGCATTGTCTGGACATTTGGGTGAAGTTTTAATAAGGTAATAGAGCAGTAGGATGTGTAAGGAGTTACTGATGAGCATCAGAAACATCTGTTTAAATAAACTAGTGTCTCAGTTTCTGAATTACTTCTTAATGTATTAAGTTAGTACTTTTTAAATGATTAATTGCGCAAAATAAACCTCAAAAGATTTCGAAATTGTTAAAGTCTTTGAAAATTGTTAAGTATGTTGAAACTGTTCTTCATGATTTTTCTAGTGTTGATACTAAACTTTCCAGCTTATAGCTGAGTACCTTTGTCAGTGATCTTGGTTGTAGGAGCTTGGTTTAGAATTGTAGTTGGTCTGTCTGCTGTGTCGGATTTTTAACATACTTTTCTAGAACTAGCTTCAAACTCCCAAGTTCCTTTGGAAAATCATAAATATGTCATTTAAAATAAATGTCATGTGCTTTTTTAATAATGCTGTAATAGAAGAGAAATTTTTTAAATAGAAAGAAATGATACACATTTAGCATTCAGTATTTTTGTAATGAAAAAATCTAAGTCATTCAGATGTATGTGGTTTTCAATTGGAACAACAAAATGGACTGTTTTTCTATTTACAGGTGTAATAATGTCCTTTATATCAGAGGTGTTGAAGAAGAGGAAGAAGATGGGGAAATGAGAGAATAGCATCTTTTGTGGGGGATTTTTTTTATATATATATATTTCTAGACAATAAAGGTGTGTTTGTTTTTCAACTTGACTTGTGAACCATTCATATTTATATGCAAAGCTCAACTGGTGAAACAATTGAGAGATTAGTTACAGAACTAATGCTTTAAAAACCATCCAACTTTATTCGAGTTGAAGTTCTTATTGTAAGACCAATACTGTTTTCTCCGGGGGAAAATAACTTATTTACATGCTTTAGAAATTTTTATGAAGGTTAATTTAGCCCATTTCTTCTAATTATATGTTGTTGTTGTTATGTGCTGTCAAGTCGGACCAACTCATAGCGACCCCTCCTTGATACCACCTCGGAAAGGTGATACCACCTTTCCGAGGTGGTATCGCTATGGAAGTAGATTGCCCAACCTTCCTTCCAAGGAGTGGCTGGTGGGTTTAAACCGCCAGCCTTCTGGTTAGCAGTCAAGTGCCTTAGGCACTATGCTACCAGAGCGCCTAATTTTGAGACTTTTTTTTTTAAATTGTGATTTGGATGAAAAATTACAGAGCAAATTCATTTTCCTTTCAATAGTTCATACACATTTTATTTCATGACATTGATTGCAATCCCCATAATGTAACAGCTGTCTTGCCATTTCCTCCACATGGTTACCTTTTCCCTGTATCCTTCTTTTCTATATATTCCTGCCCTCTGAGCTATCTCCCTGTGCAAATGCTGCCCTTCTAATCTTTCGAGGTTGTGTGTTCTAAGGAGTGTACCTACCTGGCAGGTACATTTACCTCGTGTAAATGTTCACCTTATAGGCCTGTCCATAGTCTGTCTGGAAGTCACAGGAGTGAGTTCACTTCTAGGCCCTGAGGGTGACTAGGGACCAATAGTCTTGGGGTTTTCACCAGTGTCTATCAGACCAATAAGGCTGGACTTTTTTCTGATTTTGAGTTTTCCACATTTTTCTCCCATTCCAACCAGGATCTCCTATTTTGATCATTTTCCTAGTGGTTGACAGAGGTAGCCAAGCACCATCTAGTTCTGGGTCTCACATCATGTAGATTCACATGGTCCACTAGTCCCTTGGACTAATTGTTTCCATGAGTCTTTGATTTTCTTTACTCTGCTGCAGACAAGGAGAGATTAATTGTTGAATTTTACATGGCTGCCCACAAGCTTTTAAGACCCCAGTCATTACTTACCAAACTAGGATGTAGAACAATGTTCTTGTGTAGTGTATTATGCTAACTGAACTTGATAGCCCTACAACCATGGTCCAGAGCCCACAGGCCCAGTGACTTACTCCCTCAAGGTTTTCGGCTGTGGCTAAGAAGTTGTAACTGTCCCATTAGCTCTGTTATATATATGTACATTCTTATAGCACATACAAAGATGTATGTAGAAATATCATCTGCCAAACTTATATATGGTCATGGGTATATTTTCTTTTGCCTAGACATAACCTGATCATTTAGCCTGTCTACCTGTGTATCCACTCATAGATTAAAGTTTATTATTACTGATAATGCAGTATTGTGTATGTAAAAGTTTAACTGAGACCTTTTAACAGCCACTGTTACTTTTAAGTTGTTGGGCCACTTTTCAAAGGTATCAATTGAATCATAGTATTATATATTATTTTCCTTAGCAGTCAGTAAATTATATGATAATTTTATATCGATATAATAACATTGGAGCACTGCTTGAAAATTAAAGTGACTGTGGAGATAGGGCACAACAAAAAGTGAACTGTCAGGTTGAAGGTTTATGCTTTGTTCATTTAAGACAATTACGTTTTCAACAAGAACTCAGGAGTGTAAAATACAAACCAATTTCACAATTATGTTCTGAGACTGTAATCTAATGGTTTTTACTTAAGTTGTAAACCCCTAGAACCTTTCAGATATTTTAAAATTGTACATCGTGAAAATGTATATTCCACAGTGATACAACATATGCTATGAACTTTCACATAGACTGGTTGAGAAAATGTATCTTGTAAAGTCTTATGTTGTCAGAAAATAGACATTCGTACACTTTAATGGTCATTTGCTCTATACTTATATCAACAAAGTAACTTTGGACATACATGTCCAACTGTATAGCAACTCAAAGTATAAATATAAATGTTTAGCTTTATAGAAAAATACTTAGGAATAAGAAAAGGCTTCCAAAAAAGAAAATAACTCCCATTTCTATTCCTATAATCTTAAAAATAAAAGCCTGTCTTCCTCAAATTGGTTAAGCAAGCATATGGGACCAAAATATTGTCATAACTGAAAACCAAAATTAGAGAATATGCCTAAAAATCATTCTGGTAATAAAATGCCTTATTGTTCCTTTCAAGTGAAAAAATATTCTTCCTCCTGTGTTTTTGTTGTCTCACTGACTAATTGTAGTTCATGTTTGTCACCAGATCGAGGTCTTGAACGAAAGATAAGTCGTCTTCCCAACTGAAACAAAAGGAAAGCAAAATATTTAATCTTACTTAACATAGTTATTTTAAAAAAGTAAATAATCATGGTTATGAGAAGATAACCTTATGGATAGCCAACATGTTAGGCAAAGTTAAGTAACAAATTAAGCACTTGTATTATGCAAGAGGGAGCTTTGTTGGCATAGTGCCTAAGGCATTTGACTGCATTTGAGTGTTCAAACCCACCAGCCATTCCCCAGAAGGAAGGTTGGGCAATCTACTTCCATAATGATACTGCCTCGGAAACCCAAAGAGGGATTGCTATGAGTCAAATCTGACTAGACGGCAATGTGTTTCATTTTGTATTATGCAGAAAATAGCAGTTATGTTTTATGGGGAATTGGGGAGATAGGTAGAGTGATCAAATAGAATATGATTCAGTTAACCCTTGAAAAGCACCATGTTGGCCATCATTTTTCAGTAAGTGCCATAGTTAATTTTTCCTTCATGATTAGAAGAGATTATTTGTGCTGAGCACCAGTTGACTGGCATTTAGATACTTTGTTAAACAAAACATGAGGAAACCATGCACTATTTTCTTTAAGTCTGGTATTGCTGTTGACTCTTGAAGGTGTTCCCACCAGGAAAGGCTTTGAGAAACCCCTAGATTCAAACCTATTCATTTTCTCTGGGGTATGTACTCAAACATGTCACTATTCAAATTATTTCTTCTCTTTTAATCATTGGATTCCCCCCCCCCCTTATTTTTGTTTTGCTTTATCACTTAATTTGTGTAAAGTATATGAATGGATGAAGAGACCACCATATTCTATTGGACATGAGATCTGATGGAACATCATGTGTCTCAGAAAAGGCACCACAGACATTTTGAGCTGGGTAAGTCTGTGTGAGAAGCCATCCCTTGCGTTGCAGAATGCTCCTGGCCCAAAGGAACTAAACAGTAGCACACATCCCATCATAATAAAATTGTCCTAGGGGGAGTAGAATTCCTGAATTCCTATTGAAATTTTATTAAAAATATCAAGGATCTCCTTTGGTAACCTCTGTTATTAAGACTTTCTGAGAAAATTGCCAATAAAGGATCTTGAGTAAGAACTTCTGTTAAAAGATCTTTGTACATGGTGCACTAATTGGGTCACCATCCTTTTAAAAATTTTTCTAGTGTTTTCATTTTTTCAGTAAGCATTGAGTGTCCCCTGTGTGCCAAGCATTGAGGATACAAAGGTTATAACTCTTAAAGTCTAGAAGGAAAGATGGATGTGTTAAATAATTTCAATTTGGTGGGTTAAATGAATAGTAGTATGTACATGTGGAAGGGCTATAAAGAATGATTAATACTCCCTTGAGAGGACAGAACAGGAAAATCTTTGTTCAGTTGAAGTAGATAAGTAGACTTCTTAAGATAAAATACTTATTTAAATAAAACCATTACTTTTTGACAGTTTTTTTTTTTTTAGTTTTGCTATATTTTAATAGATTAGTCTTCAAATCATCAAACCATTTCATATTCTATAGCCAATCAGCCAACATTTTTCATTTGGTTGTGGTTGTTGAAACATTACATACTACATTACAGTTACCAATATAATTTTATTGTGATGAAATACATAAACCAAAGCTATTTGCCATTTCAACCAATTTTGTATATGCAATTCAGTGACAATTATATTCACCATGTTGTGCACAGTCACCGTTATGTCCAAATATTTTGATCACCTGTGAACAAAAACTGGAATCTCCAGCATTATTTCTATCACCAAGGCCATATTGGGAATTGCAGAACACTTAATTGTGTTCATCAGGAACTTGTATATAGGCCAGGAGGCTGTTGTTTGAACAGAACGAGGGGATACTGTGTGGTTTAAAATCAGGAAGGGAGTGTCAAGGTTGTATCCTTTCACCATACTTGTTCAATCTATGCTGAGCAAAAAATCCAAGAAGCTGGATTACATGAAGAACAATATGGCATCAGGATTGGATGAAGACTCATTAACAACCTACAATACGCAGATGATACAAGTTTGCTTGCTGAAAGTGAAGATTTGAAGCACTTACTGATGAAGATTAAAGACTACAATCTGCAGTATGGATTACATCTCAGCATAAAGAAAACCAAAATCTTCACAACTTGACCAATAAGCAGCATCACAATAAATGGAGAAAAGATTGAAGTTATCAAAGGTTTCGTATTACTTGGTTCCACAAGCAACACCAGTGGGAGCAGCAGTCAAGACATCAGATGACATTGTACTGGGCAAATCTGGTGCAAAAGACCTCTTCAACGTGCTGAAGAACAAAGATGTCTCTTTGAAGACTAAGGTGCAGCTAACCCAAGCCATGGTATTTTCAATTGCCTTATATCCATCTGAGAGCTGGACATGTATAAGGAAGACCGAAGAAGAGTTGATGCTTTTGAGTTGTGGTGTTGGCAAAGAATACTGAGGGTACCGTGGACTGCCAAAAGAACTAACAGATCTGTCCTGGAAGAAGTGCAGCTGGAATGCTCCTTGGAAGTGACAATGGCCAGACTTTGTCTCATCTACTTTGGTGATGCTGTCAGAAGGGACCATTCCTTGGAGAAAACTATCATGCTTGGTGAAATGGATGGTCAATGGAAAAGAAAAGAGGAAGGCCCTCAACGAGATTGGCTTGACACAGTGGCTGCAACGATGGGCTTAGATATAGCAAGGATTGTGAGAAGGGTACAGGACCAGGCAGTGTTTCATTCTGTTATACATAGGGTCTTTATGAGTTGGAGCCAACTCAACAACACCTAACATTAGCAAAAACTCTACCCCTTGAGCATCCCCCCCCCACACACACACACACATCTCTCCCTTAAACCTGCTCCTGGTAACCACTAATCAATTTTGGTATTACTTGTCAATTTCTATGTTATTTGCCTATTCTGGATATTTCATGTAAGTGGAATCCTAGAATATTTGCCCTTTTGTGTCTGACTGACTTCATTCAGCATAATGTTTTCAAAGTTCAACCATTTATCAGAACTTCATTTTATGGCTGAATAATATTCCATTGTATGGATATACTACTTTGTTCATCTGTTGACAG
Source organism: Orycteropus afer afer (assembly GCF_000298275.1). NCBI lineage: Eukaryota > Metazoa > Chordata > Mammalia > Tubulidentata > Orycteropodidae > Orycteropus > Orycteropus afer. The sequence continues at coordinate 4,573,277 of NW_006921840.1, read as the reverse complement.
ACATCTGAGTTGTTTCCACATTTTGGCTATTGTAAATAATGCTACAATGAACATTGGTGTACAAGTATATCTTTGTGTCCCTGCTTTCAAATCTTTTGGGCATATACCTAGGAGTGGAACTCCTAGGTTATATGATAATTCCATTTTTAACTTTTTGAGGAACCAGCAAACTTCCACAGTGGTGGCACCATTTTATTATTCCACCAACAATAGATGAGATTTCTACTTTCTCCACATCTTCACCAACACTTGTAATTTTCTGGTAACAGCCATGCTGTTGTTGGCATTGAGTTGGTTCCAACTCCTAGCAATCATATGTGCAGAGTAGAACAGCTGGGTAAGGTTTTCAAGGCTGTTACCTTTTAGAAACATTGCCAGGTCTTCTGAGGTGCCTCTGGGTGAGTTTGAACCACCAACCTTTTGGTTAGTCCAGTGCTTAACCATTTGTGCCACCCCAAAGACTAGTGGGTATGAAGTGGTATCTACTGTGGTTTTGATTTGCATTCCCCTGATAACTAGTGATGTTGAGTATCTTTTCATATGTTTATTGGCCATTTGCATACCTTCTTTGGTGAAATATCTATTCGAGTCTTTTACCCCCTCTCCCCTTTTTTATTGTGATTTGGGTGAAAATTTACAGAGCAAATTCACTTTCCATACAGCAGTTCACATACACTTTGTCTCATGACATAGCCCACAATTTACCACAATGCAACAGCTCCCCTCCCACTTCCTCCCAATAATTACCTCTTCTCTGTGTCCATCCCTCCATGCCCTCCTGCCCCCTGAGCTGTCTCCCAGTGCATAAGCAGCCCTTCTTTCTCCCATAATTGTTCTCTCCGAGGAGTATATCTACCTCAGGTAAACGTTCAACTCATATGCCTGTCTT
>NW_006921840.1:4560356-4564738 GCF_000298275.1 Orycteropus afer afer | reverse complement strand
CTCCATGCAGTCCCTGGCTAGCAGGCCTGATTTTTAGATTAATTCTTAGGTCCTACCACCACTTGGCACTCTCCAAGCTGTCTGTGCCATCAGGCTCGCTCAGGATCACTGCCAGATCGCAGCTCCGGATGTCTCCTTTTTTGGTATTTTCATGCAAATTCTTCTGCTAGTTGGGGTTTAGTCTTCAAGGCTCAGGGGTCAGGATTATCTTCTGTGTCCATGTTAATTGGTTTCCCTTTTCTTTGTTGAAGAGGGTCTGTGCAGTCTTTCTCCCTATTGCGCCATCTTACTGGAAGTCGCCCCTGTTACTTTCTAAAAGTTCTACCCCTTTTTTTTTAAATTGTGTGTTAGGTGAAAGTTTACAGAGTAAATTGGTTTTCATTCAACAATTCATACATATTTTGTTTCTTGACATTGATTGCAGTGCACACAATGTAATAGCACGCTTCCCAACTTCCTCCCTGTGTTTCCCAAGCTTTTACATTTAGGTCTTTGATCCACTTTGAGTAAAGTTTTACATATGGTGTGATGTATGTGTCCACATTTCATTCTTTTGCAGGTGGAGATACAGCTGTCCTAGCATCATTGATTGAAGAAACTATTCTTTCCACATTGGATGAACTTAGCACTCTGTCAAAAATCAGTTGGCCAATTCTTTTCCCTTTTGTGCACATCACTGAAGTAGCAGTAGGAAGATTATGTCTTCTCTTTGCAAAGAACTGAGAGAGAAATACAGTGTTCAGTCCATACCCATCTGAAAGGATAATGAAATTCAAGTTGTGTGAGGACACTACAAAGGTCAGCAAATTGGCAAAGTAGTTCCAGTTTACAAGAAGAAATAGCTGCACTGAATGGGTACAGCGAGACAAAGCTCATGGTACAACTGTTCATGTGGGCCATCACCCCAGCAAGGTGGTTCACAGTTGGCTACAATTGGACAAAAACCACAAAAAGATCCTCGAGTGTAAAGTCAGATCTCATGAAGTAGGAAAAAAACATCAGTTGGTCATAAGTATATAGGTTCATTTCTGGACATGGTACATATTAAACAGCATAGTGGCTAAGACACTTGCCTGCTAACCAGACGGCTGGCGGTTCAAACCCACCAACCACTCCTTGGAAGGAAGGTTGGGCAATCCTACTTCCGTAGTGATACTGCCTCGGAAACCCAAGGAGGGGTCGCTATGAGTCGGGGCCGACTCGACGGCACATAACAACAACAACAACATACTTCCGAAGTACAGTAGTAAAGCTGTGAGAGCCAGAACTCGACAGGATTGCCTTGTTTCTCTGGGTCCCACAAGTTTTCTGCCTTTGACAGGGTCTTACCACTTTTCTATCACTCTCTATTGGAAAATATTTGTGTTTTCCTTCTCTGGCAGGTTTCTGCCTTACACAGGTTCCAGCTTTCACAGGTTTTACTGTACTTATCTCAGAGGACTGGTTGTGAGGCACACAGTAAGCACAGTATGGTAACTCTTACTATGGTAAGAGTCAGTGTCTACCTTGGCTTTGCAGATAACCCTGAAATTGTCTTCCTGGAAGGTATTTTGGACCCTATCCCAGAATAGGGAGAAAGTGGCTTTTTCCTAAAAAGTGGGTTTCATGGAGAAACGTAGACCCAGTAACTTGAATAATTTTCAAGGAAGCAGAGAAACCAGTTGAAACAGTGAGCAAGAAAGATTGTTTCACTGAAGGTCAAGTGGATGAGTCAGCATTTGTGGTTTTACACTACTGAAGCACTGCACACATGGGTGAAGCTGGGCCTATTAGTAACACACCTTTTTCTTGGGTTGTGCTACTGCTCTTTCCAGAGCAGCTTTCAGCCGTTCCTCCTGATGTTTTTGCTTTTCTTTCATTTTCTCTTCGCGCAACCTGTCACAAAGGGGGAGGAGATATTCTTGTAACTGTAAACTGCCGTTAAAAAGTAAAAATGATCTACATCATTACTATTTGGTAATGAACTAACTGATATTATACCAAAATCCAAACCCATTGCCATCAATGCCAACTCCTAAGACCTCTCGCAAGGTTGAATGAAAATGGCACTTCATCTTTACATAGAACTATTGCTATTGAATATTCAGGTGAAATCGCAACAATATACTATTTGTTTTGAAATAGGAAGAAATTTCATTTCTTTTTGTTTTGAGAAGAAGTAAAATCTACTTAGATCTTCGTCTAAAATGAGCACCTCAGTGAAGTCTTCTTGTCACGCCACTTCCTTACACTCCAGCACTTGACCGTTGGTCTGTGCAGTGGTCACTCAAATTAACTTCCATTCATTTCTCTCCCTTTAAAACCTTTTTACTGAAGTATGACAGACATGCATACATACAGAAAAGTACACAAACCACACATATAGAGTCCTAGTGATTAACATAAGTGTACTTTCCAGTTAATCTTTATACATGATATCCTCGAATTAGGACCAATAAATGCTATTTGTCTTTTTCTCAGAAGGAGGGAAAAACAATCAGATAGGTTCAGATCCCAGTTCAGATTCATTAGCTGTGCAGCCTTGGGCAAGTTTCTTCCCTCTCTGTGCCTCTGTTTCCTTATCTGTGAAATAAGTAAATGAGTACACCTCTTTAGGGCTGTTGTGTGGATACAATTAAAAGAGATAACCTGTGCAAGCTGTCTAGTACAATGCCTGGCACAGAATAGGCACTCAGTAAGTGATAGCTGTTTTATGGGCCTATATAATTAAATCATAAGGGATGGAAATAACAGCATTTTTATACCAAATTAGATGCTATGTTACCCACTGTTGAGTTGATTCTGACTCAGTGACCCTATAGGATGGAGTAGAACTGAACTGCCCCATAGGGTTTCCAAGCAATTTATAAGGCTGTCAGTCTCCACAGAAGCATACTGTCACATCTTTCTCCTGTGGAGGGCCTGGTAGCTTTGAACCCCTGACCTTTTGATTAGCAGCTGACTGCTTAATCACTGTACCACCAGGGCTCCTTAGATGCTGTTAGGTGTCTCTTTCAGTAAGAATTGATAAGAAACTGGAATTGTGTATCATTACAGAAAATGAGTTATAATTACACTTGGATAATATACTTGCTACTATAAAACAAGATGCAAGTGTTAGGACAATCAGTCATAGAGCACCACAGAAAGAATGATCTTTCATTTAAAATTTTAATATTTCATTAAAAATTTGTTTCATATTCAATAGAATCACATCAAGATCAACTGCTATATTCAGGACCTCATTTTGATATGGAGGAGGCAGTATCTCCCATGCGTTAGTGATGTAGGAAGCAATACCGTAACAGTACCAATGGCTGGTATTTGAGTACTCGTTATGTGCCAAGCATGTTTAATCGCTTCACATGGATTATTTAATCCAACAGCCCTAATAAGCACCATTTTTACTGCTATTTTCCAGATAGACACAAACTTAGGTAATATGGCCTGCCTAAAGTCCCTAAGCAGTAAGTACTGGAACCTGGATTGAACCCAGGCCACCCTGCTCTCATGCCCATGCTTGTGCCACAGTACCAGCCTGGCTTCCAACATGTTTTTTGCTGTAACATAAACATTATTCCACTAATGCATTCCCTGCATTACACTGATAACTACTGCCTCAGCCACTCTGCGGCAGGAAGATTAGGCAATCTATTTCAATAAAGATTTACCACCTCGGAAACCCAATGGGGGTCGCTAGGAGTCGAACCAACTTGATGGCAGTGAGTTTAGTTTTTGGTTTTATTGCCTCAGGAATAGTATGTATACAAAAGTCCTTATGTAACTCAGTGTGAAAATTTGTAAGTCAGGGCATTCTTCTGCAAGGCCACAAGCCAGGCAAGGACAGGAGTTTCACTGATGATAGTCCACATGGGATTGTCCTGAGAAATAGATGAGGTAACGTGTGAATGCTGTGCAAGTGCTGGTGATTATCTCCCGCACAAAGCCCTCACTGTGTGGCTCTGACTTTGAAGACTTTCTTGGTAGCCTGAGTCTCCCTGTCATCTTCCAGAGAAGGGTTCCTAATTCCGTGCCTTAAGCCCTTCAACAAAGTGCAAATTTTCCTTCCACATGACATCTCTTCAAAAAATGTTCATGTAACTGGTGTGTTCACCCTGAAGATTCTCTTCCAGGCTAAATCAGTCCCCTCTCCACCCCAGACTAAGTTAGTGGAACTGTGGTTTCACCCTGTTCCTTCCCTTCACAGTGCCCATTACATTACCACTGGTAATGAGACATTGATTTCATATGAGTATTTGATTAATATGTCTCCCGCACTAAATAATAAGATTTATAAGGAGGGCAGGGCTGCGTCTGGTTCCTCAACACTGTGTCCCTAACACTTAGCACTATCCCTGCCATAAAATAGAGACTTGCTGAATGTTTGTGGAATTCAAGCACAG
>NW_006921840.1:4559357-4559896 GCF_000298275.1 Orycteropus afer afer | reverse complement strand
GAAGTAGATTGCCTAACCTTCCTTCCGAAGAGTGGCTGGTGGGTTTGAACCGCCAGCCTTCTGGTTAGCAGTCAAACAATACTCTTAATACCATAGTATAGAACACTGAGAAAATGTAGCAGTGATATTCAAACTATAACAATTTATAGACAGATCATTACCATATTGTGTACACCCTGGCTTATTTTTATAGAAAGATATTTCAGTCTAGACATAAAAAGTAATTATAACCAGACAGAATGTGTCCTTTTGCTTGAATTTTTGTGTCCAGTTCCTTGAGGATTCCAGTAGAGACAACATAACACGCTTTAAGTCCTTGTTTGCGCTCTGATGGAAGAGGGCATGACTCCCTCTGCATTGTAGTCACTGGAAGTGTAGTCACCTGTATGATAGTTAGTTCTGTGCCTTATCTTCCCTTGTAGACTAAGCACCTGGAGGGCAGCAGCTGCTTCTTATGCTGACACTTTTACTATTGAAGACCGTGCCTTGCTCATTACTATGCATTTAATAAATATTTGCTAAATAAATGACTGAATTCC
>NW_006921840.1:4558169-4559072 GCF_000298275.1 Orycteropus afer afer | reverse complement strand
TTTCAGCATTTGCTGTTAAATGGAGCTCAGGAAACTGCTTGGCAGAGTAAAGAGCGTTCCTGGAAACATCCTGCCCCAGTTCCTGCTTCTGCTCAAGAAGATGAGAACCACCATAAAGCAAGCCATGGGCAAATAACACACTTGAGATGGCTGTGGCTCCCGGTGCCGTGGGAAACCCCTCCTGGAACCATAGATTCCTTGCGGAGCCACTGGCACAACAAAGATCTGATAGCGAAGGTTTACTTCCAACACCTGGTCTCTCCCACCTCCTTAACAGGCTGTGATGGTCTTATTTACTACAAAGTCCTCCTTTCTCCCTTTCTAAAATAACGTTCTATTTCCTGTTCATATTTAAAACACATTCCTTTTAAGAAAACTTGGAGGAGAAACCTCAATTTACCACACCCTCTTTTCTCCCTTTCTAGATACCACTTACTGCATTTCCTATTTATATTGCCAACACACTAGTTTTAGAAAATTAGGAAAAATAGAGAAGAAAAAACACTAAAAGTCACCCATTAAAAGGCTGAAATCTTGTATGTTGGACAGGAGAAAATAATATTGCTGCAACATTAAATAAAGCTATATATATGTATATATAGCTTGAGTTTCTGAGGCGGTATCACTACGGAAGTAGATTACCCAACCTTTCTTCAAGCAGTCAAATGCCTTAGTCACTATGCTACCAGAGTGTGTGTGTGTGTGTGTGTGTGTGTATTCATACACACGGGAGCTCTGGTGGTGCCTTGGAAACCCAAGGAGGGTTCCCTATGAGTTGGATCCAACTCCATGGCAGGGAGTTTGGTTTTCTGGTTTATGTAGAATACTGGTTTGGAGAAAAAGCAGCATTAATATGAGAATGGCTAGTACTTGATGGAAGTGTTTTTTTTTTTTTTTTTTTTT
>NW_006921840.1:4554049-4557720 GCF_000298275.1 Orycteropus afer afer | reverse complement strand
CAAACCCACCAGCCACTCCTCGGAAGGAAGGTTGGGCAATCCTACTTCCGTAGTGATACTGCCTCGGAAACCCAAGGAGGGGTCACTATGAGTCAGGGCTGACTCGACGGCACATAACAACAACGTTCTCCAAGTTCATCCACATTATGCAGTGTTTTGCAGATTCTACATTATTCTTTAGCGTTGCATTGTATTCCATTGTGTTTATGTACCAGTTTGGTTATCCATTCCTCCATTGATGGACACTTAGGATGTTTCCATCTCTTTGCTATTGTGAATAGTGCTACACTGATGGAAGTTTTTGAAGATCTCTGAACACTTAGAGCTTTAGAGATGGATGGCAGTGGTCTTTGAGGAATATATATATATTTTTTTTTTTTTCCCTTGCAATACAGGAGGAAAAAAGAAATATTTTCTTAAGATAGCAAAGTAATAACAGGGTAAGAAATAGGGGAGAGAAATGAGGTTAAAGAAGATAATCATGTATAAAAAAGAGATTGAGGACCTGAGCCAAAGGCAAAACTGGCAAAAGAAAGGGGTGCTCTAAGGTAGAGGCCTGAGACAGGAGTGAAGTGTGAGGCAATTCCAGATCCTACCACCAGATGGCAGCCCAGCCCAGTGCACCTCAGAGGAGGCTGCAATGGGTGAGGTACGCCTCTGGGTACAATGAAGCGGGTTATGAAAGACTGTATGCCAGGGTAAGAACTTCAGATGTTTTCCAGCCATTGAATGGGGAGTGATGTGATCAGAGCTATGTTTTAAGAAGAATCATGGCATCAAAACTGGATAGAAGTAAAGGGGCAGGGGAGGGGCATGTCCAAATGTCACTTAAAAGCCTTTACCGCTCAGTGATTCTGTAATTCTAATCCATGTCATATTCTTCTGTGTCCTAATTTAAACAACCCTCCCAGGTGAATTTGATCAGTTTCTTGTGCGAAAGAACAGCAAAACCAGAGATGAGTATGTTCTTCAAATTGAACAATGGAATGCCATACCAAAATGAAAATGGATGAACTGCTACCCAAAACATGGAAAAATATAACACACATAAGTTTGAGAGAAAGAAGCCAAGTGTGTTACATGATTTCATTAAATAAAGTTCAAAACCAGAAAAACGAATTGACAGCAATGAAAGTCAAGTTAGTGCTCACCTTCGGGGGATGGTGGAGACTGGAAGGAGCTTCTGGGTACTGTAATGTTCCATTTCCTGTTCTGGAGTGTGTGTGTACATGAGTGTGTGCACTATGAGAAAATTCCTCAAGATACACAGCTGGGATTTGTTTCCTTCTCAATATCACAATATACATACTGGGAATAAACTTTGAAAAATAAAATAGTGAATCAAGGAAAAATGTTTTTAGGGGATTAAGTACTGTTAGAAAACCAAACGCACTGCCATCGAGTGGATTCCAACTCACAGAGACCCCCCCACTAGGTTTCCGAGGGGGTAAATCTTTATGGAATTAAATTGTCCCGTCTTCTTTCTCTGGAGTGGCTGGTGGGTTTGAACTGTCAACCTTTTGGTTAGCAGTTAAAAGCCTTAGGCATTGTGCCACCAGGGCTCCTTTAAGTACTGTTAGGCATGTGGAAAATTTGAAAGGATAGCATGCTCATTTTACAGTTATCATTGTTGTGTTGTTGTTGTTAGGTGCCACTGAGATGGTTCCGACTCATAGCAGCCCCATGTGCAACAGAATGAAACATCGTCCTCCCGACTCATAGCAGCCCCATGTGCAACAGAATGAAACATCGTCCTCCCGACTCATAGCAGCCCCATGTGCAACAGGATGAAACATCGTCCTCCCGGTTCTGTGCCATCTTCATAATATTTGCTGTCTTAGAGCCCGTTGTTGCAGCCAGTGTGTCAAGCCATCTTCCTGAGGGTTTCCACTTACTTGCTGACCTTTTATTTCACCAAGCATGACGTCCTTCTCCAAGGACTGGTCCCTCCTGGTAACAGGTCCAAAGTGAGACAAAGTCTCCCCATCCTCCCCTCTCAGGAGCATCCTGGCGGTACTTCTTCCCAAACAGATTTGTTCTTTCTTCTGGCAGCCAGGGAATACTCAGTATTCTTCTCCAACACCATCATTCAAAGACATCAATTCTTCTTTGGTCTTCCTTATTCACCATCCAGCTTCCACATGCATGAGGCAATTGAAAATACCATGGCTTGGGTCAGGCACATCTTAGTCTTCAAAGAGGTATCTTTGCTTTTTAATACTTTCAGGAGGTCTTTTGTAGCAGATTTTCCCAATGCACTATGTCATTTGATTTATTGATTGCTGCTTCCATGGATGTGATCATGTAACCAAGTAAAATGAAATCTTTGACTAACTTCGATCTTTTCTCCATTTATCATGATGTCGCTTTTTGGTCCAGTAGTGAGGATTTTTGCTTTCTTTATATTGAGGTGTAATCCATAATGAAGGCTGTAGTCTTTGATCTTCATCAGTAAATGCTTCAGCTCCTCTTCACTTTCAGCAGGCAAGGTAGTGTCATCTGCATATTGCAGGTTTTTAATGAGTCTTCACCAATCCTGACTACACATTCTTCTTTATAGAATCCAGCTTCTCAGATTATTTGCTCAGGATATAGATTGAACAAATATAGTGAAAGGATACAACCCTGACAGTTATTATAGCTCCAAACAGCCACGGTAACTTATGAATATAAAAAATTCAGTACAATGATTAACGTCTTTGCCTGTTAACCCCAGAGTCGGAGGTTCAAGGCCACCCAGAGGCACCTTGGAAGAAAGGCTTGCTGGTCTACTTCCAAAAAATCACCCATTGAAAACCCTATGGAGGACAGTTCTACTCTGACACACATAAGGTCAACATGAATTGGAGTCAGTTTGAGGGCAACAGGAAAAATGTTTATTTGCTCATGAAACATTGTTATGCACATTTTGGGATCTGAAAGAATGGAGGTGAGGAGTTCTAAGAAAATAATACTTTTTGCCTCTCAGTTTTCCTTTCTCATCTAACCTTCCCAACCAAGCATTTCACATCTCTAGGAAACACTAAGAATTATTAACCCCATTTTCCCAGTGTGCTATATACGTGTGTCAAAACTACACATGTGACCAAAACGTCATGCTCTTTCAGTGATTTTCAGGTCAATTCTACCTTCTCTGTTTAGAGATCTGGTTGCCTAGAGGTTTAAGAGTGTTGAATTTCTTTTGTTTTGTTTCACAGTTGCCCTAAACTTGAATTAAAGGGGTTTGCATGGGCTAATATCACTGTACCTCTGTACACGACACATGCCCTCCTGAGGGCATGATCCCACCCTAGGAAATGTGTGCATGAAGGAGCCATAAACAGTGTCTTCCTTTTTGTAACCCTGCTCACCTAGAAGTAGAGAAGACATTCATCTTCTGATAGTGTCCCCAAATCTACTTCTGTTTGAAAATTTAGTTCATAACCATAAATGGGGTATTTGCCCTACATTTTAGCTCTGAATTTTTGTTTCATTTGAGGTGTATAAGTAAACCAATGTCAGCTGGAGTTTTTTGTGGGTCTAAAAGCATTCTTGAACAAACATTTATTGAGTACCTACTTTATGGGGATGCTAAACTGGGTTAACTCAGAATAGTAGGACAATCCCTGCCCTGGAGGGGTTTTGCATCTACCTGGGAGAAGCAAATATGTAAATAAATAAGTATATAATAT
>NW_006921840.1:4550416-4551454 GCF_000298275.1 Orycteropus afer afer | reverse complement strand
CTCAGTCCAACCCTGACATACGTGGGGTCGCCATGACCTGGAGCCACTCCTCAGCAAGCGGCTTCTTTAAAGGAAAAAGATAGAGACTCCTGACTCCCTCACCTATGGATTCTGATACAGACTTCCTCTTCCTGTCTGACTGAACCCCATCATTTCACCTATCCTCTTACCTCCCCTACAATCATACTGTCAGTGGGGGGCACCATATGCTATGAGGATTGGGAGAAGGGCAAGGACGTAAAGGATATAGAATGGGTGGTGTATGATAATGATTTTTAGACTCTTATCTTCTGAAGAAATTGATTTGTTCTGAAGTTCAATGTCATTTGACCTATTATTTAAAAAGATTGCCATCTTCTGCCCCAGTAAATCATGTGGGAAAAGATTCTACACATTTCTATAACAGATGAATGTAAAGACTCATTCTCTACATCTTAAAGTTATTTTTCAAAATTATAATGACATCATAAATTGTTAGAGTGGAAAGGAATTTGTGAGTCAAATCCAGCCTCCTTGCCCTGAAAGAAATCCCTTCTTACTTTTATATAATGACATTTACATTAAAAAATGATATAATATTTAATCACACAAAACAACTATTTTGCTGCTGGTAACAGCTCAGGAAAATGCACTCATCAGCATTATCATCCAAAACATGATTTGATTAAGAAATGACAGCTCGCCAGGTGAAAGGATGAAAACTACATGGAATGAAAATTAAGATGGTAAGAGCTCTGGTAGCATAGTGCCTAAGGCACTTGACTGCTAACCAGAAGGCTGGCGATTCAAACCCACCAACAACTCCTAGGAAGGAAGATGGGACAATCTACTTCTGTAGTGATACTGCCTCGGAAATCCAAGGAGGGGTCACTATGAGTCGTGTCCAACTTGATGGCACATAACAACAACAAGGTGCCATTTTGATTCTTTTCACTTTTAAATGATAATTAAATCAATTACGAATCTTTTAAACTGTCCTTTATTATTGCTAGCTAAGAAAATACTTTAAGAAGTGAAAGGAAGATTGTTGTTGTTGTT
>NW_006921840.1:4546123-4549676 GCF_000298275.1 Orycteropus afer afer | reverse complement strand
GGAGATTAGAGACACAAGAGAGGAGAAACCTATTCCTGTCAAGTTAATTCTGACTCGCAGCAAGCCTACAGGACAGAGTAGAACTCTCCCATAGGGCTTCCAAGACTAAATCTTTTTTATTCCACGGTGTGGCTAGTGGGTTCTAACCATCAACCTTTCAGTTAGCAGCCAAGGGCTTTAAGCACTGTGCCACTAGGGCTCCTTGGAGAGAGGAAGGGAAAAAGGAAGAAGAGGGTGAGGAAAAGAGAAAGAAGGAGGGATAGAGTAGGAGAGGAGGCAAGGAGTAGGACAGAGAGGGAAAGACGGCTGTAGAAAAGGTAAGGGGAAAGTGTTAGAAAAAAGTAAGAGGCTAAGAGAAGGCCATCCCTTCCCCACACCTTTTAATTATTTTATATTTTCCAGATATTTTAGAATCTGTATGTATTACTTTAAAGAAACAGTTTTTTAAAAATGGCTAGGGGTAAGGTGTGTAATATATAATAAAGGCTGGCAGTTATCGGGGTTTTAGTTTTTTTGAGTTTCTCTGGAGCTCTGGTAGCATAGTGCCTAAGGCACTTGACTGCTCACCAGAAGGCTGGCGGTTCAAACCCACCAGCCACACCTCGGAAGGAAGGTTGGGCAATCCTACTTCCGTAGTGATACTGCCTCGGAAACCCAAGGAGGGGTCACTATGAGTCAGGGCCGACTCACGGCAAACAATAACAACAACAACAACAACTGATTGTATTTAGAATGGGGTTAGCTCAAAATCACTCTTGCAGCACTAATGGCCTGTTTTATTGAAGGCTGATTTATCTTACTGTTCTTAACCAACAGATTCAAGCCCTAAAAAAAAGATAAGCATCCAAAAAGTGGGCATTTTTATAGGAATATTATAGATAATATATATCTCCTGAATTATTAACATCTTATAGACATTTATTTTTCATAAAATGTTTGGTGACAATGATGAACTATATATATCATTGGGAACAGTGTCAAAGTCATATTGCCTTCTGAAAATTTTGTGAAATTTTTGCAATAGAAAATATAAATTTCAAAATAAGAAATGAGGATTTATACTTTCCACCAAACTTAAACTGAAATCAGGAAATATAAGCTGGTTACCAGATCATAGTCCATATCATCATCTAAAAGGGACTCCAGGCTGTCTTCTGAACTGATACTTTCAGGCCGGCTGGAAAAGAAAAAAGAAAAAGTCTGATTTCTGGGCCATTTCTTTTGTCAACAGATTTGCTTTCATCTCTAAATTGCCTTTGTAACTTAACTCTAAAATAGTTCTTCTCAATAGGAATCAACAATTTCCATGAGTATGCACAAGAAAATCAGATTTGGTCCCAGACAAGGCTGAACATACACAAACCAATGAGATCCCAATGAATGGCCATGCCATATGGAACCAATTATTTGAGGCATATTACAAAGTAATGTACGTTTTTTAAAAAAGACATATGACAATATCTGTTTTGTCCCTTTTAATTTCTTCCTTAGAAACTAAAAACATGTTATAGTGTTCAAAACAAAGCTTGTCTTCTGGACATCCCTAACGAAACAATATTTGTCTTTTTAAGAGCAAATTTAATTTATTTTTTAAAAAATATATCTTCTAATCAGGCTGAGGAAATGTTGATAGGAGGATTGGCGAAGAGGTAATTTCCTAAAGAATAATTATTACGTGGCTTGGAAAGTGGCTCTGGAAAAATCCTTCAAGATGGCAAATTGGAAATGCTTGGCATATTAAAGGGGCAGGGAACCAGGGGAGAGTGAGGTAGTTTTCACCGAGCTCTGGGTGGAGGTTTGTTCACTGTATGATGCTGAATAGGTTTCAGTGGAGCTTCACACTAAGACAGAGTAGGAAGGAAGGCCTGGAGATCTGCTTCTGAAAATCAGCCAGTGAAGACCCTATGGATCACAACAGTCTGATCCACAACCAATCATGGGAATGACACAGCACTGGGCAGCAGGTACATGCATTGACTGTGAGTGGCCATGAGGCAGGGCAACTAACAACAACAAAAGAATTAATACTTTCAAGTCGAGGTCAGTGATAATGGGATATAGAGTAAATGGGTGTGGGGGAAATCTGGAGATACTTGGAAGAATGAAATCATGGGAACTAAGAATAGAAAGTGCTCCTGGGGCCAAAAGAGAAGAGATGAAAAACCATGACCCAACTATATGTTGTCTATCAGAAACTCACTTCAAATATAACACTATGGGAAGGTGGAAAATAAAAAGATGGGAAAAGATCTATCATGCAAACCTTTATCAAAAGAAAACAGGCATGGCTATATTAATATCAGACAAGTAGACTTCAGAGGAAAGAGAATGACCAGAAACAAAAGCCACTGAATAAGGGCCAAGAAGAGCAATCAGAAATGTGGATGCAGCAAACAAAAGGGCAGAGACGTATGTGAAGCACAGACTAAAAGAACTGAAACAGAAGCAGACAAACCCACTAGTCTGGCACTTCCACACTCCTCCCTCAGCAACTGGAAGAACCAACCAGAGAGAGAATTGGTTAGATATGGAAGTCAGTAAGACCATCAACCAACAGGATCGAATGAATGTTTACATAGCACTTCACCCAGCAGCAGCAGAATACACATCCTTTTCAAGTGTCATGGTGCATGTACCAAGACAGACCATATCTGTGGCCATAAAACAAACCTCCAGAAATTGAGAAGAAATGAACTTACACAGAGTGTGTCCTCTGACCATGATAGAATCAAACTAGAAATCTGTAATGCAAAGTCTAACCTCATTTTCAATGTTTGACTGCTGACTTATTTTCACCCTCCCTTTCCCTTTGGCCTCATATCTGGACAGGAAGATAAGAAATCCTGTGAGGTCACCTTCTCCTTTGGCATTGGCAGGAAATTTAAATCTTGTGCATGTGGGAACTTTTCCCCGTCCCATTCCCAGCCACTATAAAGGTCTAGACTTACTCCCTCTGCTTTGTCTAAACTAATCTGGATTTGCTTGCACCTGCTTAGCTCTCCCAGAGAGTCCCTTGTGTGAGTAATAATTTTCTCTCAAATTAATTCTCTTGTTGCATAGAGTGTCATCAACCAAATCCTGCGTGGAAGTCTCTTTTGTAGGAGGATTTTCTAACAAAATCAGTAACAGAAAGAACCCAAAGCCCACTGCCATTGAGACAATTCTGACTCATAGTGACTCTATAGTACAGAGTAGAACTACCCACAGGGTTTCCAAGGCTGTAAATATTCATGGAAACAGACTGCTACATCCTTCTCCCGTGGAGTGGCTGGTGGGTTCAAACCACCAATCTTTTGGTTAGCAGCTAGCTGACTGCCTTAACCACTGCATCACCAGAGATCCTTAAAACAGAAAGAGAAGAGCAAAAATCTCTAAACACTTGGAACTAAACAACACACTTCTAAACAATTCAAACCAAAAAAACCCAAACTCACTGCCGCTGAGTTGGATCTGACTCCTTGGGTTTCTGAGGTGGTATCACTACAGAAGTAGATTGCCCCATCTTCCTTCCGAGGAGTGGCTGGTGGGTTTGAACCACCAGCCTTCTGGTTAG
>NW_006921840.1:4534112-4537983 GCF_000298275.1 Orycteropus afer afer | reverse complement strand
ACCAGGCGGTGTTTCGTTCTGCTGTGCATAGGGTTGCTCTGAGTTGTACACGACTTGATGGCACCTAACAACAACAACTTAATCCTGGGTATCCATTAGAATCACTGGGGATCTTTAAAAACATGTGGAGGTTCAGTCCCTATACCCAGAGATCTGATTTAATTGACCTGGAATGGGATCTGGGCACGAATATATTTCCTTAAAGTTCCTTGGAATAGCCAGGGTTGAGAAGTAGAGATTTATAAACTAATGAGTATAAAGGAGTCTGTCATCTATGTAATGGAAGAAACAAACCTAAACAAAACTCTTAAGATCCTATTGCAGTATGACTATCCCCTGGTCATCACTAATCTTTGGTCTCCATGGATCTATTTATTCTAAGTATTTCATGTAATTGGGGTAGTACAATATTTGTGCTTTTGTGTTTGGCTTATTTCCCTCAGAACAAAGTTTCTGAGGTTCATCATGTCATAGCATGTGTCAGAACTTCACTTCTCTTTGTAGCTGAATAATACTCCATTGTACATAAATACCATATTTTGTTTCCATTCATCTATTGATGGAGACTTGGGTTGTTTCCACATTTTACGTATTATGATTAGTGCTGCAAGGAACATTGGTGTGAGTTGTATTGCAGCAATTTTGAATGATGTGGTGAGATTACAAACACACAGGCCAGCAGCATAGCTTACTAAGCAATAGGGCAGTGAATTCTGAGAGGCTAAGACAAATGCAGTGGATAGGCATTTTCTGCCAATAGCAGCTGCAGGCACTCATTACAGAATGCGGGAGGCCTATGAGAGCTTGGTTACTTCATGAGCACATAAGAATGGCAACTATGTCCTCAAGCATCTGTAACAAAGAAGTGGATGTGTAGTATGGTGTATAGGTATTCTACTTGGATGTACAATCAACATCCATGGAAGCAGCAGTTGAGACATATTGCATTGGGAAAGTCTGCTGCAAAAGACCTCCATAAAGTGTTAAAAAGCAAAGCAATCATTTTGATGACTAAGGTGCACCTGATCCAAGCCTTGGTTTCTCAGTCGCCTCATATGTATCCAGAGGCTGGACAATGAAAAAAAAAAAAAAAAAGAATTGATGCATTCAGACCGTGGTGTTATTGAAGAACATTGACTACACCATGGACTGCCAGAACAGCAAGCAAATCCGTCTTAAATGAATACAACTAGAATGCTCCTTAGAAGCAAGAATGTGAAACTTCAGCTCACTTGCTTTGAACACATTATCAAGAAAAGCAGAAGGTCAAGAGAAACCCTTAATAAGATGGATTGACACAACAGCCTGAACAGCAGACTGAAACATACCAATGAGCATGAAGATAGTTAGCCCGGGGCAATGCTTTGCCCTGTTGCACATAATGTCATCATGAGGGGGAGACGACTAAACAGCAACTGACAACAACAATGTCTGAAGAAAGGCTAAGATGGATATTGGCTAAAAATCATTCACAGTTTGCAAGAGAGGTAATCAAGCGTGTACAGTACTTTGTGAAAGATGATTTCCTTTTCTCTGGCGTAAGAGCGGTCTTCTTGTGTTGCTTTCCTGTTCAAAATGTCCAGGTGAAGTCCACATCATTGGTGATGGTGGTTGCAAAAAGAAATGGCATATCATTAAAAATAAGCCTTGTCACTTGGTGCATGGTATTCATTTTTCTGCATGGGTATGCTCATTACTTTTTTTTAAAGTATTATTATTAAGAATGATAATCATGTAGAAAATGGGCTCTTTTTTCCTACTGAAATTGGGCTTCAAGCATAAGTCTAAAATCAAAGGCACATTGGTTGAGGTTGGTGGTTTTGTCAGAAATATAACATGACTATCCAAAAGTTACATATCAACCAACCCAACCAACCAACCTTCTGCCATCAAGTTGAATCGAACTCATAGCAATCATATAGGATAGCATAAAATTGCCCCATAGCATTTCAAAGGCTGTAAATCTTTACAGAAGCAGACTGCCTTATCTTTCTCCTGAGGAGCAGCTGGTGGGTTTGCACTTCCTACCTTTTGGTTAGCAGCCATATGTTTTAACTACTGTGCAACCAGAGCTCCTTGGTCACAAGTCAGGGACACAAATTATAAAATATTTCATGGTTCTATTTTCACCTAATCATAGATATTTTTATTTACTTATTTTATTTCTAATCATAGATGTTTTTAATCACTTTTTTTTGTTGTTGTTAATCAAGTCTTGTGGGGAGACATCATTGCCACACACAAGTCACCTGGGCGTTTGCTCCTCCCTTTACTCACTCCCATATTTTAGTCAAGATCTGGGCCTAACCCTGGTCTGAAACTGAGAAGTGAGCAAAATTTGTCTCTAGTCTCTTCAGACACCCCACAGAGCTTATCAGCCGCACATGGCTCTCAGCTATGTCTCTCACTAGGCACCCCTCCCAAGGGCAGTATACAGCCAATGACTGATGCCTCACTAACTCATTGTGGGACAACTCTCAAGAGTCATCCCAGCTCTAGAGCTCCCTGTTTCCTCACACCAGTGCTTTCATGACTCCCAATAACTTTATGCTGTTCTGTCTTGAACCCACAGCAGACCTCACTCTCTCCACCTTCCATACAGCAAATTCCTACACATACTTCAAAACTCAGTTCAAATGTTCCCTTGTCTATAAAGACTTTTCCTAAACGCCCCAGGTAGAGGTCAACTTTTTTGTTTCTGTCTTCAAACCCTTGGTATGTATTACTACTATGTCACTCACTCCATTGTATTGTGTATTTCTGGGGTGCAGCTTTATTAATCTTTGTTTACTCAGGGTCTTGAAGAGTGTCTGACACATTGTATGCCTCCAGTAAATGCACGGTAAAATGAAGGAAGGAAGGAAATAAATGGATTAAGAACCACCACCATCATAACTTACCATCTTAGCTTTTCAGTTGATACCTTAACACATACTACTGAAAATAATGCTAAGGGGTGTTATTTAAATGCAATAATTTCTGTTCTGTATTCAAGATTTCAGAGACAAGAACATTGATTTCACCACTCACTCCCTCTATCCCCTTCCGCCACACCCTGCCCAGATCCTCCAACAGGCAAGGTAATATAACTTAAATAATTATGATGGAGGGTGGAAGGAGGAAAGTAGTTCTACCTAAAGATGATGGTAGAACTGAAGGTGGTTCTAACAGAACTACCTCAGTTTTTAAGACAGTTACTTCCCTGAGTCACTGGCCAATGGCCTGGTAGTAGAAACTGACCTGGTTTGGTGGGCCGTGAGAATGGGTCTGCCAGCATCAGAATTCAAACCTGAACATAGGGAGTGAGGAGGCCCACCTAGGAAGGATCTTGGGGGGCGGTGTCCTCTTCCCCTGGCTTCTCTGTCCACTCATCTACCTGTCTACCTCTCCCAGTTGGAGTCGTTGTCTCCCAGGATTACAAGTACCTTCTGTTTTCCAGGTAGGCTCTTAGACCTTCCATCTCCCCTTTGAGATGGGCACCTTCTCTGGTTTTACTTTAATGAATAAAGTCCCAAATCTCTGGTTTTACCTTGGACACTTTTTCCTGGAGAAGAGTCTTCTGAAAATGATCCCCTTCTGGACTCTTCCACTTTGCCCTCTTTTCTCTTTGCTAATGTTTCTAAGATGGAACATAAAGATAAGAGAGAAAATAAAACTCTTCTAAGGATGAGAGTTGTGTAGAGAAGGTAGAGTTATTGTGAAAACTTCCAGGGACAGAAATATAAGACGGAGACACTGTAACTAGCAAATATATTATGCAGATGGAATGGTTTGGTCTCTGGAGCAGGCAGAGTGAACAAAGACTGGCCTGTTGGCACTAAAAGATCCCCATTTCCAACATCAGCCTGTCATAACCCCTAAAATCCCTTGG
>NW_006921840.1:4501066-4533727 GCF_000298275.1 Orycteropus afer afer | reverse complement strand
TTGTTGTTATGTGCCATCACACTCAGCACATAGAGACACATGGGTATGAAGCAGTGAAACCACCAAGGGTAACTCGGTACATTTTTAACAACCAGCTCTCTGGGGTGGGTGGGGGGGAAGCTTCCTGATCTGCAGAGTTTGCCAATTTCTGTGGTATAAATACTGTACTCCTGTTCTGGAGTCTTGTGGATCAGTTTTTCGCTGAAGAGTGATCTCAGAACTCTCTGTGGTGCACTCTCCTCTCCAGCACTCTGCAACAGGAACTCTAACAGCGTTGGCCTGCCCAGCTCCTATCTTTTCAGTTCGGGGAGCCGCTGGGCTCCTTCAGAGTCCCCCTCCCAATGTTTCATCCTGCAAATGCTCTCCAGGTTGGGGCAAACTAGGGCTTGCCTCATTTGCTTCTCCCCTCTCAGGGATCACTGTCCTTCATGGTCTGATGTCCAACATCTGAAAACCATTGGTTCATATATTTATCCAGTTTTTCAGCTTTCCTAGGCAAGAGGGTAAGTCTGGTCCTTGTTTCCCCATTGTTGCTGGAAGTGGAAGTCTTCCCTTACTGATTTGTGGTCTCACTTATTAAATACAATAGGATTTCTTATGATAAATTCAGAAATAAGCAAGGTAAGCATGTGCTTACTAATCTGTAGTGAACAGTTTCACACGTCTAAAAAACATGGGGAACTATTCACTACAGACTAGTAAGTAAGCATAAGTAAGCCCGGCTTACCTTGCTTACTAAATACTCCATCCCTGTCAGGGTTTGTAAATTTGAAAAGAGGCTTTCATTCTGTAGGAAGGTACTATGGGGTTGGGAGAGAGAAAGACGCCAACCATACCTAGAAGCAGATCTCTGATGTGGTAAAAAAGGTGTAATTGTTCTCTACAGACTAGTATGTAAGCACATGTAGCCTATGCTTACTTTGCTTATTGGGTATCCAACCAGTGGCATCATGGTGTCTCCTAGTGCAGTCACCTCTCCCATGGACTTCCCATACCAGGCCACATAGACTCCTTAGTAATGTTTATTATCAATTTTAATCATAATATAATATGTGATATAGTTGCAGATTGCTTAAATGTATTATTTCTTAGATTATATGAATACTAACAAAATAATTTTGTAAAATCTTCCTACATTGAATTACAACATTATTAGTAACTGAGCAGAAGCCTTTTTCTTTTTTATCCTTCTTTCCTTTAATTATGACTTCATTCTCAAAAGAAGATATAGATTCACAAATACTAATTACCACAATATTGTAGCCAAGACACCAGAGAATTTGACAAAATCAGCCACTAAAAAAACACTAGATGCAGTAAAAACAGCAGCACGTGCAGTGTGTGATTCAAAGCATCATTGTAATTGGTTAACAGCGACAGCTCTGACCAGAGCACGTTTTTGTTGTCGTTAGAAGGTTCAAAAAGTAAATTAGCATTAGGTTTTAGCCTTGTAGATATACATTGATACATGTAAGCTGTAGTTATAAAAGATGTTTTTGTTGTTATAACTAACTACAGGCACTTTTTATAAAAATAAATTTTTGCTGAGACACTGCACAAAAATTTTACAGACAATCATTTTGGTGTCAGCCCCCTGTGATAGTGTCACCTGATGTCTACACTCCCTATGTCCTCCTAAGGACGCCACTGAATCCAACCTTCATTAAGCTGACTTCCTAATGCCAGTACCATAATGTTTTAATTACTTTAGAATTTGTGATAACATATATATTTTAAAGCATTAGTAACCCCATGAACCTCAGGAACATTGTGTAAGCTTCTCCCCTGCCCAACAACCAACTGCCTGATAAATTTCTGGTAACATCTTTATCATAATTCCATGAAACTAATACATTAACTTCAGAACTGACAGCTTTATTACATTAATCTTCCTGTCTAAAAAAAAAAAGAAATACTTCTCTATCAAATCTTCAGGTTATGCACATTAAGGTTATTGTTGCTCTCTTGGATTGTGTCTGTCACAGAACAATTTAGTCAAATCAAATAGTTTTCCAGTTTGTTTTTTAAAGGGGGAATTCTAAGTATACTATCATATCATCTGCAAATAATGAATTGTTTTCTCTTTGTTTGTATGTATTATTTTATCACTTTATATCTGGAATTAACCTGAGTTTCCAAAATAATAGTATATAATAGCAGAGATTGTGGAAATCCTTGTTCTGGTTCTGTTTAAAATGGAAATTCTGACTACTTAAATAAATAACAACAAACACTGAGGAAGAGTATCTAAGAATTAGGAATACTAACTGAAATTTAAAATGTGACTTACTTGCTAATAATTTTGGAAGGATGTTACTCAGATTGTCTTTACTTTTTGATACATTCATCCTTTTTAGTGCTTGCTGGACTTGCCAGTGTCTTGGAGATAATTTCAACAGAAAAAGTCCATATTTCATATACTCCATAAGGAGGAATTCTGTTTTTGCTATTTCACTACTCAAAAGAAACAAAGGTATGATTAGGTATATCTGTGTGAAATCATGTTCAATAAAAAAAAGACTTTATGAAATTCATTCTTGTGATTATGTATTTGAATGTTAACTTACTTGTCAGAAATTGCAAGTACGGCCATAAAAATATGGACTATATTAAGATGAGATGAGAAGAGATGGGATGAGAGACACTTACAGTAATGTTATTTGAATAAGACATGCCCAAGGTTATACACATATAGAACAGACTGGTAATAGTTTTACTCTACTTATTTATTTCTATGGGAAGTTTCTATTAAGTTTTAGACTAACTCCAGGTCTTTGGACATTTCATCATAATACTTTACCTTGTCTTCTTCAAAGACTCCCTTTGAAATCTTATGTTCTGCTCTTTTACTTCATCATTTCTTCCATTTGCTTTAGTTACTCTACACCGTCAGAGCAAGTTTCAGAGCCTCTTCTAACATCCATTTTGGTCTTTTCCTTCTTCCTGTCTTTTTATTGATCTTTTGCTTTTTTCATGTATGATGCCTTTTACGTGTTCTGACAATTCTGTTCAATGTGTTGAAATCTATTCTTGACATGTTCTCTAAATTCAGGCAGGATATATTCAAGGTTGTCCTGGGGGACTTGGATTTTCCTCAGCTTCAACTTACACATGAGCAATTGATGGCCTGTTCTGTAGTCAGGCCTTGGCTTTGTATTTATTGATGATATTGAGCTTCTCCAACATCTCTTTCCAAGGTCATAGTGGATTTGATTCCTGTGTAATTCATCTGGTGAGGTCCATGTGTATAGTTGTTAATCATGTTGTTGAAAAAGGAATGTCCAATGAATGAGTTGTTGCCACTGAGTCCATCCTGGCTCATAGTGACCCATGTACAACAGAAGGAAACACGGCCTGGTCTTGTGCCATCCTCACAATCATTACTGTGTCAGCCCATTGTTGCAGCCACTGTGTCAATCCATCTCATTGAGGGTCTTCCTCTTTTTCACTGACCTTCTACTTTATGAAGCATCATGTCCTTCTCCAGGAACTGATTTCTCCTGATAACAAGGCCAAACTATGTGCAATGAACTCTTACTATCTTTGCTCCTAAGGAGCATTCTGGTTGAATTTCTTTCAAGACAGATTTGTTCTTCCAGCAGTCCAAGATTGACTCAATATTCTTCACCAACACCATATTTTAAAGGTATCAGTTCTTCTTCAGTCTTCCTTATTCATTGTCCAGCTGTAGCATGCATATGAGGTAATTGAAAATACCATGGCTTGGGTCAGGCGAATCATAGTCCTCAGAGTGACATTTTTGGTCTTAAATACTCTAAAGAGGTCTTTTGTGGCAGGTTTGCCTGATGCAATAAGTCCTTTGATTTCTTGACTGCTGCTTCTATGGGTGTTGATTGTGCCTTGAAGTAAAATGAAATCCTGGATATCTTCAATCTTTTTTCCACTTATCATGATACTAGTTATTGGTCCAGTTATGAGGACTTTTTGTTTTCTTTATGTTGTATAATTCATAATGAAGGCTGAACTCTTTGATCTTCCTCAGTAAGTACTTCAAGTGTTCTTCACTTTCAGCAAGCAAGGTTGTGTCATCTGCATATCACAGGTTTTTAATGAGTCTTCCTCCAATCCTAGTGTCACCTTCTTCATATAGTCCAGCTTCTGGGGTTATTTGCTCAGTATACAAATTGAATAAATATGGTGAAAGGATACAGCCCTGATGCACACCTTTCCTAATTTTAAACCATGTGGTATCCCCTCATTCTGTTTGAATGACTGCCTCTTAGTCTATGTACAGGTTCCTCATGAGCATAATTAAGTGTTCTGGAATTCCCATTCTTTGCAATGTTATCCATAATTTGTTATGATCCACACAGTCGAATGCCTTTGGATAGTCAATAAAACACAGGTAAACATCTTTCTGGTATTCTTTGCTTTCAGCCAAGACCCATCTGACATTGGTGCTGAATCCCTCATTCTATGACCTCTTCTGAATCCGGCATGAATTTCTGAAAGTTCCCCATTTATGTACTGCTGTAATAGTTTTTGAAATATCTTTGGAAAAATTTTACTTGCATTTGACTGCTAACCAGAAGGCTGGCAGTTGAAACCTACCAACCACTCCTCAGAAGGAAGATTGGGCAATCTACTTCCATAGTGATACCCCCTCGGAAATCCAAGGAGGGGTCACTATGAGTTGGATCTGACTTGACGGCAGTGAGTTCGGTTTTTGGTGATATAAATGATATCACTCAATAATTCCTGCATTCTGTTGGATCACCTCTCTTTGGGATGGACAGAAATATGGATTTCTTCCAGTCAGTTGGTCAGGTAGCTATCTTCCAAATTTCTTGGCATAAATGAGTGAGCACCTTCAACACTGCATCTGTTTGTTGAAACATCTCAATTAATATTCCAACAATTTCTGAAGCCATTTTTTTTTTTTTTTTTTTTTTTTTGCCAGTTCCTTCAGTGCAGCTTGGACTTTTTCCTTCAGTACTGTCTGTTCTTGGTCATATGCTACCTCCTGAAATGGTTGAACATCGACCAATTCTTTTTAGTACGGGGACTCTGTATTTCTTCCATCTTCTTTTGATGCTTACTGCACTGTTCAGTTTTTTTTTTTAATAGGTTTTGCCTATAAAAAAAAAAAAAAATCCAAAAAAACAAACCAAGGGACCTCTCTTTGGTGGTGTAGTGCCTAAGGCATTTGACCACTAACCACAAGGCTGGTGGTTCAAACCCACCAGGCACTCCTCAGAAGGAAGGTTGGGCAATCTACTTCCGTAGTCATACTGCCTTGGGAACCCAAGGAGGGGTTGCTATGAGTCGAATCTGACTCCATGGCTGTAAATTTGGTTTTTATAGAATCCTTCAATGGAACATAACTTGAGACTTGAATTTTTTCTTTAGTTCTTTGAGCTTGAGAAATGCTGAATGTAGTTTTCACTTTTGGTTTTCTAACTACAGGTCTTCACACATTTCATTATAATACTTTGTCTTCTGAAGCTGTCCTTTGATTTCTTTTGTTTAGCTCTTTTATTTCATCATTTCTTCTATTTGCTTTAGCTCTACATTCAAAAGCAGGTTTCAGAGTCTCTTCTGACATCCATTCTGGTCTTTTCTTTCTTTCCTGTCTTTTTAATGACCTTTTGCTTTCTTCATGGATGATTTCCTTGCTGTCATCTCACAACTCATTTGATTTCTGGTCACTGGTGTTCAATGTGTCAAATCTGTCCTTCAGATGGACTCTGATTCAGGTGGCACATATTCAAGGTCATATTTTGGCTCTCGTGGAGTTGCTTCATTTCTTTGGCTTCAACTTAAAACTTGTATATGAGCATGGATGTTCTGTTTCACAGTCGGCCCTGGTCTTGTTCTAACTTCTCCATTATCTCTTTCCACAGATGTAGTTGATTTGATTCCTGTGTATTCCATCTGGCAAGGTCCACATGTATAGTCATTGTTTATGTTGTTGAAAAAAGGTATATGCAATGAATAAGTTGTTGCTCTTGCAAAATTCTGTCATGAAATCTCTGATGTCATTTCTATCACCAAGGCCATATTTCCCCACTACTGATGTGTCTTTGTTTCCAAATTTTACATTCCAATCAGCATGAATTATCAGTGCCTCTTGATTGCATGTTTGGTCAATTTCAGACTGCAGAAAATATCTTAATTTTTTTCATCTTTGGCTTTAGTGATTGGTGCATAAATTTTAATTATAATAGTATTAACTGTTCTTCCTTATAAGCATATGGATATTATCCTATCACTGACAGAATTGTACTTCAGAATAGATCTTGAAATGTTATTTTTGATGATGAATGTGATACCATTCTTCAATTTTTCATTCTCAGCATAGTAGACCATATAACTGTCCTATTCAAAATGGCCAATGCCAGTCTATTTCAGTTCACTAACACCTCGGATATCATCTTCATTTGTTTCATTTGATTTCTGTTGGTTTCTAATTTCCTTGACTCATATTTTGTACATTCCACATTCCAATTACTAATGGATACTTACCTCTGTTACTTCTTATTTTGAGAAGTAAATGGTGTTGTTGTTTGGTCCTTTGAATTCCAACTCATAATAACTCCATGTAACAGAGTAGAACTGCCCCATAGGGTTTCTTTGCTGTAATCTCTATAGAACTAGATTTCCAGGTCTTTCTCCCTTGGAGCGGCTGGGTGGGTTCTACTGTGAATCTTTTGGTTATCTTCTAATCACATTAGGGAGTGGGGAGGAAAGGAACTTGTCCACCTTAGAGCACCTTCAACTTTAGATTCCTAAAATAGAAGGGGCTACTGTAGCCAAAATGTGTTTAAAATATACATTTTGTTAGAAGCAGCTGGTTTCAAAGAAACTATGATCCAACTCATTTACTGCGTTTTAGACAAGCTTTGCTCTCCTCCAAAAAAGTATAGATATAAGACGTGTAGACCTTGATTTTAGAGGAGAGGCAAACATCAAGTCCTCAAAAAGAAAAAGTTTTATCATGACCTGATTCCAAGACTACAGTGTCTACTGGATCATGACATTATTGTCCAATGACGATGACAGACACAAACTCTTTCAATATTTAAAATTAGTTGAAGTCAGATACACTTGACCATAGAAGGGTACATCCTAGGTTTGAAAAAAGGAAAGAGGGTGGTACAATAGTTGTATCCCAACTCTTGCTCCTGTTATTTTTGTCATTATAAACCATGGCTTTCAATACCATGGCTAGGTTCAACTAAAAGTGAGTATAAATATAAAAAAATGCTGCCGATGATAATGGTAATACTTCGTTGACTGGAAAATGAATCATAATTTCAGTTAAAATGTGGGGGAAAAATATATCTCAGAGTGAACAGAAAGGGGGCAATTAGAAGATCATTTATTATTTACTCCTAACATTGGTTGCTTATTTTCAACTAATTCCTTTGCTTTTAGATCTGTAAGTCAGAGAAATTGTTCAGAAATCATTAAATATGAGTTCAATGACTAGCCAGAGGTCTCTGAACTTTCCTGGTACACCAAGGAATGATCCTTGGTGGTACCTGACAGGTTACTTGTTTTAAAAATTTGGCCATATTTATGAAATCATCAACTAATAACGATTACTCCCTTGTATTCCTCATTACAAGCACGTGTTACTGGGGCATGGAAATTTAGTAACAAAGAGGTAGCTCCCCTGGGCCCTCACCTTTTCACTGCCTGCACTTCCATGCTTGCTTTCTTTAAATCGGCTGTTGCTTGGAGTTTGTTTAAAGTTTCTTGTGCTGCACTAAAAAGTAACAGAGATTTGTTAAATTTTTGTTTTGTGTTCAGAGAAACTAAAATGCAAAAAGGGAAAGGTCAAAATGGGTTTGGACAGAGTGAAAACTAACATTTTAAGAGCATCTACAGATTTCTGGTCATTTTCTCGAAGGAACTCTTCAAAAGCCATTGCATCTTCTTGGAGTTTTTTTTCTGCTTTTGTGAGTTGTCTTTCCTTCAATACTATGCTGTCTTCATACTTTTTAATTGTTTTTCGTTTGGTTGACAAAGCATACTAGGAATATTGAAAACAGAAATGCATCAAGAACATTATTCCATATTTCTAGAACATTCTAAGTACTTTTAAATCAACAGTCTCATAAAAAAGAGACAAATAACTTGTGCTAGTGCTCATTTGTATTAGAAAAAAGTATGTCCATATCTTGAGTTCATGGCGTTTCTGTCATGTAGGAATTTTATTTGGTGATAGTGAGAAGGGAGACTAATTCCTCTCTCTCACCTTTATGAAGGGGCTCAATGTTGATCCAAAATGGCTCTGCCCCACAAATCAAAAATAGCTCACATCCCCCCAGAGAGCAGGTCCATCTGGTATTACCCACAGTCTCGCTGCAGTACTTTCCGAGCACTGGGAAATAGGGCTGTCTGTGGTCACAAAGGCCACCAACTTCCTCTCCAATAGGAAGGACCATGGAAGAAAACAGTTTCCAAGTCTGCTATGCCAAAGGTGCATTCCTCCCAACCAGCCCAAAGAGGACTATTAGATCCCCAAATACACCTTTGACATCTAGCTTCTATTTTTTTTAGTATAAAATACATAACACCCCACTTGGGCTTTTAATGCAGTGCATTAAAAATGAATTATAAAATGAAACCACATGTGTTATAATTTAAATGAGTTTAACTATGTAAATAAGCTCATTTTTTGAGAAATAACAACAAATAATTAGATCTCCCAAATCCTATAACAGGAGCTCTGGTGGTGTAATGCATAAGGCATTTGACTACTAACCAGAAAGCTGGCAGTTCAAACCCACTCCTTGGAAGGAAGATTGGGCAATCTACTTCTGTAGAGATACTACCCAGAAACCTAAGGAGGGATCACTATGAATTGAATTGACTCCATGGCAGTGAGTTTGGTTTTAAATCCTATAACAAGGAATATTTCATTCATTACTTTATTCACCAAGTATTTATTGAGTGCCTCGGAAGGAAGATGGGGCAATCTACTTTCGTAGTGATACTGCCTCGGAAACCCAAGGAGGGGTCACTATGGGTTGGGTCTGACTCGACGGCACATAACAACAACAACACACTATGCACATGGACTGTTTTAAGTGGTGGGAATAAAGCAATGAGCAAGAGAGACAAAATTCCTTCATGGAGTATACATTCTAGTAGAGGGAGGAGTTGAAAAATGAATCAACAAATAAAGATGTGTCTGGAGAGGAATTGAGCTGGGGGTGGGGGGTGGGGAACGGGGAATGCCAGTGGGCAAGGGTACCCACTTACACTGCAGCAGATTCTGACTCATGGCAACCCCATGTCTATGAGAGTAGAACTGTGCTCCATAGGGCTTCCAGTGGCTGATGTTTTGGAAGTAGATCTCCAGGTCATTTTTCCTAGGCACCTTTTGGTAGACTCACACTTCTAACCTTTCGGTTAGTAAACAAGCTCATTAACCCTTTGAATCAATGTGGGACTCTGGGCAAGGGTTTGTTGTTGTTGTTGTTATGTGCTGTCGAGCCGGACTCCCTAGGGAGTTGCTATTATGTGTAGGCTAGGGAGCTCTGGTAGCATAGTGGCTAAGGCACTTGACTGCTAACCAGAAGGCTGGTGGTTCAAACCCACCAGCCACTCCTCGGAAGGAAGATGGGGCAATCTACTCTCGTAGTGATACTGCCTCGGAAACCCAAGGAGGGGTCGCTATGAGTTGGGTCCGACTTGACGGCACATAACAACAACAACAACAGACAACAAAAGCATCCTCGATATGGTGAAAACTGAACAGAGACTGGAAGGAAGTGAGGGAGCAAACCATATGGATATCTGAGAGCAGACTTTTCCTCATAGAAAGAATAGCCAGTGCAAAGGCTCTGAGGCAAGAGTGTGATTGATGTTTTCTAGGAATATCAAGGAGGCCAATGAGGCTGGAGCACAGTGAGCAAGAAGAGAGTGATAAAGAATGAGGCCAAAGAGAGAGCTGGTGTCCAGATCATGTCACTAGAGATTTTAAGCAGAGAGGGACATGATCAGACTGCTGTGTGTTTAGGGGGCAAGACTAAAAGCATCCTTGTTCAGAAGTTCTAATAATAATTCATGCAAGAGGTAATGTTGACTTGGACTAGGGTGGTAGCGGTGGAGGTTATCCAGTCTGATTTTGTATATATTTTGAAAATGTATATTTAAAAGTATATTTGGGTGTATGTTATGAGAAAGAATGAAGAAAAACTAATGTTTTTGGTCTAAGTAACTGATGCTCAGTTCTTCTCCACCCTCCATCTTTTTTTTCTCTCTGCTTCATTTTGGATAGTTTATCTTGCTATGTCTTCAAATTTACTAATATTTTTTTTTCCTGCAAGGTCTAACCTGATTTAATACCATCCAGTGTGTTTTTCGTCTCTAGAAATTTAATGTAGGTCTTTTTAAGCATCTTCCAGTTCTTTCCTTAACATGCTCATGTTTCCCCTTACACCTTCTTGGACACAGGAGTATATTTATAATATCTGTTCTTGTATCCTAATTCTATCACCTATATCATTTCTGATTCTATTTCTATTGATAGATATTTTGGTCTAATTATAGGTTGTAATTTCTAATTTGCATGGATGGTGATTTTTACTTGGATTCAGACATTATACATTTTACATTATTGGATAGTATATCTTTTTAATATTCTTTTAAATGTTTTTGAGTTTGTCCTTAGACACAGTTATTAAGAAAGAGGTTTAGCCTTTTACCAGGTTGCTTATGCAGGGTATCATGTTTGGTAAAGTAGAGGGTCAGTAAAAAAGGGGAAGATCCTCAATGAGGTGGATTGACACAGTGGCTGTAATGATGGGCTCAAGCACAGCAAAGACTGTGACGATAGTGCAGGGCCAGGTAGTGTCCCAATGAGGTATTATGTAGGGTCACTATGAGTCAGAGCCGACTCAACGGCACCTAACACTCATCCATGTAGGCTCAATGCAGACTATAATCTAGGGCTAATTTATCTTCACTACTGAGGCAATACCCTTCTGAATACTCTTCCTGATGCCCAATGTATATGGTATTTTCCACTCTGATCACTAGGAACATAAACTGTTTCCAGCTCTGGGGGAACTCCATGAACTCCTTACTGGCTCTCTTCCAGTGGTTCCTACCTGGGCTTCAGATACTTTCCTCACCTGCATTCACTAATCGGTATTCAGCTGAAGTACTTGAGGGGGACCCTCTACTGATCTCCAGAGCTCCTATCTTCTCTCTCTCCCTGCATCTCTCCCTTCTGATTCTCCTCCCTGTAAACTCTAGGACCATGTTGTTGTTGTTAGCTGCCATCAAGTTGGCCCCCGACCAACTTAGTGCACAAGGGCATTAAGTGCTGCCCAGTTGGATGCCACCCCCATGATGGGTTGTGGACCAGACTGGTATGATTCATACAGGTTTCATTGGTTGATTTTTGTTTTTATTTATTTTCTTTTCATTGTGATTTGGATGGAAGTTTACATAGCAAATTGGTTTTCCATTCAACAATTCATATACATTTTTATTTGTGACATTAATTGCAATCCCTACAATTTAGCTCTGGTAGCGTAGTGCCTAAGGCACTTGACTGCTAACCAGAAAGCTGGTGGTTCAAACCCACCAGCCACTCCTCGGAAGGGAAGTTGGGCAATCTACTTCCACAGCGATACTGCCTTGAAAATCCAAGGAGGGGTTGCTATGAGTCCAGTCCAACTTGACGGCACATAACAATAACAATAACAACAACAACACAGTACCCTTTCCACTTTGTCCTTGTATCTGCCATTTCCATTCGTCCATCCTTCCTATCCCTTCCTGCCTTCTGGGCTTTTCATTGGCTGATTTTTGGAAGTAGATCACCAGGCCTTTCTTCCTCATCCATCTTAGTCTGGAAGCTCCACTGAAACCTGTTTAGCATCATAGCAACATGAATGTGCATGAAGAGCATTGGCCAGGAATCAAACCCAAGTTTCCCACATGGAAAGCAAAAATTCTACCACTGACCCACCACTGCCCTCATCTAGCCACCACCATAGCCTCCCCAACCTCCTATTACTGACTCCACTACTCAGGAACCCTTTTGTGCTCTATTGTGGAAATTCTCTTCAGATAGTCAGCTGGGGCAATCGTTGCACTCATCTCATTTACTTTTTCTTAGGGATCAATGCCTTATGTTTTCTTGTCATCCATGATCTGAAAACCATTGTTTTATATATTTTGTCTGGCTTTTTGGGTGTTTAAAACTGAAGGACAAACTCCATCTTGATTGAAAACAGAAGTCTGCCTCTCATTCTTATAACTTCCAGGACCACTGTCTTTATATAAAGGTGTTTTGGTTCTCTAGTGCTGCTATAACAGAAAATATCACAAGTGGATAGCTTTAACAAACAGGGACTTACTCTCTTACAGTTTAGGAGTCTAGAAGTCCTTAGGCTTCAGCTCTACCTTCTGTTTCATGCCACTAGAGCTGTAGGCATTTTCTGACTCACACAGCTGCTGGCTGTTGAGGCTGACAAACCCAAGATTGACAGGTAAAATGGCACAGTCCCAAGATTACAGACAACATGGTAGGCAACTAGTTTAATTCTAGGAACAACCTCAAAATTGGCGCAGCAACGTGGCAGGCCACTGATATGTAGACTCAGTCAAATGCAGGATCTAGATATGCCAAAAGCTCAAGACCTTCCGCAAAGCTTCTTCATACTAGAAGCAGGCCACACCCTGAAGGCAGCTACTTAGCTGCTAACAGCAGATTTACTATGGAGTTGATTCCAATCTTGTCATGGGGAATAATGGCATCCACCTGCCAAATCACTCAAAACCACAGCCCAGCCAAGTTGACATATAACTTTAAC
Organism: Orycteropus afer afer; assembly: GCF_000298275.1. Lineage (NCBI taxonomy): Eukaryota > Metazoa > Chordata > Mammalia > Tubulidentata > Orycteropodidae > Orycteropus > Orycteropus afer. The sequence goes on along the minus strand of NW_006921840.1, from coordinate 4,520,924 downwards.
TTCCACAATAGGCAAGAGGGGATGGGCTCTTAGGCACAAGGCATTGTCCCCAGAAAGAGCACACCTGGGGAAGCAACATATAGGGGTACAGGTGCAGGCAGGTGAGGAGGTGTTATAGTGGGAACTTGGGAACATTTTTACTTGACTGCTTCTATTTTCTCAGTGACATAGAAAGCCAAATCAGGAACTGAAATGAAAATGGGAGAGGAGATGTGGGAGGCTTGAGGGGAGAGAAATAGGTATGACACAATCATCTAAGAGACCAGGAGAGGGCATGGGCTATGTGTATGATTGCTGGGTGGCACTAAGAGAAGGTATCAGTTTTAGTAGAATTTCTACAAATAATGCTTACTCTTAGTGAATAAAAGAGCCCTGGTGGCACAGTGGTTAAGCACTTGGCTGGTAACTAAAAGGTTGACACTTCAAACCCACCAAGTGGCTCTGCAGGAAAAAGACCTGGGGGTCTGTTTCCTTATGGTGATCTTTATAGATTACCACCTAGAAAACCATATGGGGCAGTTCTACTCCGCCACATGCAATGAACAAAAATCAACTTGATAGTACCTAACAACAATAACTTAGTAAAATAACAACTTGTCTTTTAGGAAAGAGATTTCTGACTCCAACTGTAACAAGTAAACGCACAAAGATGCCATGAAGCTACTTCAATTTTTGAACCCTATTACAAATCTTGTATAAGTGGACCCCATTCAATCAGCAGTAACAGAGAGTGTTTAACACATGGTCACCCTCCTTTGTCATTGCTAATGGAACATTTAATAGCCTGTGACACTTGACCAAACTGAGGGACATAGAGGGAGAAGGAGAATAGTTGAGAAGGGGAACAAGGCATATTTACGACAAATGTCTTAAAATCCTACAGTACCTATCAAATATCACCTTCAAATGCCTGGGACATCAGTGATATCATCAAGTTTTAATGATAACGGCCAAACTCAAACTCAGGAAATAAAATATTTAACAACAACAACAAAAAAAGGTATCTGGCCCTATTTATAACTATAGTACTCTTACTTTAAGTGAAATCTTTTATGTGAATTTCAGCTGGCAGCAAATGAAAGCATTAACAAGCTTAGATTTGTGCTTCCAAATGTGTGATGTGAAATGAAAAGTCAAATACATTTTAATTTACTCATTATTATCAAAGGCTTAAATCAAGACAGATTCTCTTCTTTAGTTGATTAGCTACTTGAAAATAGAGTTATACACAAGATCTAATTCATTTGCTGTGTAATTATTCTCCCATTATTAACTGCTTTATCTACGGTAAATGGACAAGCATATAAAAATATTAAATAATTCTATTTTCAGTTATGTGGCCTGGTTTCTCGTTAAATGTATTTGATGGCAGAATAAAACTTCTATTATTTTTATTAAAGACTCCTTCTGGGACCTGGCACTCCTTTTTTGGCCTTATGGGTACAGGGGAAGCTGGAAGGATTCTGGAGTCCTTTCAGGGCTTAGAAAGATGCACTCAGTTTTCCTGCCTAGACTCCCACAATATTCAACCAAAGGTCCAGGAGAATCTGGATCAAATTGGGCTTCTCAGCTGCTATCTAATCGTGATGGAGAGAACTGAGAAAAAAAGAAGATAATGGGACCAGCTACCCTCTAAGCAGTTCTCAGAGTGGTGTCCCCAGACCAGTAGTGTAAGCATCACCTGGGAACTTGTTAGAAATGCAGATTTTCTTTTTTTTCTTCAATATTCTTCATTAAAAATTTTTAAGTAATGCAAGCTCCATTAAGTGGCCCATCTTGAAGCTCGGCCAAAAGTTAATAAAGAAAACTCGCTCTTGAGCAAAATTAAAGGTGTAAAGAAAGGAAGCAAAGTAGTGAAGTTTTCTGCAGTGGAAGCTTTGGGCTACAGGAAATGTCATCTCAGGTAGTGTGAGACAAAACAGGTGGGAAAGGAAGGAAAGTAAGCCAGGTAAGCATTACAGGCCTGCTTTATCACACCAAAGGAGTTCTGGTGGCATAGTGGAAGGCATTTGGCTCCTAACCAGAAGTGGTTCAAACCCACTATGGGAGGAAGATGAGGCAATCTACTTCTGTAAAAATTTACAGTTTTAGAAACCCAGTGGGTGTCTCCATGAGTTAGAATCCACTCAATGGTAGTGAGTTTGGTTATTTGGTTTTATCACAACAACCTGATTTCCCCAGAGGGGTATATGGTACCTGGAAGTACTGCAATACCATGTCAATGTGTGGAGTGGATGGAGCAAGCTCTTATTCCAAGCTCCTTGCTCCAAGAACCCGTTTAATATATTATCCTCAAATAGAGGATGTATCCAATACATTGGGGGAGTCAGGCCCCACCCAAGAAGCAGAAAAGGGAGAGAATGCCAGGAGATGACAAAAGCAGCAGGATCCAGGTAAGGGGAGGGCAGAGAAGTTTCCAACAGCTAAGGGAGATGACTTGTCTGTCAGTTTGTCATACAGTGGTGGCTCACATGTTGCTGTGAGGATGGAGGCCGTGCCGTAAGTGTTTCAAACACCAGCAGGGTCTCATATGGTGCACAGGTTTCAACGCAGCTTCCAGACTGAGACAGACTAGGAAGAAGGAAGAGGCCATCCACTTCTCAAAGAATTGGCCAGGGAAAACCTTATGAATAGCAAAGAAACACTGTCTGATACATTAGTGGACAACTTTATGATTAGCCCAGAAACACTGTCTCACACAGTGCTGGAAGATGAGGCCTTTAGGTCGGAAGGCACTCAAAACACGACTAGGAAAGAGCTGCCTCATCAGAGTAGAACCAGCCTTAATGATATGGATAAAGTAAAGCTTTCGGGACCTCCATTTGCTGACATGGCATGACTCAAATTGAGGAGAAACAGCTGCAAATATCCATTAATAATTGGAACATGGAATGTACAAAGTATGAATCTAAGAAAATTGGAAGTTGTCAAAAGTGAAATGGAATGCATAAAGATTGATATCATAGGTATTAGTGAGCTGAAATGGACTGTTTTTGGCCATTTTGAATCAGAAAACCATGTGATCTACTATGCCGGGAATAACAAATTGAAGAGAAATGCCGTGGCATTTGTTATCACAAAGGATGTTTCAAGATCTGTCCTGAAGTACAATGATGTCAATGATAGGGTAATATCCATATGTCTACAAGGAAGAACAGTTAATACTACTATTATTCAAATTTATGCACCAACCACTAAAGCCAAAGATGAAGAAATTGAAGATTTTTATCAACTTCTGGAGCCTGAAATTAACCGAACATGCAATCAAGTTGTAGTGTTTGGAATCCAAAAGTTGGAAACAAAGAAGAATTACTGGTAGTTGGAAAATTTGGCCTTGGTGACAGAAATAACGTTGGAGATCTCATGATAGAATTTTGCAAGACCAGCGACTTATTCATTGCAAATACTTTTTTCAACAACACAAATGGCAGCTCTACACGTGGACTTCACCAGATGGACTACACAGGAATAAGATTGACTACATTTGTGGCAAAAGGTGATGGAAAAGCTCAATACCTTCAGCCAAAACCAGGCCAGGAGCTGATTGTGGAACAGAACATCAACTACTCATATGCAAGTTCAACTTGAAGTTGAAGACAATTAAAACAAGTCCATGGAGCCAAAATATATCCCTCCTGAATTTAGAGACCATCTAAAGAATAGATTTGATGCACTGAACACCAATGATAGAAAACCAGAGAAATTGTGGGATGACATCAAAAACATCATCTATGAAGAAATCAAGAGGTCATTAAAAATATGAGAAAGAAAGAAAAGACCAAAATGGATGTCAAAAGAGACTCTGAAACTTGCCCTTGAGCAAAGAGTAGCTAAAGCAAATGGAAGAAATGACAAGATAAAAGAGCTGAACAGATTTCAAAAAGCAGCTTGAGCAGACAAAGCCAATTATAATGAAATGTGCAAAGACTTGGAGTTAGAAAACCAAAAGGGAAGAACACACTTGGCATTTCTCAAGCTGAAAGAACTGAGAAAAAAATTTAAGCCTCGAGTTGCAATATTGAAAGATTCTGTGGGCAAAATATTGAATGAAGCAGGAAGCATCAAAAGAGGATAGAAGGAATACACAGAGTCACTGGAGCAAAAAGAACTGATTAATGTTCATCCACTTCAGGAGGTGGCATATGATCAAGAACCAATGGTATTGAAGGAAGAAGTCAAAGCTACATTGACGGAATTGGCAAAGAAAGGCTTCAGGAATTGATGGAATACCCACTGAGATGTTTCAACAAATAGATGCCCCACTGGAGGCACTCACTTGGCTATGCCAAGGGGTTTGGAAAACAGGTACCTGGCCAACTGACTGGAAGAGATCCATATTTGTACTCATTCCAAAGAAAGGTGATCCACAGAATGTGGAAATCATTCAACAATATCATTAATATCGCATCCAAGTAAAACCTTACTGAAGAGGTAATTCAAAAACAATTGCAGCAGTATATTGATAGAGAACTTCCATAAATGCAAGCTGGAAGTTCAGAAATGCAAGCTGGATGTGGAACAAGTCATTGCTGATGTCAGATGGATCTTGGCTGAAAGCAAAGAATACCAGAAAGATGTTTACCTGTGTTTTATTGACTATGCAAAAGCATTTGATTGTGTGGATCCTAACAAATTGTGGATAAAATTGAGAAGAATGGGAATTCCAGAACACTTAAGTGTACTCATGAGGAACCTATACATAGAACCGGGGCTGTTGTTCAAACAGAACAAGGGGACACTATTGTTGTTGTTAGGTGCCATTGAGTTGTCTCCACTCACAGCGACCCTATGCACAGCAAAACAAAACACTACTCGGTCCTGAGCCAGCTCCATGATTCTTGCTACAGTTGAGCCCATCGCTGCTGCCACCATTGTCAATCCATCTCCTTGAGGGCCTTCCTCTTTTTTGTCAACCCTCCACCTTACCAAGCATGACATCCTTTTCCAGGGAATGGTCCCTTCTGACAACAGGACCAAAGTAGGTGAGACGAAGTCTGGCCATTCTTGCCTCCTAGGAGCATTCTGGCTGCACCTCCTCCAGGACAGACCTGTTAGTTCTTTTAGCAGTCCATGGTACTTTCAGCATTCTTCACCAACACCTCAGCTCAAAAGCATCAGTTCTTCGGTCTTCCTTATTCATTGTCCAGCTCTCACATGCATATGAGGTGATTGAAAATACCACGGCTTGTGTCAGGTGCACCTTAGTCCTCAAGGAGACATCTTTGTTCTTCAGCACTTGAAAGAGGTCTTTTGGAGCCGATTTTCCCAGTGCTATACTTCGTCTGCTCTGGTAGCATAGTGCCTAAGGCACTTGACTGCTAACCAGAAGTCTGGCGGTTCAAACTCACAGCCGCTCCTTGGAAGGAAGATGGGGCAATTTACTTCCGTAGTGATACTGCCTCAGAAACCCATGGAGGGGTCACTATGAGCCTAGTCCGACTCCATGGCACATAACAACAACAACAACATACGCTGTCTGATGTCTTAACTGCTGCTTCCATTGGCATCAACTGTAGAACCAAGCAATGTGAAATCTTTGACAATTTCAATCTTTTCTCCATTTCTCCTTTTTTTTTTTTCTTTTTAATATAGAAAAAAGGACATTGCATGATTTAAAATCAAGAAGGGAGTGTGTCAGGGTTGTATCTGCTCACTATACTTTTTCAGTCTGTATGCTGAGCAAATAATCTGAGAAGATGGTCTATATGAAGAAGAACTTGGCATGAAGATTGGAGGAAGAATCATTAACAACCTGCAATACGCTGATGACACAACTTTGCTTGCTGAAAGCGAGTATGACTTAGAGCACTTACTGATGAAGATTAAAGAATACAGTCTGCAGTATGGATTACATGTCAATATAAAGAAATCAAAAATCCTCACAACTGGACCTATAAGCACCATGAAGATAAATGGAGAAAAGATTGAAGTTGTCAAAGACTTCACATTGCTTGGTTCTACAATTGACGCCAATGGAAGTAGCAGTCAGGACATCATATGACATATAGTACTGGGGAAACCGGCTGCAAAGGACCTCTTTCAAGTCCTGAAGAGCAAAGATGTCTCCTTGAGGACTACTTTGTGCCTGACACAAGCCGTGGTATTTTCAAGCACCTCATATGCATGTGAGAGCTGGACAATGAATAAGGAAGACCGAAGAAGAGTGGATGCTTTTGAGTTGTGGTGCTGTCAAAGAATGCTGAAAGTACTGTGTACTTCTAAAAGAACTAACATCTGTCCTGGAGGAAGTGCAGCTGGAATGCTCCTTGGAGGCGAGAGGGACCATTCCCTGGAGAAAGATGTCATACTTGGTAAGGTGGAGGGTTGACAAGAGAGGGGAAGGCCCTCAATGAGATGGATTGACATAGTGGCTGTGACGATGGGCTCAAGTGTAGCAAAGATTGGGGAGCTGGCACGGTACTGGGCCGTGTTTCGTTCTGCTGTGCATAGGGTCGCTATGAGTTGGAGACAACTCCACACACAATATTAAACTGATAAGAACAGAAACTACACTTGGTCTGATAAGAATGCAAATTTTCAAGTCCCAGCACAGATCTGCTGAATCAGGAACTCTTAAACGGGGCCCAGCCACTTGTGTCTTAACAAGCCCTCCGAGTGATTCTGAGGCAGGACACAATTTGAGAACCACTACCATAGAAAAATTTTCCTGATCATGTTACAAGAAATGTGAAATTCTGTCTGGGATTCTAGAATGTAAGCTTTGTTTTGTTCACTGCTTAGCACATAGTAAGCCTGAGTATAATAGATAAATAATTTGTTGAATGAATTAAAAAAACATGAGTGAATCCTTCAGCTGATAGATTTGGGGCATGCAATGGAAATATAAAATGTTATCAAGGTAAACTTTTGGCAATGGCTTAAGAAATCTTCCATTTGACTAATGGGGGAAAGAAAATTATACTACCTCAAGCAGAAACCTGTCTCTTTGATCATTAATAAATTCATGGACAGTCTTGTTTGCGTCTGCACCTTTAAAGAAAATTGAAATAGACTTAAGGTTAGTTCATTATCCTTCAAAGATGTTAAAAAAAAAAAAAGCTAAATAATTACATCATTGCATACAGTATGTATTTGAGCTTTTTAAAAAACACTATACCTTCAAATCAACATATTTTCTAACCGCTCAAAAACTAATTTAATAATAGTAACTAACACATATTTCGTGTCCATTCATATTCCAGGAACTTTATTCAACACTGTAAGTACATAATTTCATTTAATCTGAACAACTCACAAAAAAATTTAAAAAATTCACTGCCATTGAGACAGATCCGACTCATAGTGACCCCTCCTTGGGTTTCCGAGGCGGTATCTCTATGGAAATAGATAGCCCAATCTTCCTTCTGAAGAGTGGCTGGTATGTTTGAACTGCCAGCCTTCTGGTTAGCAGTCAAATGACTTAGGCACCACATCACCAGAGCTCCTGAACAACTCAGATAAGTCATTTTTTTCTTTCCTAATAATAAAATCTGATTTGTGATTCCTAAGATCATTTTTATTAAGGACCTCAGTTTTATGTCTAGATCAGCCAAATATTACAATTTAAAACATTTAAGACTTATTTCGTGAAGTACAGGCTTTGGAGTTGTACAGACCTGAATGGTATTCCTTTTTTGTCACTTATGAGCTGCATGATCTTGGACAAGCATCTTGACATCTCTGAGCTTGAGGACTTATATTGTTCATATAAGGTACATATTAATATCCTCATCCTAATATAAAATAATAATAATAAAATCTTCAAACTAAATAAGTCTTAAGCTAACTAAATAATAATAATAAATAAACTAAATAAGTCTTAAATGTTTTAAATTGTGATGTTTGGCTGATGTAGACATAAAACTGAGGTCCTTAGTAAAAATGACTTTGTTGTTGTTGTTGTTCTGTACCATTGAGTTGGACCCGACTCATAGTGACCCCTCCTTGGGTTTCTGAGACAGTATCACTATGGAAGTAGATTGCCCCATCTTCCTTCCAAGGAGTGGCTGGTGGGTTTGAACCCCCAGCCTTCTGGTTGGCAGTCAAGTGCTTTAGGCACTATGCTACCAGAGCTCCCAAAAAAAATGACTTTAGGAATCACAAACCAAATTTTATTATCAGGAAAGGAAAAAATGACAGCTAGTTCTACCACATCACGATAGTAAATACCGAAAGTTTCATTTCAAGCTTTCTTTATGTTGGAACATTATACATATGCTATGTTTCAGTAATGATTATTTCATTAAAACTAATGGAATGTGGTATAAAATAAAGTACTTATTAAAAATATAAAAAGAAGTAAAAATAAAATAACATAGGCGTACCTCAGAGATATTGTGGATTAGGTTCCGTATCACCCCAAAAAAGCAAATATCTCAATAAAGCAGGTCACATTAATTTTATTTCCCAGTGCATATAAAAGTCATGTTTACGCTATACTACAGTCACTTAAGTGTGCAATATAATATTTTGAGAATTACTAATGTGATACAGACAGACACATGAAGTGAGCACATGCTTTTGGGAGAATGGTACTAATAGACTTGCTTGATGCAGGGTTGCCACGAACCTTCAATTTGTTTTTTAAAAAAAACAAAAAACCAGAGTATCTGTGAAGTGCAATAAAATGAGGTATTCTTGTATTACCCAAACGATTAATGAATTCATCTTGAACTAGAGAACATGTTGTTGTTGTCAGGTATTGTCAAGCCGATTTCAACTCATAGCAATTGAATGTGACTGAGTACAACTGCCACATAGGGTTTTCTGGACTGTAACCTTTATGGGAGCATATTGCCAGGCCTTTCTACCTGGGAGCACCAATCTTTGGGTTAGCATCCCAGTACTTAGCCATTGTACTACCAGGGCTCCTTGTACTAGGATGTATAAGGTGTAGTAATTATGGATCGTGGTACAGAGTAAAGTCTCATAATCAAAAGGGAAACAGAAGTTGTTAGTTGCCATCAAGTCAGTTCTGATCCATAGTGACCCTATCTGTGGACAACAGAATGAAACACAGCCCAGTCCTGTGCCATCCTCACCATTGTTGCCATGCTTGAGCCCATCGTTGCAGTCACTGTGTCAATCCATCACATTGAGAGTCTTCCCTTTGTTTGCTGACCCTCTACTTTACCCAAGATGGTATCTTTCTCCAGGGACTAATCCCTTCTGACAACATGATCAAAGTACGAGAGACAAGCCTGGCCACTCTTCCTTCTAAGAAGCATTCTGCATGTACTTACTGCAAGAAAAATTTAGTCATTCTTCTAGCAGTCCATAAGCTTTCAGCCCAATATCCATAACGTTTTCAGCCTCGTATCGCCTCATATGTGTGTGAAAGCTGGACAATGAATAAAGAAGACCAAAGAAGAGTTGATGCCTTTGAATTATGGTGTTAGTGAAGAATACTGAAAATACCATGGACTGCCAGAAGAACAAACAAATCTGTCCTGGGAGAAATACAGCCAGAAGAATGCTCCTTACCCACGAGAATGTCCAGACTTAGTCTCACCTACTTTGGTCATGTTGTCAAAAGGGGCCAGTCCCTGGAGAAGGATAACATGTTTGGTAAACTGGAGAGTCAGAGAAGAAGGGGAGACCCTCAATGAGATAGATTGACACTGGGCAGTGTTCCATTCTGTCATACATAGGGTCGCCAAGAGTCAGAATCAACTCAACGGCACTTAACAATAACAACAACCAGTGAGTTTATGTGTATTAGGAGGCCACAGTCTTCTGGGGGTCATATCCTGCCTCCACCCCTTACTAGCTGTGGGAATGAGTAAATTATTTACCCTCTCCAAGCCTCAGTTTCCTCATCTGTTAAATGAGGATACTAATTGTGATAGATTATAGTATTGTTTCCAGATATTTGGTGCCCCTCTCTGTAAGAGGATTAGCTTCACTGATCTCAGGCATGACTGACTTGATTTAGCCAATGGAATGGGAGTAGATATAATGTATATTGTTCCCAAGCAGACACTTTAAGGACAACTACATGGTTCTCTCTTTTCTCTCTGCCACAACTCCAGCCATGTCCCAGACAGAGACTGTTCTTTCAGTCAAGGACTCAGAAAATCACCAAAGTTGGAAAGTGAACAAGAAAACTTCTGTTGTAAGTCACTGGAATTTAGGAGTGCTTTCTTGCCACAACATAAGTTAGTCTAAGCAGATACATTACCCTAGAATTTGTGGTCTATTTATTGGTATCACGTTGCAGCCTATCATTTGCCACCTTCTTATATAATTACAGTGCAGAATACGCAACTACAACAGCTTCTAAATAGGTTAACATGGCTTCCTTTTGCTACATTAATTATTGAATCCAAAGTCTTCTCCTAAGTGGTTTTCTTATTCTCTGAAGACTTTTTTTTTTTCCCCCAAAAATTAGGAAAGTGTATTAACTTTGGGAGCCAAAGGAATATCTTTTTAAGTTGCCACAGCAAATCCATGACACTTCATATATTTCTTCCTTTCTCCTTCCCTCCTTCCTTCCTTCCTTTCTCTCTCTCTTTTTTTTGGGGGAAGAATTTATGACTTTATTATCCTAACATTTATCACTTACCTCATTAGAGGTAAACTACTTTCTGTCTCAGTTATAGGCACTTCCTGATCCCATAACATTTTGATTACCAGTTTGCCTTCTTTCATAGAGCAACCAAATACAGTCTTATAGTATTTTAACACGTGTTTCTAAAGGTCTTTAAAATCAAGTTGTATTTTTGCCACCACAGGCAAACTTAGGAACTCGCTAAGTTTGTCTGATTTTTAATTCTATTAGCTTCCTGATTCTGGGTATATGAGTTTTACGGCCTGGGCAACCAAGGCTTCTCTGTTTTTAGAAAATGTCGAGATTCATACATCCAGACTGTATATGAGTGACCAGGCCTTTATAAATTATTCACTTTTGCCAACTTTAATACCATATCATTTTTCAGTGCCTTTCTTCCTGAGAGCCATGAAATGAGTCTATTTCTTGGAAAAGCAAGTTTCCTTGTTTAAAATAGATTCTCTCCTGATCCTCAAACCCATTTGCAAAGACCTCACCATCCTATTGTGAGATGGATACTTCCTGTGTTTCTCATCCTTAAAAAGCCCCCTAACCTGACATTAACTCTATTCAAACAATTGCTCATAAACAATCGTTAAATGAAACTTACCTTCCTTTAATCTGAGCAAAAGAGTGGGATCTAGCCCAAAGTTTTCTGGTAAGCTACCAGCTGTATCAGCATAAAAGGCTATTTGGCCTAGGTGTGATCGACTCTTCATTCGGGAGGAAAAAGTAGACTTTTGGTGCACTTTCATGGTGCGGTTCTGAAATTTCTCCTGCCCAAGTAGAAAAGTTTAAAAGAATTTCTAATATACCAAAATAATGTTGTCTTAAAATAGTGATTGCACATAAAAATGTAATTTGCAGTAAGTCCTTTTCTCCCTCATCAAATCATTGTAAATATTAAACAATCCCAAATTCTGATCTTTGAAGGAGTATTTGTAGTTTTCATTTCCTTCCTGTATGAAGCTGAGCAAAATATATATATATTTTTTTTAATTAACGCTTGTTAAGCAAGTCCATCCCATCTATGAGCCTATAAAATATTCTCCTAGTTTTCTTTTCACAATTTTGTCATGCCCAAGATGAAAATACACACCTGGGAATTCCACTGATTTCAAAGGACTGATTTTGTGGAGTTGAAAACTTGAAAGAAATGGACCTCCAAAGTAGGTCTGAAAAATCAGGCTTCCAATTTAGTTAATCTTTCAAAGTATAATTTTGGTTAAGTTCAATAAAACTCCACAACACACATGGAAAGCTGTCACTTTGCAGATGAATAAATTGTTAAGCATTTCTATACATTTTCCTAATTCTAATTAGGATGAAGAAAGTCCTTTAGTCAACCTTTACCTCAGGGAGTAAAGAAAGCAAACCTTACTAACTGTGACCAAGGCAGTATAAATTTTGACCATACATGTAGTGGGATAAACTCTGCAAGGCACAGGCAATAAGCCTCATTGATGATTTTGTTTCATATCAAATAATTCTAAAATGGCATTTCTGCCTCCTCCCCCTGCCCCTGTCCTCAAAATACAGATATACGTCCTCTTGTCCATATCTGCCTGGCAAGTTTTGACTTACTCTTTAAAAAAAATTATTGTGGTAAGTGTATATATTTAAAAAATTGCCACTTCAACATTTTTTACATTTATAATCCAGTGACATTAATTATGTCCATAAAATTGTGCAACCATCACCACTACTCATTCCAAATCTTTCCATTAGTTGTGACAGAAGCTCAGAGCACCCTAAGCAATGATTCTCTATTTCCCTTCCCTCCTGCTCCTGGGAACCACTAACAGACTTTGGTCTCTATCCATTTGCCTATTCTAGATATTTCATAGAGTGGAATCTTACAATATTTTCCTTTTGTGACTGACTTATTTCACTCAGCATAATGTGACTCTTGAAGACTCAGCTCCTGTTTTCTCCTCAATGAAGTCTTTATGCACACGTACATCACGGCCACCACCATCCTCTTCTCACAACAAAGAAGATCAAGAACTGATGGTAGTGAAGGAAGAAGTCCAAGCCACACTGAAGGAACTGGCAGAAAACAAAGTTCCAAGAATTGCTGGAATGCTCACTGAGAAGATGTAGCACTGAAGGCACTCACTCATCTATGCCAAGATATATGGCATATATATGGCCAACCTACTGAAAGAGATCTGTGTTTGTTCCCATTCAAAAGAAAATGTCATTTTTAGCAGAATGAGGAAATTATTGAAAAATGTCATTAATATTACACACAAGTAAAATTTTGCTAAAGATATTTTAAAAACAGTTGCAGCAGTGCATCAACACGACATGTTAGAAATTCAAGCCAGATTCAGAAGAGCATATAGAACAAGGGATATCACTGTCAGTGACAGATCTTGGTTGAAAGCAAAGAATACTAGAAAGATATTTACCTGTGTCATTAACTATGCAAAGGCATTCGACTTTATGGATCATAAAATATTGTGGATAACATTGAGAAGAATGGGAATTCCAGAACACTTAATCGTGCTCACGAGGAACCTGTAGTAGACCAAGAGGAAGTCGTTCAAACAGAACAAGGGGATACTGCTCAGTTTAAAATCAGGAAAGGTGTGTGCCACAGTTGTATCCTTTCACCATACTTATTCAATCTGTGTGCTGAGCAAATAATTTGAGAATCTGGACTATATGAAGAAGAATGCAGCATGAGGATCAGAGGAAGACTCATTAACAACCAGCAATACACAGATAACACAACTTCGCTTGCTGAAAGTTGAAGAGGACTTAAAACACTTACTGATAAAGATCAAAGACTACGATCTTCAGTGATCAAACATAAAGAAAACAAAAATCCTCATAACTGGACCAATAAGCCACATCACAATAAATGGAGAAAAGATTGAAATTGTGAAGGATTTAATTTTACTTGGATCTATAATCAATGCCCATGAAAACAGTAGTCAAAAAATCAGATGACGTATTGCCCTGGACAAATCAGCTGCAAAAGACCTCTTTAAACTGTTAAAGAACAAAAATGTCACTTTGAAGACTAAGGTGTACCTGACCCAAGCCATGGTATTTTCAATAGCCTCATATGCATGTGAGAGCTGGACAATGTATAAGGAAGACAGCAGAAGAACTGATGTATTTGAATTGTGGTGCTGGTGAAGAATACTGAAAGTAACATAGACTGCCAGAAGAAGGAACAAATCTGTCCTGGAAAAAGTGCAGCCAGAGTGCTCCTTAGAAGCAAGAATGGCCAGAGTTTCTCTCTCATACTCTGGTCATGTGGTCGGAAGGGACCAGTCCCTGGAGAAGGACATCATGCTTGATAACGTAGAAAGTCATTGGAAACGAGGAAGATCCTCAGTGAGATGGATTGACACAGTGGCTGCCATCATGGACTCAAGCACAGCAAAGACTGTGAGGATGGTGCAGGACTGGGCAGTGTTCTGTTCTGTTGTACACTATGAGTTTTGTTGGTCACTGTAAGTCGGAACCAACTTGACGGCACCTAACAACAACATGACCATAATGCATCAAATCTAAGATGCCATTTATTGTTAAATGCATAACTATTTTATACTCCCAACTATGTATAACATACCATCGATGTAAGCTGGATCCCAGTTTTGGAATTGTGAAAATATGAAAAATGTGGGCGTTAGAGTCTATGAAATAGGGCATATCTTATTGGTCATACCAGATTGTGATGGTGTGTGTGATCTCTTTAGTCCCTACCACCTGGGCTGGATGCTACTCTGCCATGTATGTTAATAGTATCTCCCCAGCACAGTGTGAGGCACACACCAAATACATCAATGTATGACTCTATGCCTTAAACCCAGTGAAGCTCACAACAGTGATATACAGACTGTGATTCTAATTAATTAGAATTGTAATTTTAACAAAACCGTACCTTTCTCTGCATTTCCATCTCATTTTCTTTGAAAAGAAAGAGATCTTTGAAAAATATCTTATATGGCTTGTCCTTTGTGACAGAATCATCTTTTAAATGATCTGTTTAAAAAAACAAAAGCAAAAAGTTAAACTTCTGTTAGCCTACTTGTGCTGATCAGGACATAGAAGCTCCCACCAACCAGGGTAGTGTAAAGGGGACAGTGGGCCTCTGAGAAGGTAGTAGGCAGGCAGCCTTGCCCCACTCCATCCCACTCCACCCTAACCCACCCCAACTGGAGATGAAGATGCAGGTCCTGGATCCCACAGCAACAGCCAAAACTTCTCTGTTCCCTGCAGCCCCCAGCATAGCACTTAGTGCTTTATAGTGAATGAATTGATATTTGTTCAATAAGTAAATAAAGAGGTCTTTGATAGAATAGTGGGATCACACTTTGAGATATTAAGATGTTGTTTCTTGCCACCACTACAAAGATACCCATCACTGCCTTGCAAGCAGGTCCAGGAGGCTGGGCCTGGGGATAGCAAGAAGATAAAAGAGCATCGTTAACAGGCTGAGGACAGTTGACCTGAGAGAGTCCTTGGACCTACTACCCCATGCCACCAATCCCAGGCCAGGCAGGACCCCAACATCCCAAGATAGGACCTCGACATCTTCTGATGGTTGGACACCTCTCCTAAACCAACATTCCTGCCCCTTCAAAATTCCTAGTAAATGAAACCCTATCTCACCCCAGGTGACTTAACATTTTCAGTGCCAATGTTTAAGTCTCCAAGTGACCAGGTTTAAATGTGTAAGTGATCTGGAATTAACAAGATGATATTTATCTCCATCCAAGCAGATTTAGGGGCTTCAAAACTATGTTCATTGCAGTTAGAGAGAAAGCGAAAAAGTGAAACTTCAGAATACCAAGTTTCCTGAATTATAAACTCACTGCAAGCATTAGCCACTAGCAAGCTCTTCTTCCGACCTCACAACTCCCAAAGCTTGCTGGACTCCACCATTAGCCAAAGCCTCTTGCCTTTCCAAAGGGTCTCAGTGTGCCAACTCATTCTACCACTAACTCAACCTCTCTTTAGCACTTCACTTTTGCAATATGGGGTCTTCTTAGTTCTGCAAGTCAAATTCTATCAGCAGAACCCTGGCTCAGAATGTTCCCTCTTTCCTTCCTGTCACACTCTTCTCTAAACTGCCTTGCAAATTCCTTCATTGATAATTAACCATTTAGGCGAAACCTTTCTCTTCACTGCCTCTTGCTCACTGTATTAGTTTCCAATTGGCGCTGTAACATATTACCACATGTTTAGTGACTTGAGACAACACAAATTTATTGTTTTCCAGTTCTGGAGGGCAGAAGTCTGAAATGAGTCTCAGGAGGCTAAAATCAAGATGTCAGCAGGACTGTGTTCCTTCTAGAGAGTCCAGTAGAGAATCCATTTCCCTGCTTTTTCCAGCGATTCTTTCTAGTGGCTACTTGCATTCCTGGGCTATTGGCTCCTTCCTCCATCTTCCAAACACATCACTCCAATCTCTGCTTCCATGGTCCCTTCCCCTTCTTGCCTTTCCCTTATAATGACCCTTGTGATTAGATTGGGCCTATCCAGATATTCCAGAATAATCTCCCTATCTCAAGATCCTTATTAAGTGCATCTGCAAAGTCTCTTTTGCCATGTAAAGTAACATAGTCACAGGTTCCAGGAATTAGAATGTGGACATCCTCAGGGGGTGGGGGATCATTCTAACTATAACACTCACAACATATCACTTCCTTCTCAGCCTTGCCTATTGTTGCCAATCTATTTGCCTGGTCCTAATTCTCTCCTTAGGAGCTCTGGTAGCATAGTGCCTAAGGCACTTGACTGCTAACCAGAAGGCTGGAGGTTCAATCCCACCAGCCACTCCTTGGAAGGAAGGTTGGGCAATCTACTTCCATAGTGATACCACCTCGGAAACCCAAGGAGGGGTCGCTATGAACCGGGTCCAACTCGATGGCACATAACAACAACAACAGTTCTCTCCTTACTTCCTTTCTTTTCTCCCTTCCTTCCTCCAACAAATTGAGCTTCTATTACTTACCAGGCATTATTCTAAGTGCTGATGATATGCTGGTAAACAAAATAAAGACCTCTGTTCTTGCAGATTTTATTTTGGGGTAGGGGTAGAGTCATGCCAAGGGATTGGTAATAGACAATAAAAAAATAAAGATAATAAAGTAACTTTTATCATATGTTAAAAAGTTATAAGATTCTGTGGAACACTAAAGCAGAATTCAAAAGTGGAACAGAACCTTCTCAGTGGGTAATTTATAAACTCTTTACACAGAGAGACTATGTGTTATGCTTATGGTGTAGCATTTTCCATTTCTTACTCTCCCAATCCACTATGGAACCTGAATGAGGCACCAAGCAAGAACTCATTGATGGGTTTGTTCTTTACCTTCAGAAGTTACTGATGGTGACACAAAATTTGATGTCATTTTGTCTCCTGGCCCTGTCCAAAGAAAAGGAAATACATTTTTTAAAATTCCACAAACACTGTATGTTGTCATTGTTAGTTGCTGACTCCATGTGTGCAGAGTACTATTGCTTCAAAGAGTTTTCATGGCTGTGACCTTTCATAGGAAGGTTGCCAGGTCTGTCTTCTGAAGCTCCTCTAGGGGAGGTTGAACTGCCAACCTCTTGGCTAGCAGTTAAGTGTAAACAATTTGTGCCACCCAAGGACTCCAAACACCATATAAAGAAGGAGCTATTCAGCTCCAAGTGACTCCCAAACAGCCTTTACTGATTTTAAAAGCAGTGCACACACAAACCATTTAACTGAGCAATTCCAACTCTAGAAACTTATCCCAAGAAAATAATCAGAGCAGTGGGCAAAAAGCTGTGTATAGTAATGTTTGCCACAGTGTTACTTAATAAACAGGGAGTTGGTTAAATAACTATTGTTGTTGTTGTTGGTTAAATAACTATGGTATACCCATATTATGGATTGCCATGTAGCCCCTTAAAATGATGCTGTAATCACTATTTATTTACCTCTGTCCACTATATCTTATTCAGTAAAATACAAAATATTCCAAGAGTTTGGATAGTGTGAATAAATATTCATGAAAAATCGGGGAGGTGTTTGAAAGATTGTTCCCCAAACATTTAATAGCGGTTATTTGGAAATCTGGAGCAATCTCTCCTTTCATTTTTTTCAGGTATGGGAGTAGGGTTAGGTGAGCGAAGCCACAAAATTTTAAGGGGGTACAAAAAAACTTAGTTATCAAGATCAATGCTAATGCACTATTTTTTTTTAATGAAAAAACATGTAATTATATAAAAGCTGACGGTATCTCACATCAATATGAACAACAGCTCTCATTACATGTTATATGCCATCAAGTCTATGCAGAGCCCCATTAAGAAAGGATGTAGAAGATCAGCCAGTTTTTTTGAAAAATCATCTTCTATATTACCTTGTTTTCTTGTCATATACTTTTTTCTCCTAAAAATAGCAGATAGGAGAAAGAAACTTTAGATTATTTGGACTTTCCAGCGATTGGTATCTTGGATTTTAATAGAGTTACTAAGACATCTGTTGTTAAATTAGTTTCTTTTCCTTAATGCAGTATTTTTTTCAAATAAAAATCACTGCATGAAAATCCTTGATGAACAAAACATCAAAATTTTAAATAAAAACAGAATCTGAGCCTGTACTTGCACAACCCTGAGAGTGGGTGCCTGTCTCGTTTCACCCCAATCCTGGTTCGCAGACCTTGCCTTTACTTAAATTTTTGATATTTTGTTCATCATGAATTATTTGAATTCATTTTTACTTTTTTAAATAATGAATTTAAAATATCATTTATCTTGATTATGAAGTTTTGAGCTCCCCTTGAATTTTGTACACCACTTACCTCATCCTAATCCTGGCATTGAATTTTTTTAATATGCTCTTTTGAATCATTCAAATTTCTCAATGAGCTTGTGTTACATTTATAATGAGAAATATAAGAAAGAAATTTTAATTTGAGGAAAAAGGAATACTCAGGGGTTTATATAAAAAGATGTGCACACAACAGGAACAATGAGACAAATCATCTATTTTGGGATGCCCTTTAAAATGTACGCCTTAGTCTAAGATCAAAGAGGGAGCTCTGGTGGCGTAGTGCCTAAGGCATTTGACTGCTAACCAGAAGGCTGGCAGTTCAAACCCACCAGCCACTCCTCGGAAGGAAGGCTGGGCAATTTACTTCCGTAATGATACTGCCTCGGAAATCCAAGGAGTGGTCTCTATGAATCGGATCCAACTCCATGGCAGTGAGTTAGTGAGTGAGTGAGTGAAGATTGAAGAACTAAGTGTCCCAGAGCAAAGCAACAAGTTGTTAAGACATAGACTTTGGAGTAGACAAGCCTGATTTTGAATCTTGGTTATGTACTTACAGATGTTCATGCAAGTTCATTCAGCATTCAAAAAATATCTGTTGAGTACCATGTCCCAGATACTGTTGTAGGTTCTGGGAAATGGGCAATTAAAACAAACAAAAAAGACACCAGCTCCTCACAAAAAGAATGAAAGTCTTTGTCTTCATGGAGCTTACATTTAAATTACTTAAACTCTCTGAGCTTCAGCTCTGTATTCATAAACTGGGAATAATAGTTTTACCTCACAAGGCTTTTTGGAGGACTCAATGAGGCAATGTACATACACAACCTAGCAGAGTGCCTAGCATACAGTAAACAGTAAGTGAGAGCTATTGGGACTAATATTTACTAATTATGTGACTTTTACTTCTAGTGATTATAAAAACAAAAGTGCAAAAGATAAAAGAAAATATATTCAAGCTTTAAAAAGAAGAAAATATTAACAAAAACCCAACAGCATTGATATTGTACTTTTTCAGACTACTATAGATTTCCACCGTCTTTGGGTTCATTTTGATAGGTGGAACAGAGGGTTGATGATAAATGATGACTATTTTGATCAGTATTTGGATTTTAGATGCTTGATACTAACCTAGGAGATTCTCTTAATCTGATACTCTGCACCCATCCCCACACCTAAGGTTCTGCTCACCTCTTTCTTTTCACACCTTTGCATCCTTCAATCCTTCTATTTACCTAAAATTACTACATTCCCTACCCTCACTCCAGTTCCTTTTATCCCAAAAGTCTATCTTCAATGACAAGTTTTTTTGTTTTTGTTTTTGTTTTGGTGCTTTGGGTGAAAGTTTACGGAGCAAATTCACTTTCCATACAGCAGTTCCATACTTTATCTCATGACATTGACTACAATTTACCCCAATGCAACAGCTCCCCTCCCCCTTCCTCCCAATAGTTACCTCTTCCCTGTGTCCATCCCTCCATGCACTCCTGCCCCCCGAGCTGTCTCCCTGTGCATAAACAGCCCTTCTGTCTCCCATGATT
>NW_006921840.1:4494618-4497708 GCF_000298275.1 Orycteropus afer afer | reverse complement strand
TTTATTATGTTGAGGAATGTCCCTTCTATTCCTATTTTGCTGAGAGAATCTTTGGTTTTCTTCATTCTTCTTTGTTCTGGATGAGGAGAGACCCATCGTTGCATCTAGATGGCTACTTGCAAGCTTTTAAGATCCCAGTCACTACTTCCCAAAGTAGGAGGTGGAACAATGTTTTGTGTTGTATGTTATGCCAATTGAGTTTGATGTCCCCTGTAACTATGGCTCCAAGCCCACAGGTTCAACTACTCAGTCCCTCTGGGTAGCTGGCTATGACCAAAAAGTGACTCCAACCTTGTCCCTTGTCAGCTCTACTATACACCTGGGAATTCTTATAGAGCATACAAATACATTTGTAGAATCATTGTCTGACAACCCTATACATGGTCTTGGATACACTCCCTGCTGCATAGACATATCTAATAGTTCAGCCTGTCTACCCATCTAATCACCTGTATACCCATGTTTGCCTTCACTGACAACATAGTACTGTATGTGCAAAAGGGTTCATCTTTGTTGTCTGTACCTCCCATATATCTCTCTATGTCTTTCTCTTCCTCAGTGCCATCACGTTGATCACTCACATTTGGTACATTGCCCTTTTCTTCACCCAAATCAATACTTATCTCTACCTATCTAACAGTATTCCCTCGCCTCCCCTCCCACCCCTGGTAACCAACAAAGAAAATTTCCTTCCATATATAAACCTTTCCTTGACTTTTACAATAATGGACTAATATAACATTTGTCCTTCTGTTATTGACTTATTTCACTCAGTGTAATGTCCTCCAAGTTCATCTACATTATGTGGTGTTTTGCATATGCTACATTATTCGTTAGGGTTGCATAGTATTCCATTGTGTGTATGTACCATAGTTTGGTTATCCATTCCTCAGTGGATGGACACTGAGGTTGTTTCCATCTTTTTGGTATTGTAAATAAGGCTGCAATGAACATGGGTGTGCATATGTCTGTTCTTGTCATGGCTCTCACTTCTTTAGGTTACATACCTAGTAATGGAATGGTTGAGTCAAATGGTATTTCTCATTCCAACTTTTGAAGGAATCGCCATACTGCTTTCCACAGTGGTTGTACCATTTTACAGTCCCACTAGCAGTGTATGAGAGTCCCAATCTCTTCACATCCTTGCCAGCATTTGTTATTTTCTATCTTGTTGAACTTTGCTACAAGTGCTGGGGCAAGATGGTATCTCATTGTTACTTTGATTTGCATCTCTTTCTAATGGCTAATGATTGTGAGAATTTCTTCATATGTTTGTTGGCTGCCTGAACATCCTCCTTGGTGAAGTGTCTATGCATGTTTTCAGCCCATTTTTAAATTGGATTATTTGTCTTTTTGTTATTGAGGTGTTGCAGTTTTCTATAAATTCTACAGATAAGTTCCTTGTCAGATATGTCATTGCCAAATATATTTTCCCAATCTGTAGGTTCTCTTTTGATTCTTTTGGAGAAGTCTTTGGAAGCACATAAAAACTTAATATTTTGAAGGTCCCATTCATCCAGTTTCTTTTCTGCTTGTTGTTGTTGTTATGTGCCGTCGAGTCAGACCCGACTCATAGCGACCCCTTCTTGGGTTTCCAAGGCAGTATCACTACGGAAGTAGATTGCCCCATCTTCCTTCCGGGGTGTGGCTGCTGGGTTTGAACCGCCAGCCTTCTGGTTAGCAGTCAAGTGCCTTTTCTGCTATTTGTGCATTTTGGGTTATGCTTGATAGTCTATTATGTCATATATTAGGGCCCCTAAATTTGCCCCTAGATTTCCTTGAGAAACTTTATATTTTTAGGTTTCACATTTAAGTTTTTGATACATCTGGGGTTAGTTTTTGTGTATGGGGTGAGGTACAGATGTTGTTTCATTTTTCTGCAAGTGGATATCCAGTTTTGCCAGCACCATTTATTAAACAAACAGTCTCTTCCCCATTTAATGGATTTAGGCCCTTTGTCAAAGATCAGCTGACCATAGATCTATGGATCTATTTCTAGGTTCTCAATTGTATTCCATTGGTCGATGTGTCTGTCATTGTACCAATACCAGGCAGTTTTGACTACTGTGGCTGTATAGTAGGTTTTGAGATCTGGCCGTGTAAGACCTCCTACTTTGTTCTTCTTCTTCAATAGTGCTTTGCTTACCCGAGGTCTCTTTCCTTTCCATATAAAGTCGGTGATTGGTTTTTCCATATCCTTAAAAAAGTCCATATCCTTAAAAATATCTTCAGTCAAACCAGGCCAGGAGCTAATTGTGGAACAGACCATCAACTGCTCATATTCAAGTTAAAGATAATTAAAACAAGCCCAAGATAGCTAAAATATGATCTTGAATATATCCCTCCTGAATTTAGAGCCCATCTAAAGAATAGATTTGATGCATTGAACACCAATGACCAAAAAGCAGAAGAGTTGTGGGATGATATCAAGAACATCATCCATGAAGAAAGCAAGTGTTCTTGTTGTTGTTATGTGCTGTCGAGTCGGACCCAACTCATATCGACCCCTCCTTGAGTTTCCAAGGCAGTATCACTACGGAAGTAAATTGCCCAACCTTCCTTCCGAGGAGTGGCTTGTGGATTTGAACTGCCAGCCTTCTGGTTAGCAGTCAAGTGCCTTAGAGCTAGCAAGAGATCACTAAAAAGATGAGAAAAGAAGAGAAGACTAAAATGGATGACAGAAGAGACTCTGAAACTTGTCCTTGAGTGGAGAGCAGCTAAAGCAAATAGAAGAAATGACAAGATAAAAGAGCTGAACCGAAGATTTCAAATAGCAGCTCAAGAAGACAAAGCCAATTACTAATGGAATGTGCAAAGACCTGGAGTTAGAAAACCAAAAGGGAAGAACATGATGAAAGAATTGAGGGAAAAATTTAGGCCTTGAGTTGCAATATTGAAAGATTCTGTGGGCAAAATATTGAATGATGCAGGAAATATCAAAAGAAGATGGAAAGAATGCACAGACTCACTGTACCAAAAAGAACTGGTTGATCTTCATCCATTTCAGGAGGTGGCATATAATCTAGAACCAATGGTATTGAAGGAGGAAGTCGAAGCTGCAATGAAGAAATTGGTGAAGAACAAGGCTCC
>NW_006921840.1:4492925-4493818 GCF_000298275.1 Orycteropus afer afer | reverse complement strand
GTATGGATTACATCTCAATATAAAGAAAACAAAAATCCTCACAACTGGACCAATAAGCAGCATCATGATAAATGGAGAAAAGATTGAGGCTGTCAAAGAATTCATGTTGCTTGGTTCTACAATCGATGCCAATGGAGGCAGCATTCAGGACATCAGATGATGTATAACACTGGGCAAGTTGCTTGCAAAGGACCTCTTTCAAGTCCTGAGGAGCAAAGATGTCTCCTTGAGGACTAAGTTGTGCCTGACACAAGCCATGGTATTTTCAATTGCCTCATATGTGTGTGAGAGCTGGACAATGAATAAAGAAGACCAAAGAAGAATTGATGCTTTTGAGTTGTGGAGCTAGCGAAGAATGTTGAAAGTACCATGAACTGCTGAAAGAACTAACAGATCTGTCCTGGAAGAAGTGCAGCCGAAATGCTCCTTAGAAGTGAGAATGGCCAGACTTCATCTCACCTACTTTAGTCATGTTGTCAGAAGGGACCATTCCCTAGGGAAAGATGTCATGCTTGGTAAGGTGGAGGGTTGACAAAGGTGGGGAAAGGCCTTCAATGAGACGGATTAACATGGTGGCTGCAATGACGGGCTCAAATATAGCAGGGATCATGGAACTGGCGTGGGATCAGGTGGTGTTTCGTTCTGCTGTTCATGGGGTCACTATGAGTCGGAAACAGCTCGACGGCACCTAACAACAACATAAAAAATGTTGATGGGATCTGGATTGGAATTGCATTGAATGTGTAGATTGCTGTGGGTAGAATTGACATTTTCACAATGTTCAATCTTCCTATCTACAAACATGGTATGTTCTTCCATTTATGTAGATCTCTTATGGCTTCTTGAAGTAGTTTTTTATAGTTTTCTTTGTACAGGTCTTTTGTGTCCCTGGT
>NW_006921840.1:4485713-4491167 GCF_000298275.1 Orycteropus afer afer | reverse complement strand
GTTGACAAGGGGTGGACTGTGACAGTTGGAGCTGTGTGTCAACTTGGCTGGACCCCAGTTCTGTGTGGTTGTTCCCATGATGGGATCAGATGACTGTGTTCTGAGTGGCCAATCTGTCCAAGGGGAGTTTCCCTAGGGATGTGGCCTGCTTCCAGGATATCCAGGGAAATCCTGGGTAGAGGGACATTCTTCTGTGGATTGGGATTCTATTGTGCTGCCTACAACTGTCCGTGAGTGAGCAGTCTACCGTTCGGCCTGGAGATCTTGGATTCATCATTCGTTGGAGTCAACAGCCAGTGTACTGCCTGCCAGCCTTGAGCTTCTTGGCCCCCTGCGGGGAAAAGCCTCCAGCCTGACATTTGATTCAGTGACTCTGGACTTGCTGGCTTCAATACATTTGTGAGCCATTTTCCTAAGATAATTTTTTTCTCTCTCTTTATATATATATAAGCTTTGCTGTTTTTTCTCTAGCGAACCCAGTCTAACACACCTACTTTAGTCATGTTGTCAGAAGGGACCACTCCCTGGAGAAGGATGAAGGACATCTTGCTTGGTAAAGTGGAGCATCAGCGAAAAAGGGGAAGACCTCCAAGAAGATAGATTGACACAGTGGCTGGAATGAGGGCTCAACCATAGCAAGGATTGTGAAGATGGCACATGACAGGGCAGTGCTTTGTTCTGTTGTACATAGGGTCACTATGAGTTAGAATTGACTCAATGCCACGTAACACTGAGACTGTTAGACAGATGGATATACATCTAGCACTTTTAACAGCCCAGTGGTGTTGCTAGTGTTGGTGTCACCCCATTGGATAACTCATGGTGTCACCCTCCCCTAGACTTCCTCACATATCAGACCATAAGGAATTCTTTGTAATGTTTATTATCCATTTTTATCATAGAATAATATGTGATAAATATAGTTGTAAATTGCTTAATGTAATATTCCTTAGAGTATATGAATACTAACAACGAATTTTTTTTTGTAAAACCTTTCTGAATTGCAACATTATTAGTTAGAACACTAGTGGTAACTGAGTGGAAGCCTTTTTTGATTTTTCAAGTTATCGATTTAGGTTTACAAATACTAATTATCACAGTATTTGTGATCAAATTAATTTAAAACACTAGAAAATGACAGAATTAGAGACTATAAGAACATCAGTAGCAACAAAATAATAGTGCATGCTTGTAGCATGTGCAGATGAAGCCATGTGATTCAAAGTGTCAATTTAATCGGATAATAATGACAACTCTGATCAGAGCATTACAAGATTCAAAAAGTCAATTAGCATAGTTTTAGCATAGTTTTAATGTATATTGATACACATGAGCTGGGCTTGGGAGCTCTGCTGGTGTAGTGCCTAAGGCATTGATTGGACTGCTAACCAGAAGGCTGGAGGTTCAAATCCACCAGCCACTCCTCAGAAGGAAGGTTGGGCAATCTACTTCAGTAGTGATACTGCCTTGAAAACCTAAGGAGGAGTTGCTATGAGTCGGATCCAAATCGACGGCAATGCAATTTTTTTTGGTTTGGAAGCTGGGCTTACAAAAAATGGTTTTGTTGTTTTACAGGGATATTTTTTTAAAAAAAAAAATATCTGCTGAAAAACTTCATGAAAATTTTATAGACGGTCATTTTGGTGTCACTGCCTCTAACAGTGTTACTTGGTGTGGTCCACATCCCCCACCTCCCACACCTCTCTAGTAATGCCACTGGAACAGTCTCCAAAAAAAAAAAAAAAAAACCTAAACTCTGCCATCGAGTCATGGCCACCCAGCAGAAATAGATCACCCCATCTTCCTTCCATGGAGCAGCTGGTGTGTTTGAACTGCCAAACTTCCAGTTAGCAGTTAAGCATCTTATCCACTACATCACAGCCTCAGGTACATGTAAATGCTGGATAAGTGTAAGCTATATGAAACATTGCTCTTTCCATCCCCTTTTCTAAGAAGGAAGGTGGCTGATGTACTTGAGGAACAGCAAGGAGGCTAATGGGATTTAAGGGGTAAGAGACAGATGAGGTCCAAGAGATATAAGTGCCAAACTCTAGGGCCTTGTAGGTCATTTACTCAGTGTGATGGGGAGCCATTAAATGAATCACCTGACTGCTATGCTGAGGAAAGACTGCAGAAGGGGGTGAGGGTAGAACAGAGACATGCAGTAGGG
This sequence comes from Orycteropus afer afer, assembly GCF_000298275.1. NCBI lineage: Eukaryota > Metazoa > Chordata > Mammalia > Tubulidentata > Orycteropodidae > Orycteropus > Orycteropus afer. The sequence continues at coordinate 4,488,997 of NW_006921840.1, read as the reverse complement.
GGTTACAACCATTATTCAGTCAAGAGGTAATGGGGTGTCTTGGGATGGTAGTGACAGTGGTGAGAAGTGGTTATATTCTAGATGTATTTTGAAAGTAGAGCTAATAGACTAACACAGGGAAGAAGTGGAAGAGTGCTGTTATACTGTAGGGACTGCAATCATGCCATAATACAAAATGTGTATAAATCGCTGAGTGGAAAACGAATTTGCTCTGAAAACTTTCACCCAAACTACAATAAAAAGTTAAAGAAGAAGAAAGTAGAGCCTATAGGACTGGCTGATGGTTTGGATGTGGGGTATGAGATAAAGGGCAGAGGCAAGAAAGGATAGGGGTACCATCAATGGAGACAGAGACAGCTGTGGGGGAAGGGAAGGATGGGGAAGATCAGAGATTCATTTTTAGATTTGCTAAATTTCTACATCTATTAGACATCCAGGAGCTCTGATGGCATACTGATTAAAGCATTTGGCTGCTAACCAAAAGGTCATGTGTTCAAACCCACTAGCTGCTCTGCAGGAAAAAGATGAGGTAGTCTGCTTCCATAAAGATTTCTGCCTTGGAAATCCTATGAGGCAGTTCTACTCTGTCCTATAAGGTCACTATGAGTTGGAATCAACTCGATGGCAATGGGTTTGTTGTATGGAAATGAGTGAAAAATACACTGTTTTTCCAATGAAAACCATGCTGGTTGGTTTGCTTTAATTAATTCTTGCTTTCCTCTAATACTTATATAATTACATGTTTGTCACTGGGTCAGGTCCTTTGACACATATCATCTATCTTATAGGCTTATTGCAGTTTTCAAACACAGATAATGTATACAAAGGGCCCATTCACAGTAGGCTGACAGGGAAATGGGTACTTACACTTTCTTCCAAGTGGATACTATTCAGATCTGTCTTCTTTTTATTCTACTCTACTAGCCTCGGAAGGAAGGTTGGGCAATCCTACTTCCGTAGGGATACTGCCTTGGAAACCCAAGGAGGGGTCACTATGAGTCAGGGCTGACTCGACGGCACATAACAACAACAAGTCTTGTGAATAACCACTATCCTCTATATAGACTAGGAATGGATATCTGATAAGTAGCTTTAGGAAGAAGTCCTATACTCTGAATTAAAGTTCTTGAAATCTGGTCATTCAAGAGCAATCTACCAGCAATATCAATGAAAACTTGGAGCAGTTGGATCCACCTCAGTGCAGATTCAACCTTCCAGGCCCTGGCGAATCAAGATAGAAGAATGGGGTTTCATAATGTCCAATCCCAAAGTACTAGATGTACACCAAACAAAAGCAATAACAGCCATATACATCAGACATTATCGAAACAGTTCATGTTTGATTTTCACAACCTTCTCTTCAACCCAATGTAAACGGACTTCCAGATTCTCTAAGAAATAAAAACTTACATTTATCTCCTACACTCAACTGAGGATTTTGACAGATTTTCAGAACAGTGCCTTTAATTTTTTTATTCCACCTCCTCCCCACCCTCCTTGGACAAACAGTAGCAGAAAGGGCTGTGAACTGTGTCTTTAGATGGTCTGTAGAGATCACGCTAGCAGTTTTCTGTTGACACTAACGCCAGCAGCCACTGAGTCCTTGGCCTGCTCAATGACCTGCCTCTTTTGAGAAGCAGAGCAAAACTATGAGGCAATTATTTTCAGCTTGACCTTTAAGCCCCTGCTGGCGTCAAGCTAACTAATGTGTGTGGATTTTTCTATTGACATTTCTGACTGCCCCTTTTGCAAACTGAAAACAAAAAACAAAACAAAACAAAAAAAAAAAACCTGGAGGTCAAGAGGGAAGAAAAGTACGGGAGGAGTCAGCAAAATTTGTTGTCTGCAGGGAGTTTCCACAGTAATTGACAGGCGGGTAGAGACGTGGGTGAGAATTATAGCCTATCTTACTTCTGTCTCCAACTTTGGTCTCCCGAGTGGATGTACCAGAAAAAAAAAAAAAGGGGCAGCAGTAGCAGCAGTTGCTGTCCAATCGATTGTGACTTACGGCAACCCTATAGGACAGAGGAGAATTGCCCCATAGGGTTTCCAAAGCTGAAATCTTTACAAAGATGTAAAAAAAAAGATTTGTCACGTCTTTCTCCCGTTGTGCGGCTGGTGGATTCAAACTGCTGACCTTTTGGTTAGCAGCAGAGCACTTAACCACCGTCCCACCAGTGCTCCTTGCAAGTAGATGCAGACCCCATCAAATACAGGCGGAGGGGGAGGGGAGGGCGAAGGGGCGGAACTGAAACCTGTTTTACCTCAGAGTTTGGATCCTAGAGTAGTTGGAACTTATTCTTCAAGAACGCCTTGTGGGAAGGTGGGCGGAAGTGTCAATCGATTCTCTGGGCTCAGCTCTACCCTCCCCGGTCCTGGTTACCCTTCATCTCTGGGACGGTCTTGTAGGGCGTCCTGGAACGGAGCTGGCCAACCGAAAAGTTCGTAGCACCCGCCACCCAGCTTCCTGGCCACGCGGACCCAAGAGCCCCATTCCCTCCTCCCATGCCCAGGTTCACTTAGCCGGAGGCCCTCAGCGTCCCAGGCTCTCGTCCGCAGGCAGAGGTTTAGGCCTCCTCTGTTCCTCGCGGGGCTCTTCTCTGGGTTCCCGCTCCCGCCCCTGCGCAGAGGTTCCCCCACACACACTCTGCCCCCTCCCAGCGCTCTGTCCCCAGTTTCTCACCTGTTTCCTCATCTGTAAAGTAGGGACAATAATCTACCTCGTTTACCTAGAGCGTGACAAAACGACCACAAAAGGGGGGATTCCATTATAACGTTTATTGCTACTTATCTTTATTGTTGTTGATACTGTTGTCGTCGCCATTATTTGGGGGAGGAGAGCTTTCGTCTAGGCTTTCAAAGGGCAGCAGTGGCCAGCGCCCGCCCCCGCTCCACCCTCAGTGCCAGGGCAGCAGGGCCTGCAGACCTCAGCCCTCCGCTGTCGCGCTGGCGGCTCGAACCCCGCAGCCCCCTCGCGGCCTGGCTCTCGGCGACATGGTGGGGACCCACCGCCTCCTGCTGGAAAACGCGCGGCAAGTGGTGCTAGTGTGCACGCGCGGCGAGCGCTTCCTGACGCGGGCGGCGCTGAGCAGCCTGGCGGTGCTGGAGGACGCCAGCCTCGTGGTGGGCACGTAAGTGGGATAACCAGTCAAGTACCGCCGCACTTGGCGCTTTCTCAAACGTGCCCGCGGCGCAGGAAAATGGGGTAAAAGTTTTTCCCGCACCCAGAGAGACATTGGCACGACTGCTTTTTAAGCACCGAACAGATTTAACTGCATCGGGTT
>NW_006921840.1:4483055-4485613 GCF_000298275.1 Orycteropus afer afer | reverse complement strand
GTGGGGGTGGGGGTGGGCTCAAGCTCAAGCTGAATGTGCCACCAGGACGCATCAGAATCCTGCATCAGCCGGTAAAACACTACTGTCCAGCCATCAGAAGCGCTGCAAGGCTTCTTGAAGGGCGGCCAGGGAACCACTTGTGTCAGGGTGGCCTGAATTCTCTTCTAAAAGAGATTTCTGAACCCCACCCCAGATCTTTTGAATCTGCATCTCAGAGTGTGGAGTTCTGAGACCTGACTTTTTAAAAAGCACCTCTCCCACCCCTTTCGTCTGTACCCTAAAGCTTCAGAACCACTAAAAATGTTTGGTGAGGCTTTGGATGATAGGAAATTAAGATTCGGCCACTAGAAAAAGATAAAATTTTCAGTTATTTCACCTCTTAACCTTCTGAGCTTCCTAGCAGATGTGAATGAAGAACAACCAAGAGTTGGAGGGAGGGGCGGGTCTGGAGCCTGAGTGGGGGCGCATGCTGTTTTGAATCAGAGACCTGGCCCTGGAGGGCTGGCACAAGAAATACCAGAATCACAGTATCAGACCCTTGCTTTTCTGAGGCTGTGCAAAGTATGTAAGACCCTAGCTTTCACAGACAGTGGCGTTTGTTTAATTAATAAGATGGTAAAACACTTCTGATGTTACTGTCAAAATCAGTTTGTTAAAAGCAGTTAACAGAATTGGCACACTTGTTTGAGAAAGTGAGAAAATTTCTTCATGGGTTGAACCAGAGGAAAGTGATAGTAATACCACCACCAGTGTGTTCTCTATAACTATGTTCCCATCAAAACCATGTAAAACAGGGAAAGAAAAAGGAGAAAGTTGATCTTTGGTATTCAAGTCTGTTATATGGTTCATACAGTTTGTTGGATTTACCGCATTGAAATTAATTTTCAGGAACGTTCAGAACTTTCGTCTTCAAATCTGGCCAGTTTGGTACAGGACTGGGTTTTTATTTTCACTATGTTTTATACACATGCAAAATAAAGTACAGGATTGAAATAATTACTGGTTGAAGTTGTTTTGAAACACATCTCCCACTTTTATTATGTGAATATTTTAAGGTAAAGTGTTTTCAGAGTGAATTATTTTGACGATCATCTTAAATGTTCACGTGGTTTTCCTTATGCGGAACCTGTGTGTTCAAAGCTAATTCGATCCTGCTTTGCTTTGGGTAGACTGGACAGAACAAGCTGTGTATGTGCTGTCTGGGAAAGGGGTAAGACGCAAAGCTGCTGAGAAGTGGAAGAAGGTTTCCATTTCAAAGCCAGGATTTGGATGAGTTTCAGTGGTGTTTTCTACTGATAATCAACCTACTTTAGTTTCCCAGTGCTGCTCTAACAGAAAAGAGGGTGGCTTTAAAGAACAGATACTAATTTAGTCACAGGTTCTGGAGGTGAGAAGTCCAAATCAGGGTCTTGGCTGTGTCAGTTGCTTCCTCTGTCGGTAGTCCTGGGCTTACAGATCTTCACATGGTGTCTGTAACTTGGATCCATCCTGAGCTTTCACAAAGCACCTTGAGAGCCACCAGAAGATGCATCGCTCATGTTAAATCATCATCATCATCATTGTTTGCTTTTGATTACACTGTAGCTTCTGGGTTAGGGTCTTCCTAGCTGGCTTGCTTTACTACTTTCAGGAGATTCTGTAGAATTTTTGTTCCTGAACTTTTCAGAATAGAAAGGTAATGCAAAAAGAATTCAGTACTACCCTGCTATTTTTTCCTTTAAAAACTGCATGTGATATATGTTCACTATAGGAAAACACAGATGAGCAAAAAGAAAAAAAATCACTCAAACTTTTACCAGTGAAGGAATGCCAACATTTACGTGTTTATCCTTTCAGAAGCTTTCCTGTGCAAATAGAACCACACAAAAACATGGTTTTTTTTTAGAAAACTTACTATATGCTTTTTTAAATCTTGAGGTTTTTTATTTTTTATTTTGTACTTGGTAATAAATTGAGAAAATCTTACCATCATGCTAATATATATCTTTATCATTTTTAATGGCTAGATTAAAAAATCACTTTGAGGAGAATGATTTTAGTTTGTTTGTTTCCTTCAATAACTATCCCTGTACATAAGCCTTTGTTTTAAATATGAAGAGTAGGAGTTCACCAATGAAAGATGCACATTCTTTTTGTGTGTGTGTGTGTATGATTTGGGTAAAGATTTACAGAGCAAATTCACTTTCCATACAGCAGTTTACATATATTTTGTCTCATGACATTGACCATAGTTTACCACAATGCAACAGCTCCCCTCCCACTTCCTCCCCACAGCTGTCTCTTCCCAATGTCCATCTCTCCATGGACTCCTAACCCCTAAGCTGTCTCCCTGTGCATAGGCAGCCCTTCTTTCTCAATGATTGTTCTCTCCAAGGACTGTATCTACTGCAGGTAAATGTTCAACTCATATGCCTGTCTTCTGTTTGGCTGGAAACCACAAGTGTGGGTTCAATTCCAGACCTGAAGGGCAGCTAGGGACCATAGTCTCAGTGGTTCCACTAGGCTCTATCATTATGCGGTGTTTTGCAGATTCTACATTATTCTTTAGTGTTGCATAG
>NW_006921840.1:4475069-4480765 GCF_000298275.1 Orycteropus afer afer | reverse complement strand
ATTATCTTCTGTGTCTGTGTTAATTGGTTTCCCTTTTCTTTGTTGAAGAGGGTCTGTGCAATCTTTCTGCCTAGTCTGCCATCTTGCCAGAACTCTTCCAAGATGCACATTCTTACAATGGTAAATAATCATGATATTAGTGGGGTCAGAAAGAAAGACCCAATGCCTTCAATTTTTCCACCCAGAGCAAGGCTATTAGAGATTTATTTCTTAGACATGATCTTGTTAAAACACAAACAACCCCTCTTAAAGCAGTGTCAGTCATTAACTCTTTGCGTGAAATAGTTTATCAGATTTTTTTGCCTTTTTAGCTCCTGGCTAAGATAATTCCATGACAAATGAGACATAATTTTGATAGAAGAGGGAAAAATAGTCCTAGAGAGGTCTTTTTGTACTTTCCCATTCAAAATTCAGTTTCTAATCCTGCTGGTCTTTTCTACCACCAGATTCACTGAATGTTGGATGGATTATCTAGTTGAAATGCTTGGGTCAAATAAAAGTCATTCTTGATGAAGAGTTGTAACAATAAGGATACTTAATGAAATTTCAAATTTTGACTTCATATTCTAACTTTAAATTTGCCCTTCTCTTAACTCTTGCAGTCATTATTTCATTTCCTTTCATATCTATTCTTTTCACCCAACTTCTGCTCCTTTAATCTTACATTCAGTTACAGTATCCAAGCTACCTCAATCCCATTTTTAATCCCCTCTTTTCATTTGCTTTTCCAGCTCTTAGAATTTTAGCCCTTTATCTCAATTTAGGGGACACTAATATCTCAGTTGGAATACCGATTGAGATATTTCAACAAACGGAATGCCCCATTGGAGGCACTCACTCAGTTATGCTAAGAGATTTGGAAGACAGCTACCTGGCCAACTGACTGGAAGAGATCCATATTTGTACCCATTCCAAAGAAAGGTGATCCCACAGAATGTGGAAATTATAGAACAATATCATTAATATCACACACAAGTAAGATCTTATTGAAGATAATTCAAAAACATTTGCAGCAGTATATTGACAGAGAACTTCCAGAGGTGCAAGCTGGATTCAGAAGAGGATGTGGATAGCTGTTGTCAGATGGATCTTGGCTCAAGGCAAAGAATACGAGAAAGATGTTTACTTGGTTTTATTGACTATGCAAAGGCATTTGATTGTGTGGATCATGACAAATTATGGATAACATTGAGAAGAATGGGATTCCCGAACACTTGATTGTACTCATGAGGAATCTGTACCTTGACCAGGAGGCTGTCGTTCGAACAGAACAAGGGGACACTACATGGTTTAAAGTCAAGAAGAGAGTGAGTCAGGGTTGTATCCTTTCTCCACACTTATTCAATCTATATGCTGAGCAAATAATCTGAGAAGCTGGACTATATGAAGAAAAACGTGGTATCAGGATTGGAGGAAGAATCATTAACAACCTAAGATACGCAGATGATACAACTTTGCTTGCTGAAAGTTAGGATGACTTGAGGCACTTACTGATGAAGGTTGAAGAATACAGTCTGCAGTATGGATTACATCTCAATATAAAGAAAGCAAAAATCCTCACAACTGGAACAATGAGCAGCATCACAATAAATGGAGGGAAGATTGAGGTTGTCAAAGAATTCACATTGCTTGGTTCTACAATCAATGCCAACGGAAGCAGCAGTCAGGACATTAGACAACATGTAGCATTGGGAAGGTCAATCATGAAGGAACTGTTTCAAGTGCTGAGGAGCAAGGATATCTCCTTGAGGACTAAGGTGCACCTGACACAAGCCATGATATTTCCAATCACCTCATATGCATGTGAGAGCTGGACAATGAATAAGGAAGACCAAAGAAGAGTTGATGCTTTTGAGTTGTGGTGCTGGCGAAGAATGCTGAAAGTACCATGGACTGCAAAAAGAACTAACAGATCTGTCCTGGAGGAAGTGCAGCCAGAATGCTCCTTGGAAGTGAGAATGGCCAGACTTTGTCTCACCTATTTTGGTCATGTTGTCAGAAGGGACCATTCCCTGGAGAAGGATGTCATGCTTGGTAGGGTGGAGGGTCGACGAAAGAGGGGGAGGCCTTCAAAGAGATGGGTTGACACAGTGGCTGCAACGATGGGCTCAAGTATAGCAGGGATCGTGGAGCTGGCGCGGGATCAGGCAGTGTTTCATTCTGCTGTGCATAGGGTCACTATGAGTCAGAAACAACTCAACAGCACCTAACAACAACAACAATATTCTGTGAGTAACAAAGACCCAAAATAAGAGTGGCTGAAACAAGATGGGATTTTGTTTCTCTCCTCTGTAAAAATCCAGAGGCAGGAGTCCAGGGCTACTAATGGCCACACTTCACTTAGGCATCAGGATCTAGGCCTCCCCATCCTTGCTCTGGTGTACATGGACTTCTTGACCACATCATGATCCAAGATGGCTGCTCCATCTCCAGGTATGGTGGCCACTATGTAGGTAGTAGGAAACAGGAAGAAAATGAAGAACGAGGGTAAAGAGTGTATACTAGCTGCCTATCTTAGGTTACTTGAAGGTTGTTGTTGTTTGTCATCAAGTTGATTCTGACTCAGTGACCCCATGTGAAAGAGTAGAACTATCCTATAGGATTTTCTTGGCTGTAATAATCTTAATGGAAGCAGATTGCCAGGTCTTTCTCCCACAGAGCCACTAGATGGATTCAAACCACCAGCCTTTCTGTTAGCAGTCAAGAGCTTAACCATTTGTACCACCAGGCCTCCTTTACTTGAAAGTGCCAGGCATTTCTTCTACCTGACATCCTATTGGCCAGAACCGGGTCACATAATCAAACCTGGCTGATGGGTGGATGGGAATTGTAGTCTTTATTCTGGGTGATAATGTATCTAGGTACTATTATAATAAAAGGAAACATTGATCTTGGGAACAACTACAATCTCTGTTTTACATAGGCTGACTTTTTGTCTTGAATGTGGCTAGGGACACTTCCAAAGACAAAGATTCAAGATGGCAACACAATAAATGCTGAACTATTGGAACCAAAAGACATCCAATAACATGTTTTAAGTTACTGGTTGGGTTTCTCACAATATTTCCCAAAACTTTAGCAAATATTTCTTGATTTTTCTTCAGGGATGGGTTTATAAAAGCCATTGGACCTGCTGATGCTATTCAAAGACAGTTTTCTGAAGAAACTTTTGAAGAAAGAATTGACTGTTCTGGGAAATGTATTTTACCAGGTACTTGCCTCTTTTTCTGTAAGTCTTGAAGACATTTTAACACTTGCTGTAATAATGTAAAGAGGAAGAGTAACAGCTTCTTTTAAATAGATCTCACAATAATATTAGATATATTAATTGCTACCATTTATCAAATTACTACTATTGACTGTCTAGACCCTTTACAAACATGATTTCATGTTAAATCCTATGGTAGCATTATAATGTGCATATCATTATCTACAGGTTACAGATTAGAAAACTGAAAGATAGGTGTGAAATTGCTTACCCAAGCAAGGTTGCTGAGCTGGGAAGGGATAAGCTGGGAGTCAATCCTCTACCATCTCCCATTGACACACTGAAGAGAAACCAGCTTGTTTCTCTTGTGTTTAAGGTTCAAAACTGTCAGAATAACTTTATTACTCCATTGCATGCCAGTTGCCATCAAGTTCATTTTGACTCATAGCAACCGTCCCTATAGGACAGAGTAGAACTGTCACTGTAGGGTTTCCAAGGCTGTCCCCTTTACAGAAACAGACTGCCATATCTTTCTCCCTTGGAGAGGCTGGTGGGTTTGAACCATTGACCTTTTGGCTAGCAGCTGAACGCTTTAACCTTTGCATCTCCTGGCTCCTGAATCCATCACATAAAAGAGGCAAACAGAGCAAACTACTGTCTCAAATACTGGATGGCGTGTGAAACAAAGGACCCAGATCTACATGGAAAAGGCAACAGAAAACAGTAACAAACTTAGAAGTTGGTTTTTTTTTTTTTTTCAGTTAAAGACAGAATCAGTTTAGTAACCATTGTAATCTCTTAGAGTGATGATGTTTTTTTGGTTTTGTACAATCATCTGAAATAAGTCACAAATTTTTGAGTTCTACATAAACATGTTGTGTGCTATCCAGTCAATTCCGACAACGACCCTACCTGACAGAATAGAACTGGCCTATAGGGTTTCCTATGCTGTAGTTTTTAGGAGAGCAGATCAGGTCTTTTTTTCCACGGAGTGGCTGGCAGGTTTGAACCACCGACCTTTCAGTTGGCAGCCAAAAACCATTGAGCTCCCAGAGCTCCTATATAACATAGGGGTTAGGATTTGTGTTTATAAAATGTGTGTCATTGACAGAACTTCTACATTCTGGCCTTTGGGGGTCAGAAGACAAAGTTGGAGTGAACCTTTATAAGAAAGAACAGAATCTAGTTGAAAGCAATCTGTATAAGGACTTTGATTTTAGTTCAACCAGAACTGCTAATGCTCCATAGGGTTTTCAGTGGCTGTAACCTTTTGGAAGTAGATTGCCAGGCCTTTCTTCTGAGGTGCCTTTGGGTGGACTTGAACCTCCAACCTTTTGGTTAGCAGCTCAGTTCATTAGCTGTTTGTAGCACCCAGGTACTCCTATTTAATCCATAAGGTACTTTAGATATTCTGGGAAGAAACACTTTACTGAAGTATATATACCTGGATGAACAAAAGTTCTAAATGATTGCTTTAATTGAATGTATTTATTTAAAATACATTTCTTTCTTGAAGAAAGATTCAGATTTCTGATCTCATATTTTTCCTTCACACATTTGGGGGGGACTTAATTATTCTGTTTTCACACCCAAATTATTCCTTGCTTTTGTTCAACTAATGTGTTTGATATCCTGGTTTAAAAGCCTGCTTGCTGAGTTTGGAATTAATGAGCAAAAGGCCTTATATTTCCTTAAGGGATACACATCATCATGTGAGTCACCTTCCTCCATAAAAGCCATCTAGCCCAACCAGGTCAGGCTTTCTTGTTTCCTGTGGACTTGATACTCTCTAAGGAAACCTGAAAATTCCTTCCTCCTCCAAGCTCCTCCAAGACATATGACCACCATTATGCTTCCCCAGGGAGTTCTGGTAGCATAGTGCCTAGGGCACTTGACTGCTAACCAGAAGGCTGGTAGTTCAAACCCACCAGCCACTCCTTGGAAGGAAGATAGGGCAATCTACTTCCATAGTGATACTGCCTCGGAAACCCAAGGAGGGGTCGCTATGAGTCTGGTTCGATTAGATGGCACACAACAACAACAACAATGACAATGCTTCCCCAAGAGCAGTAGTATAGTCTGCTTGTTACCTAAGCTCTTTCTATTTTCTAACTAACAATGCCTTAATTTATTGATTATAGGTTTGGTGGATGCACACACACACCCAGTTTGGGCTGGTGAGAGAGTTCATGAGTTTGCAATGAAGGTAAGTGCAATAAATGATGGCAAATAGAAATAAAGCACAAATATAGGCAAATCTCTTTCTAAAAAGTTCACAGGCTATATCAGGGTTTGCAGCATATATCTACATGTCTTTTTAATGGCTATTTTTAGTGGCCTGAACAGTGGAAAATGAATTACAACAAAATTAACTTATTTGTAAGGAGCTCTGGTAGCATAATGGCTAAGACACTTGCCTGCTAACCAGACGGCTGGCGGTTCAAACCCACCAGCCACTCCTCGGAAGGAAGGTTGGGCAATCCTACTT
>NW_006921840.1:4471338-4473276 GCF_000298275.1 Orycteropus afer afer | reverse complement strand
CAGTGTAGGAGAGTCCCAATCTCTCCACATCCTTACCAGCATTTGTTATTTTCTGTCTTGTTGAACTTTGCTGCTAGTGCTAGGGCAAGATGATATCTCATTGTTGTTTTGATTTGCATCTCTCTAATGGCTAATGATTGTGAGCATTTCTTCATATGTTTGTTGGCCACCTGAATATCCTTGGTGAAGTGTCTCAATAATTTTCTTAATGGTGTCTGGGAACTCACCTGCTGCCTCTTGGTTGGCAGAAGTTGCTTCTCTTGTTATCTTAACATTTTTAAACCAAACCTCTTTCTAAAATTATGAAACTGTCCTTTGCTGTCATTCAATTTTCCAATGTAGATCCTTCACCCTTCTTTTGCTTTAAGTTGTCATGTAATGACTTTGTTTTTTCTTGAATCATAATAGAGTCTATAGGTATGCCTTTCATATGGCAACCTTACACCCACATAAAAGTTGCATTTTCAATTCAAGATAAAAAAGTGTTTGGGAAAAGTGCAAGGATTTTGCAGCTGCTGGTGTAGCTGCAGTCACAACTTCATGGATTTCTTTTTTTTTTTTTTCCTTAAATAACGATCCTTACACTGAATTCAGTTATCTTGAAATGGCAGGCAACTACAGCTGCAGACCTCAATCTACAGTACATATCAATCAATTCAACTTTTTCTTGTAACGTTATGACTTTGCCCTTGGGAACACTTCCAGCTTCAGTGTCACTTTATATGGATCTCATGATGTTATTCAAAATTAATGGTATTGCAGTAAACACAGTGAAAAATACACAAGGACTGCAAGAAATCAGTTCTTAACTATAATACGCAATTTACTGGAGAGACAAACTGCTCGTGTGGAGATGATTAGCATCTACAGGGCATTTTAAGCAGAATTCACAGCACTTGAGCTCACTGCAGTCATAACAGAAGGTAGCTATGAAATTATTCTAGTAGTGCAGTATATACTACGGTTAATCTTATGCAGTTATGATTAATACTGCATCTTTACATTTGTTTATGTTTCTCTTGACTGCAAATGTTTGTGTGTGTAACTTTTGATAAATTTTAACTTTTCCTAATAATTTTTTTTTGTATATTTTATGGTACCAAAAAATAAACAAACCAAAAAAAAACCTCACTGCCATCAAGTCAGTTCCAACTCATAGCAAAATAGACTAGTATTTACATATATTTTATGCATTCATGGCATACCTAACTTTTTCTTAATTTTTTCAATATTTCTGGCTTGTCTGTGAGTTTTTCTCAAATTGTGGCAAATCTCCAAAATATCTTCCAGTATTTTTATTGAAAAAAATGCACATGTAAGTGGACCCATGCAACTGTATAATAGTTTTCAAAATTGTTTAGCTCTATAATCCTCTCTTTAAAACAGAGAAAGTTGACTTGACTACTAATTTCTCCTTTTCCTTTATTTCCATTCCATCCCACCACCTCTAGTAGCCTTTGAAGGGGCTCCAAGAAACAGTTGAAAATAACCATTCATTGGGGTTCCTTGGAAAAATAGATTACTAACTGCAAAAATAAGTTTTATATTATTCTCTTCCCCCGCCCCCCAGAAAAATGAACCTAATTAAGAATCTTTAAATATAATCTACATCAGTCATATATTAACTGTAAAAACCAAACCAAAACCACTGCTATCAAGTCAATTCTGACTCATGGCAACACCATGTGTTACAAAGTAAAGCTGAATTCCTTAGGGTTTTCTTGGCTGTAGTGTATTTGGAAGCAGGTTTCCAGGCCTTTCTGCTGAGTGAGTTTGAACTGCCAACCTTTAGGTTAGTAGACAAGTGCAACCCATTAGCACCATCTGTTGTTGTTGTTGTTGTTATGTGCCGTCGAGTCAGACCTGACTCATAGCGACCCCTCCTTGGGTTTCCGAGGCAGTATCACTACGGAAGTAGGATTGCCCAACCTTCCTTCC
>NW_006921840.1:4466033-4471218 GCF_000298275.1 Orycteropus afer afer | reverse complement strand
TGGTGGAGTAGTATCTAAGGCATTTGACTGCTAAGCAGAAGGCTGGTAGTTCAAACCCACCAGCCACTCCTCAGAAGGAAGGTTGGGCAATCTACTTTCGTAGTGATACTGCCTCGGAAACCCAAAGAGGGGTCGCTATGAGTTGAATCAACTTGACAGCAATGAATAGGGAGTTGTATTAGCCATTGTCAACACCTAAATCCCTGATGGGAGCCATTTTCACCTTTTTTGTTTTGTTTTGTTTTGAATGCATCTCAACAGCAAAATTGTATTCTTTTAGAAAAATAATTTTTTTCTTTTCAGATACTGTGTCACTTTTTTCGACAAAAAGACTATTTTATTAAACCTTAGAGATTATAGTCTGATCTCTCATTATATAGATGTGAAAAGTGAGGTCTAGAGAAGGGAAGGGAGTTGACTAAGATCATCAGCTAGTGGATGACAGAATCCAGATGGAAGCTCTGGTCAGGAGACCCCAGTCCAGCATAATTCGTCAGCACCACCCTCCTTGCTGCCCCAGTGACTAGAACCCAGTGAGGTCCCAGGAATAGTCTTTTTTATCTACTTGAGTGACAGAGGTCAGGCCCTAAACTCTTCTGGCCAAATATTGAGATGTGGAAACAGAGCTTGGGTCTATTTAGAAGAGATTTGGATAACTGCACAGTGGTTCTTTGAGTTGCCTAAGCTTTATTTTCTCAAACCACTGAGGCGCATAGAGAGGGGTGAGATTCAGCTGGTATGCACTGAAACTGACTGGGTTGTTGAATATTGAAATACTTCTTTAGCAGTTGGTAAATTGCCAAGTGTCCCACTACATCTTCTACCTCTGCCACCCCAGCCCTTCCTTGGGAACCCCCTCATCAGTGTTCCCACAGTCCAGTGACTGGCAGAGTAGGGGTTCTGAGGACTGTGTGCCCCAGCATCCTTTCTAATCAGCCCATGCCTGTGCCACACTGATTGCCAACATTTGGAATATTGCCCCTGGATATAAGTTCTGCAGGACCCACTGCATCCTGTCTGCATTTACTGAGCCTAAGGTGAGCCTGTGTTCAGTTGGCAGGAGCTTCTTACATGGATATTCACCAGGCTGGAGGAGGGATCAACTTCACCGTGGAATGCACTCGCCAAGCCTCTGAAGACGAGCTGTTCGACTCTTTCCGGCAGCGTCTTCTGTGCATGATGAGGGCTGGGACCACCCTGGTGGAGTGCAAGAGTGGATACGGCCTCAACCTCCAGACAGAGCTCAAGATGATGCGTGTGATTGCACGTGCCCAGCAGGAGCTGGATATCAGCATTTCGGCCACTTACTGCGGGGCTCACTCAGTGCCCAAGTAATCTCAACTGATGGGGTCAGGGTTTAATTCAGGACGTTGAGAATGAGGAAGCGGTCTTTCCAGAGCCTAAGTGGAGGTTGTAGGGGATTGAGGTGAATCAAACACCCTTTAACTCCTACAGAGAGACCAGTAGAAGCCTTCGGAAAGGTGTTTGTATTCTAATGGTCCTCATCACTCTTACCCACAGTTTTAGGAAGGGGATCCACCAGATCTATCAACTTGCTAGTGACTCAATGATTCATCATTACAGAAGAGGTCATGTTCAAACCTTGGGTTAACAAAAAGAACGTAGTCTTTAGGTCCTCTAAAATTGATTAGCTTGAGTAGTTTCTCATAACAATTAATTAGCATAAAAGCTAACTGTGACTCAGAAGCTTTTTTGGTTTAGATCATCTTGTGTGCTTGTTTAATGATAAAGGTTTTTTGTTTTATTGTTGTAAATGTTTTTTTTTAAGCTTTCACCTTTACCTAAAAAAGAGACTTTGGGTGGTGCAAACTGTTGATATGCTCAGAGGTGCCTCAGAAGAAAGACCTGGCTATCTACTTCTGAAAAATTAGCTATTGAAGACCCTCTGGAGTACAGTTCTACTCTAACACACATGGGGTTGCCATAAGTCAGAGTCGACTCAACAGCAACTGGTATTCGGTTTTTGTTTGTTTTTACCTAAAAAGTTTCTCCTGCTTGCCTTTGCTGTGGAGAATTCTGTCCCATTCTGCACGTGCATTTTATCTGTCCAGAGTTCCATTTGGTCCTGGGATGACTGGATAGGAAGGTCCAAGATGCCAGAGCTGAAAGGACCCCCCCCAAAAAAAAATCCAGGACTTGATAATGCACTTAGCATCCCAAGGTATTAGTGCAGTTCTAAATTTAATTACTTCAAATATAAATTCCATAAACCAAAAAACCAAATTCACTGCCATCAATTCTATTCAACTCATAGCACCCCTCCTCGGGTTTCCGAGGCAGTATCGCTATGGAAGTAGATTGCCCAACCTTCCTTCTGAGAAGTGGCTGGTGGGTTTGAACTGCCAGCCTTCTGGTTAGCAGTCAGATGCATTAGGCACTATGCCACCAGAGCTCCTATGAAGTCTATAGACTTACAAAAACTTGTTTGAAAGCCTAATCATTTAAATTTATTTTATACTTACTCAGTTTGATGAACCTTGAAAAATAAATTCTTAGTGTTTTCATTTGTTTGTTTCATTCAATATTTGATTTCTCCAATCACAGGAACTAAAAAGTCAACATTGAAATATATTGTTAAAAATTCACAGATAGATAGAAAAGAAACATGCATACCTAATGTATCCAGTGATGTTTGTTGTACGATTTGAGCATTTATACTTCTGAAATTATTAAAGTTTAAATCTGCACTAAGACATTTGGGACACCCTGTCTTCAAATGGAACATGCGGTATATGATAGTCTGCTTTTTTCAGGAGGGAATGCAGTGTGGAATGATGGAGAAGTCTCAGGCTTTGGAGTGATACCTGACCTGAGTTTTAATTCAGCTTAGCTACATAGTTCCAGCTGGGTGATTCTGAGGGACAGCTTAACCTTTTTTGAGCATAAGTTACTCATCTATAAAATAGAGCTAAATATTATTAGTAGTAAAACAGTGGCCGTCAAATTGATTCCAACTTAGGGTGACCCTGTGCGTGTCAGAGGAGAGCTGTGCCCCATCAGGTTTTCATGAGTGGTTTTTCTAAAGTGGATCACCAACCTTTTCTTCCAAGGCCCCTCTGGGTGGACTTGAACCTCAACCTTTTGTTAACAATGGAGCGTGCATTAACAGCTTACACCACCCAAGGATGCCAGGGCTAAATAGCACCCTGTTTATGTGATTGTCTTGAGAAGTAAAAATAATATATGTAAGCACCTGTCTCAGTCACCTCCCAGCAAAATCTAGTTATTTCGCTGAGTAAGAACTTTCTCTGTGTTGAAATTCTATGGAAATTTTCTCCATCTGTTTATAAGCCTCTGAGTTCTGCATCTTGATCCCCATTGATAAGTTTTGAGGCTCAGAACATGCCAGCAGGGCTACATAATGTGTCCTGAGTGATGTAGCGAGCCATGGATGGAGTGCTGTATCTATGTGACTTTAAAAACCTATGCCCTTTCTAATAAATAATTCCCTCAAGATTTTAAGGCAATTTCAGGACATCCTACTATTTTCTTCCCCCATTTCCCCAGTGAGACAGGGAGCCTTAGGCAGATGCTTTGGGAAACAGTATCTATACTGTCTATACAAAAAGGGCAAGGTGATAGCTGGGGTCAAGCTAAGGGGCCACAGTTGGGTTGTCAGGGAAGCAGCCAGGATGCCTACTAAGTGTCCATGATGGGAAGATTCTATTTCTTAGCCAGACGGCCCTGATGACATCCCCAAAGTCCACACAGGCGTGCCAGAATGCAATAACCTCTTGGGTCTCTGGAGATAGGATTAGTGCATACAGAAGTCTTGTCAATATCTCTGCAATGTCGGCATGTCTCAGTCGTTAAGAATCCTGACTTACAGCTTTAATTCTTTTTCCATCTTTCTGAGCCTTGCAGTCATTTTCTTCAACTGTTTCTCAGGTTCTCCAAGGGCCAGGTGATTCTTTGTCAAATCCTTCTTCTTTTTTAAATATTTGCCTGTGGTAATCTTATTTTCTTCCCTCAGAGGAAAAACTGCTGATGAAGCTACTGATGACATTGTCAAAAACCACCTCCCGAAGCTGAGGGAACTTAACAGAAGTGGGGAGATCCACATTGACAATATAGATGTATTCTGTGAGAAGGGCGTCTTTGACCTCGATACCACCAGAAGGATTCTTCAAAGTGGAAAAGACATGGGGCTGCAGATTAACTTTCATGGGGATGAACTCCACCCCATGAAGGCTGCTGAGGTACAGCTGCCCTCTTGCTATTACTTTGGCCAGCATGCATTCTCACACATTTGTGTTGAGAAAACTTCATTAGATTGTTCAGAGTTTGGAAGAGCCCTCTGGGAAGATAGAAAAGGGGGACATTTCTCTGAACAATGTGCAGATTGGTCTGGTTGAGCCTTGAATACCTTGACCTCTATTACTGAAACTCACAGCCATTGAGTCGGATCCGACTCATAGCGACCCTTCCTTGGGTTACTGAGGCAGTTATCACTATGGAAGTAGATTGCCCAACCTTCCTTCCGAGGAGTGGCCAGTGGGTTTGAACCGCCAGCCTTCTGGTGAGCAGTCAAGTGCCTTAGGCATTACGCCACCAGAGCTCCTTGACCTCTATTAAACTTACCATTTTGCTATTTACTTTTATTGCTCTGATAGCCTAGTGCCTAAGGCATGTGACTGCTAACCAGAAGACTGGCTGTTCAAACCCACTAACCGCTCCTTGGAAGGAAGACTGGGCAATCTACTTCCATAGTGATACCATCTCAGAAACCCAAAGAGGGATCACTATGTGTGGGATCCGACTCGACGGCAGTGAGCTTGGCTTGGAGTTTACTTTTGTAGTCATATGCTGCTATTATAGAAAAATAAGCACCTCTATGATCTCATTTACTATCTTCATAACATTTTGGTTAGCACATAAAGCCATGCTACATAGCTATTTATATCTCATGTAGCTTCTACTATCTTTCTGTGGCAGCATCCAGATGGATATTGGGGAGTACAAGATAATTTTCAGATATATGTAGATATAGATATATATCAGCCCCAGGGTTACAGGTGAGGAGAGACAACTCAGGGACGCCCAAAGTAGCAAGTGGGAAGAGCAGGAGAAAGGGGATTAGAAGCCAGGAAGCCAGAGAGAAGAGCAGTCAGCCGAAGGGATTAGGTGAGGAGAGGCAACTCAGGCCCGCCCAGAGTAGCAGGCC
>NW_006921840.1:4457600-4462438 GCF_000298275.1 Orycteropus afer afer | reverse complement strand
AACAGTTAAGCACTAGACTTAATTGAAAGGTTGAAAGTTCGAACCTACCCAGCAGCTCCATGGAAGAAAGATTTGACAATCTGCTGCCATAAAGATCACAGCCTAGAAAACCCTATGGAGCAGTTGTACTCTGTCACATGTGGTCACTACGAATCAAAATGGACTCAGCAGCACCTGACAACAACGAGTGTGTTCCAGGCAGTGTTCTAGGCATTGAGCATTCAGTAGAGAACCAGTCAAAGTTATGAATCTAGGCATCTTCCTTATATAAACAACTGCCCTCGGCATAAATACAGATGTGGACACCACACAACCCAAGAAGGCCAATTGGATCTCTTAATATTACTTTCAAATCTACTTCTATTGGATTTCCTGCCCTAATAAATGGCACCATCATGTGTCTATTGGTTATGTGAAAATCCTGGGGTTCATTTCCTTCACCCACCACACTTCAGTCAACCACCAAGTCCTCCCAGTTCTCTTACATATCTCTAGATCTGCTTCTCTTTACTCTGTTGCCTGGTTCAAACTACTAGGAGTGCTCACCTAGATTCCTGCAAGAACGTATTTCCTTGCCTCCACTTTAATCCATTCCCTCAGTGCGTCTTGTCTTTTTCCTCCTTTACTTTGTTGCTTTGTTAGGTGCCCTTGAGTTGGCTCTGATGCCTTGTGACCTTACATATGCAGAACAAAATGTTGCCTGGTCCTGTGCTATCCTTACAAGTTTTGCTATGTTTGAGACTGTTGATGTAGCCACAGAGTCAATCTATTGAAAGTCATCCTCTTTTCCAGTGACTTTCTGCTTTACCAAGCATGATACCCTTCTCCAGCAGTTGGTCTCTCCTGATGACCTGTCCAAAGTAAGCAAGATGAAGTCTGGCCGTTCTTGCTTCTAAGGAGCATTCTGGGTGTACTTCCCCCAGGACAGATTCGTTTCTTCTTCTGGCAGCCCATGGTATATTCACTATTGTTAAAATCACATAAAGTCTTACTATTGCTCTTGGGATAAATTCCAAGGACCAGACCAGAATCTAACCCTTGCTTACCTCTCTATCTTCTCTCTCTCTCTCCCTTTCTCCTCTACCCTCTCTACCATGAATCAACCACAATAAACTACATTCAGCAGCCCTACTGCTCCATGCCTTTGGACATGCTATTTCTAATCTGAACATTCCCCTTTTGTCTGGCTAACTCTAACTCTACCACTGTTTCTGGGAAGAGTGGTGATGACCCCTCCCTGTACTTATCACACTGTGTTACAATTGCCTCCATGATTCCTACTGGACTGTAAACACACAGAGGTTTGCGACCATGTCTTGCACTTCACCATCCCAGAGGTTAGCACAGTGCCTTTTGTATAGATGGTGCTTAGTGAGTAAATATTTGTTGAATGTTTGTAGAATGTAAACTGGGTTGGTCAACAAGCCACTCCTGGTCACAGAGGGTGACTGGTGGATTAAATCAATGGTAGTCAAGACCTAGAATAAGTTCAGCCAAATTTGGGAAAGTAAGGGCTTGCCATCTTTGTGATTCCAAGGTCAGAAGGAAACTAACCCGGGGGAGCATAGTCTGTCCTGTGGAGGGTAGGCTTCCCAGCAACCTGACCCAAAATACTCTTAGACTTCAGCAAGCCTCTGATGAGGGGGTCAGGTGTTTCCTGCTCTATCTGGGGTGTTGCAGCCTCCCTGGGTCACAGTGGAATGTCATAGATAGGTCTTTTCCTTTCCTAGGAAGGCTTAACATATCACCTTTCAGCCTGGGACACTTGTGTGTGTGTGTGCATGAAAATTTGTCCAGTTAGGGATAAAGTATACGATGAGACCAAGATGAGAAGAAATCTACTTTAATGTGTGTATCCATTATCATCATCACATGACCTCCTCTTGTTTTTCTTCTAATGATCTAGCCCAAACTTTTCATCTGGAGAAAATTTAAGCTCTAGTAGATATTCTCAAATTATACCAATGATTCCAAACTTCAATTTTTTTTTTTAACAGAACTATTTTCACTGAATGTAATGGCATTCCAAGATACCTTTCTTTATTGTGCTTTTATAATGCTATAATCATTAGATTTTATTAACAATATTACTCAGTTTTATTCTGATCTTATGAATTTCCTGTTTCAGAAAACACATCTGAAGCATAGCAGAAAGCATGTTTGCTTAAGAATAGTTTTTGAAGTGGCATGTTAGCTGATTTTCAATTGGATGCCTATTACAAACTATTTACCCATTTGGAAACTTGTGCTTGCCAAAAGGTAGTTGGCAAGAAATCTTAAGAGAGTGGCAATTGTATGGTTCTTTATTGATTTGTTGTTGTCATTTGTCAAATTTTTCCATTGTCTGCACATTCTGCTTAGCTCGGGGCTGAACTGGGTGCCCAGGCAATCAGTCACTTGGAAGAAGTGAGTGATGAAGGCATCAGTGCCATGGCAACAGCCAGGTGTGCCGCTGTCCTTCTGCCCACCACAGCCTACATGCTGAGGTAAGGTCTTTTCTCAAACTCTGACACAAGAGCTGCAAATAAATACCAGCAATGAAGACAAAACTCCAAGAACCTAAACATTATTTGATTGCTTTTACAAAGATGCAGAACAAGAACACTTGGCTCATGGAAGATGCCAACTCTGGAATGATTTATAAATGAATTTAATGCCCCTCAGGAAAGGTCCCTATATGGTGCACACGGTTTGTGAGTTACTCCTAGCCTAAAAGTGGGTACAAACCCACCCAGCAGGTACTGCAGAAGAAACGGTGATCTGCTTCCATTAAGATTACAGCCAATAAAACCCTGTGGAGCAATTGCCCTCTGTAACACACGGGGTCACCTGGGTCAGAATCAACTTCACAGCAATTAACAACGGCAACCCAGAGGAAGGGGCATAGACCACAGTTGCCCTTGAGCGATAGGGTTATTGGGGATGGTGGTGCTTTCTTTTTCTTTCTTCTTAGATTTTGGAATTTTCCAGATCTTTAAATATCAATATGCATTCATTTTATAATCAGAAAATAATAAAATAGGTTTTATACTTTTAAAAACGTGTAAGATGTTAGGAGTACTTAGCCATATCAGATTCTGAAGTAGCCATTTTTCTAAGAGGATGCAGGTGGTACCATAATTGTGTACCAGAATCCTCATGAGTCCTGGGAGGATGTAAGGAAAAAGGAGACATTTAAGTCCATCTTGTGAAATCTCCCAAGGATTCTGCTGTATGTCCTCTATGGATTGAATACAGTTAGCCCATCTTTTATAACTGCTGTTGCCCTAATTCTACTAACCATGAGTCTTCTGACTCTATTGATGGCACCACTTACATGACATATGCCAGGTTTGTGGTCTGAGAGGCCAGCATTCCAGAGGCAGCTTATTTTCTGTTAGGACTGAGTGCTTTCTGTGTGTACACGGTCTTCAGGGGGATGATTCTGCTGCAGCTATGGCCTTAGGACAGTGGTTCTCAGCCCAATAATTTTGCCCCCAGAGAACATTTATCAATATTTGGGGACATCTTTGGTTGTCACATCTGGGGTGGAGGGTACTACAGGCATCTAGTGGGTAAGAGGCCAAGGATGCTGCTGAGCATCCTACAATGCACAGGTCAACCCCCAAAAAGGAAACATCCAGCCCAAGGTGTGAATAGTGCCAAGGCTAAGAAACCTGCCTTAAGAGTTAAAAGGCCAGGTTTCCAGTAACTTTTATAAGGGAGAAGAAAAAAAAAAATTCAGTATTTTTAATCAAATTTATTATGATTTAAAACACGCACAGAACATTGTTGCTACAGTTAAACATGAATTTTTATTATTATACCACTCTCTTAATTTAAACAATATATACAATCTAGATTGCAGACCTAGAATGTCAATAAATGTTCTTAGTATGACCAAGGATGTTTTTTTAAAAAACAAATTGTCAATAGTCATCAATCTAAGTCATTGATCAATACTCAGTCTCGTGTTCTACCACCTGAAGAATAAGTTTTGCTTTGTTTTGTTTTTCACAGAAAAGAGTCCTTTTAACTCCCCTTGAATGTCTTAAGATGGAGCAAAAAATCTGAGGCTTTGTGATACTTAAGGGCAGTTCAGCATCAGAAGTCTAAACTTTGTTTTTTGCCATTGGTGGCTGCCCCCTGCCATTGGCACACAATGGGTTAGCAACCTTAGATGACAGAGGTGATCCAACAGAAGGCCTCACTCATCTCTCTGGCTTCTCTGATCCCCAGAGGGCCCCCTGACCCACCGCCATTGAGTTGATTCCAACTCATAGAAACCCCCATCGGGTTTCCAAAGCTATAAATTTTTATGGAAGTAGATTGCCTCATCTTCCTCCACAGAGCAGCTGGTGGGTTTGAACTGCCAACCTTCTAATTAACAGCCAAAGGCCTTACCTGCACCCTAAACACAAGTCTCATTTCTAGAATAATCAGTAGTATGTCCCTTAAGAGGAGCCCTGGTGGATGATGAGAGAGAGTTCCAGTAAGATGTCAGACTAGGCAGAAAGACTGCACAGACCCTCTTCAACAAAGAAAAAGGAAACCAATTAACACAGACACAGAAGATAATCCTGGACCCCTGAGCCTTGAAGGGAAGGATATAGAAGTGGACTAAACTCCAACTAGCAGAAGAATTTGCATGAAAATACCAAAAAAGGAGACAGACGGAGCTGCAGTCTGGCAGCAATCCTGAGTGGTCCTGATGGCACGGTACACACAGCTTGGAGATTCCCAAGTGGTTGTTGTTGTTGTTGTTATGTGCCGTCGAGTCAAACCTGACTCATAGCGACCCCTCCTTGGGTTTCCAAGGCAGTATCACTACGGAAGTAGGATTGCCCAACCTTCCTTCC
>NW_006921840.1:4423277-4451562 GCF_000298275.1 Orycteropus afer afer | reverse complement strand
CATATATATTTTTTTTTTCTTCCTCTTAGACTGAAGCAGCCTCGAGCCAGGAAGATGTTAGATGAAGGAGTAATAGTTGCTCTAGGAAGTGATTTCAACCCTAATGCATATTGCTTTTCAATGGTAATTCTTTTTAATGTGTCTTTTTGAGCAGAATATGAAATTTCTACCAGACATTTAGCTAATTTTAAAATATTTCATTAACTGTTAAAAAGGTATAAAATATCTAAAAATATTTTCCTGTGAAACAAGAAATAAAAGGTGTAGACAGCAGTGTGATTGAATATTTCTGTTCTACATGAATAGCTCCAGGCAGAGAGAGAAGGTCCTATTTGCATTATTTTCTGATTTCAGCCTCAAGCATTTTAGTTTTACAGTAACCCATTTGTCTTCTCAGAGGGAAAAAAAGTCTGGAGGCTCAAAGAAGTTTTAGGAAGTAAGGGTGGAGGTGATTGCCTCATCTTCCTCCCAGGGCAAAGCATTGAAAAGTTATAAGCATATATTAAATACCCCAGAGGTCATCTCTGTAGTATGAGGCTTTGTGGCTCAGTGGTAGAGTTCTTGCACTCCATGCCAGAGACACAGCTTTGATTCCCAGCCAATGTACCTCATGCACACAACCCCCCATTGGTCAATGGAAGCTTGATGATACTATGATGCTGAATAGGTGTTAGTGGAGCTTCCAGACTAAGATGGTCAGGAAGAAAGACCTGGTGATCTGCCTCCAAAAATAAGTCACTGAAAACCCAACAGATCACAATAGTCCATTCCACAAGCAATCATGGGGATGGCAAAGGACTGGGCAGTTATATTCCGTTGTCCGCTGATTTGCCATGAGTCATGTTACTCAAAGGCAGCTACCAACAACAACAATCTCTATAATAAAAGAATTTTTTTCTGAAGCATAAGGTCCTTTACGTGTAAATTTTAATCTTCCCATACCAATTTAACCAGTTTCACCTAACTGATATTTAACTACATTGTGCTATGTTGGTAACAGTTACCATTTTGTTCCTTCCCTCCAACCTCCCCTGTTAGCCAATGGTAATGCACTTGGCCTGTGTCAACATGAAGATGTCCATGCCTGAGGCCTTGGCCGCTGCCACTATCAATGCAGCTTATGCCCTGGGAAAATCTCACACACATGGATCTCTAGAAGTTGGTAAACAGGGAGATTTCATTATCATCAATTCCTCCAGGTGAGTGGTCTCCCATCTTGGCTATTTTATTTTATGTCCATTTTAATACGTAAACTTGCTTTAAATCTTCTTTCTACCAACTGTGAGTGTTGGGCTCTGTGTAGGTTCACAAGCTACCTGACCTCCCTTTTCCTTCACCCCTTTCTACCAGAAAGTCTACCTGTTGTTGTTGTCTGTCATCAAGTCAACTCCAACTCATAACGACCCTATAGGACAGAATAGAACTGCCCCATAGAGTTATCTAGGCTATACTCTACGGCAGATCACCAAGTCTTTACCTCCAAGGGGCTGCTAGTGGGTTCAAACCTTCTGGTGAGCAGCTGAGAGCTTCACTGTTGCCCACTAGGACTGTAAGGTAGACCAAGTTTTCAGGTCTCTTCGTCCATCTTACATCTCTCATAGCTCTCCAGGTTCCTGCCCTGTTTACCTGGACTTTGAACTTGTGTCCTCTGGCATGAGTTTTTGTTTTTCCTATTTGGCTCTGACCCTCTGCTTGCATCGGGCCACATATGTCCCAACTCTGGCGTAATGCCCTGGTTCTGATTCAGAACCTCTCTGACTTTGCATACCTATTGGATCTCAATAACCTAGCTTCAGTTTTCCTGTTCTGGATTCTTTCTCTTTACTTTCCCACAGTCTGCTCCCACCTGGGCCTCCAGTGTGACAATTTGGGTCTTAATTGTTCTAAATCTGTTGTTGTTGTTTGCCTTCGAGTCGGCCCCGACTCATAGTGACCCCTCCTTGGGTTTCTGAGGCAGTATCACTACGGAAGTAGATTGCCCCATCTTCCTTCCGAGGAGTGGTTGGTGGATTCGAACCACCAGCCTTCTGGTTAGCAGTCAGTGCCGTAGCCACTATGCTACCAGAGCTCCTTGTTCTAAATCTAGAAGCTGTAAATCCTATGGCTCCTTGATGGTAGTGAACATAGCACAGCTCTAGGACTTCATGTTCAGCAGAGAATAAGAGCAGTTCCATAACTCTATTCCTCATAGTCTTAGACCACCCTCTCTGTTGAAACTTATGCTGATGTTACCGTTTGTAAGGTACTTAGAACTGAGTATTGTTAAATAAAATACTTAAGTCAAACATTATTTAATATCATTTATCATAGATCAGTTAATTATACATATATTCTTTTAAAAGTCTAAATATTAATGACTTTTTGGAGAATGTGTTTTTAAATTAGTATTTATTGATAAATAATTTTAGCTTTTGTGTATTGATATAATATTTTTTATATCTTTCTAGATGGGAGCATTTGATTTACCAATTTGGAGGCCATCATGAACTAATTGAATATGTTATAGCTAAAGGGAAAGTCATCTATAAAAAATGCTAACTATGAAAAGAGAAGACTGTATAAAATAAATCATTACAGTTACATTAAAAGTTAAAACACATAGTGCTTTACCAGAATTATGTCACACTTAAATATTTTTTACTTTTTGTTAATCAGCTAAAAAAACCAAGGGGTTAATTCATTATAACTAAGCATATGCACCTGAACATTTAAACAGGCACACTTACTATGATGATAATTTCAGAACATCATTTAACTCCACAAAGATTTGTTACAACTATTGTGCAGATTAATATGATAAGGTATCACAAAAATGCCTTTGTGGGGAAGAGCAGACGGCAATTAGATAGACATGGTTTGAAATTTTCCTTTTGTCTCTACTTTTCAAATTTTGGTGTTTAAACATTTAGCGACCCTAGGGGGGATGGATGGAAATCCAAGGGATATGCCCAAAATTAAGCTAAAAAAGGCTATGGAGTCCATGGGGGATGCAAATGATTAACACACTCAGCTGCTAACCAAAAGGTTGGAGGTTCAAGGCCCCCCAGAGGCTCCTCTTCCGAGATGCTTCTACTTCTGAAAAATCAGCCATTGAAAACCCCGTGGAGCACAGTTCTCTGACACTTGGGGTCACCGTGCGTCAGAAGTGACTTAATGGAAACTGGTGATTGTTGTTGTTATGTGCCGTCGAGTAGGACCTGACTCATAGTGACCCCTCCTTGGGTTGCTGAGGCAGTACCACTACGGAAGTAGATTGCCCAACCTTCCTTCCAAGGAGTAGCTGGTGGGTTTGAACCTCCAGCCTTATGGTTAGCAGTCAAGTGCCTTAGGCACTATGCTATCAGAGCTCCTGGAAACTGGTGGTAGCCTCATGTAAAAGGCATAGTTTTTCCTGTTCTTCCCTCTGTTCTTTGAATAAATATCCCCCTGAGGGAAAGTGTCTTTCCAACTTCTCAACCCTAGTAATAAAGCTTCATAGCAGAGTTCCAGACTTGTCATTTTATCCACAAATACAGGGGTCTTTGTGAAATGGATGCATCTTGACCAAATCAGTAATGTGATTTCTTTGACATCATTTTTTAGTTTCTGATTCTTGATATTACAAATACATAAAATTCATATTCCAGCTCTTGATAAATATGTGCTGTTGCTATTGTTTCCTTACAGCCCAGGAAGGAACTCAGCAGCATTGTCTATTACAGCTGTTTAGGAAATGCACCAGTTAAAAAATTATTTGTAAAGAGCATATGATTATTTATATAAATTAGTGTTTCTAAAGTCATGTGAGTTTACCTGGAATCTTTTTTAACTGTTTTAATCATTATCTTTGCGATCTCAACTACATTAATCACTTTGTTTTATTTATGAAGAAATGGTTTGAGAAGTAAACAATCCAAATGATCACCAATTCCAGATTGATAGAGCTTGAATGATTGAGGCTTTACTGTATTTAACGATAAGTCTAATAAAGATGCCCCTTGTTGGAAGGTTAAGGGTAACATGCATGCACTGCTGGTAGCACCAAGTCTCTGGTGCTCAGTCCCTCATGTGCTTGGCACAGGAGTCTTGAGGAGTGCGGTCCAGGTTGCTGTGCGTGATGCCTCCCCTCTGACCAATTACCTGATGAATGGTGGGATTTTGGGGTGCAGGAGATAGATATAAAGGCCCCGACTAAATGTTAAGTCTGCTCTGGAACTCAGATCACACGGATGGAAGAAGGTGAAGTGCATCCTATTTTCCCTTCTAGGATGCATTTTCTTACACAGTAATGTTCAGGTCTGCTGTGAATGAAAGCAGAGGAGACACCCACTCCAAACCGCTTTGGCGCTCTCAGACCCTGGTACTGTGGTCGGCTGCTTGCCACTTGGCCTCTGAGTCATGGTGACCCCACATACAATGGAACGAAACACTGCCTGGTCCTGTGCCATCACCACGATCGGCTGGAGACTGAACTGTTGTGATCAATAGGGTTTTCACTGGTTGATTTTCAGAAGGAGACTGCCAGGTTTTCTTCCTGGTCCATGTTAAGGTCTGGAAGCTCTGAAACCTGTTCAGTATCACAGCAACATGTAGACCTCCACTGATAGACAGGTAGTGGCTGCACGTGAGGTGTATTTGATGTAAATAGAACCTGGGTCTCTTGCATGGAAGGTGAGAATTCTACTACTGAACCACTAAGGTTGCCCATTTTAGATAATAGGCACTCAACTATTTGTTGTGTGAGTGAACTCTGGCAAGAAAACTGCAACATTGAACAGGTCCTTTGGTGGAGAGAATAGGTGTTCTCAAAAGAAGTGGAATGATGCAACGCTAAAGAATAATGTAGAATCTGCAAAACACCGCATAACGTGGATGAACTTGGAGGACATTATGCTGAGTGAAATAAGTCAGTCACAAAAGGACAAATATTGTATTAGTCCGTTATTGTAAAAGTTAAGGAAATGTTTATATATTGGAGGACATTTTCTTTGTTGGTTACCAGGGGTGGGAGGGAAGGAGAGGGAATGCTGTTAGATAGATAGAGATAAATATTGATTTGGGTGAAGAGAAGGGCAATGTACCAAATGTGAGTGACCAATATGGCAGCATTGAGGATGAGAAAGACAGAGAGAGTTACATGGGCAGTACAAACAACAAATATGAACCCCTTTGTAAATACAATACTGAGTTGTTAATGAAAGCAAACATGGGTATAGGGACGGATAGATGGGTGAACAAGCTAAACAATTATGTATGTCTAAATGGAGAGTGTATCCAAGATCATATACAGGGTTGGCAGACAATGGGCCTCTCGAAGAGTATGAAGGGATGGACACTGGGAGGAGGTAACTATGGGGAGGAAGTGGGAGGGGAGCTGCTGCATTGTAAATTTTGGTCAATGACATGAGACAAAGTATATGTGAACTGCTGTATGAAAAGTGAATTTACTCTGTAAATCTTCACCCAAATCCTAATAAAAAAAATAAAATAAAATAAAAAAAGAAAAAAAGGAAAAAAAAAAGAAGTGGAATGGAGTAGTATCAGATGCTTTAAAGGGAAAGTTATCACAATGGCATAGTGAGATGAGAAAATCCCTATTCTGTGTACCAAATTGCATTAGATCAAGGTTTCTCAACCTTGAAAAATATTGCTCCCTCTAGGAGAAAATATAAATTTAACTCAATTTGATTAAAATTGAAATGAAATATATTTTCTCCCTTTACTAAGGAAATATTAAGGAATTAGATTTTGTTGGGTAGGGTTGAGCTTTGGAGGGTCATAAATTATTGTACCAGCTAAGATTTTTTGCTTCCCACAACCAATTTTTCCTGCCCTCTTTGAGCTGAGAATGTACACACTGAATCCTGTAGGAGCTAACCAAGGCAACATGTTGTGCTGAAGGGAACACAAATTCGGGACTTAACATCTGGGCTTTGATTTCATCTTGAACTCTCTAAAATGTAGAAGTAAGATTCTCTCCATCTCTGAAGTTCTGGTTCCAAGTAAGGTCCTGCTTTCAGGGAATTTGTTATACAATATGGCCAATAAGACTGGCATTAAAGAGTAGAATCAAGACCAGACAGCATTAAGGGCTGATTTTCTTAAAAGGATACACTCTTGGTGAGATATAGTAAATTTCTTATTTAAATTAGTTTTGCGAGATTTCCCCCAAAGCAAGAGCATCATGACCTTTATAACAGTAACCAGTGGAGGGATAAAGTCAATGCCAAGCTCTGGAGAGGTGAAAATTACTCCAAAAGATGTTTTTAAGTGATAGTGACATTAATGCAGGCATCAGGTAGTAGATACCCAGATGGCACAGGCCTCCATTGAACCACACTGCCACAGCAGTCTGTCCTGCTCATGCACCTTCCAGCTCTCAGAGGTATTCTGTGCTGGGAGAGTTTTGCTTTCCCTGTTGTACTGCTGCAACGATGGGCTTGGACATACTGTTATTTGTGAGAATGGCACAGGACTGAGCAATGGTTCATTCTGTCATACATAAGGTCGCCATGAGTTGGAGCTGACTTGAAGGCAACTATAACAATTGTCACTAGCATAGGTTATCACACTCCCCATGACCTGGCCCCAACTTACTTCATAGCCTTCCCAAATTAACTTCTACATGTTGCTATTTATTGTTTGTTTAATTCTCTGGCCCAATGCATAGGCTATATGCTGTGAGGGCAAGGGCAGGACCATCTTGGTTACCCTTTTTTCACTGAAAGTGACTAACATGGAAGTGGTTTCTTGGAATGAGTATCTCCTGACATTGGAATTTAGCTTACATTTCTCCTTTCTCTCACTTTTCTCTTTGACTTCCATCCTTCAAAACCCAGCTCAGTCACGTCTTCCAGGAGGCCTCCCTGATGATCCAAAGGTGCTATGGTTGCTTTGCCTCCCTCTAGGACACATGTTTGATATTGTACTTACTATTTTATGTCCCCAACTAGATAGTGAGTCCCTGAATACAGAACTATATGTTTTATTGGTACATCACACTCCTGGGACAACACTTCACATATAGTAGCTCTTATGGATTAAATTGTGTCATCCAAAAAGAAATGGTGATGTCCTACTGCTTGTTCCTGTAAATATGATCCAGTTTGAAACAGGGAGTTTCTTTTGTTGTGTTAATGAGGCCAAGGCAGAGTATTTTGTTTTTTAAACCACTGCTGTCCAGTCACTTCCAATTCATAGGACCTACAGGACAGAATAGAATTGTCCCATAGGGTTTCTAAGACTGTAAATCTTCACGGAAGCAGACTGACATAGCTTTCTCCAGTAGAGTGGCTAATGGGTTTGAACCACTGACCTTTTGGTTAGCAGTAAAGTGCTTAACCACTGTACCATCGAACTCCTTAAAACCTGACACCGTTGAGTTGATACCAAAGTAGGGTGGTACTAATCACTTCTAAGTGGTGTTTTATAAAAAGAGCAGAATAGACACAGAGATATATACAAGGGGAAGGCAGATACCCTGTGAGGATGCATGTATAACAAGCCCAGGAACCCCAAAGGCTGCCAGCAGCTACTAGAAGCTGAAAGAGACAAAGCAGGACCTTCCCAGAGCCAATGCACTGATTTAGACTGCTAGCTTCCCAAACTATATATTTGTGTTCTTGTGGTGGGATCTTTTGTTATGCCAGAACTAGGCCACTAAGACAGTGACTGTGTTACGTAGAATACTAATAGCTTCAAGGATCAAAACCTGACTAAAATTGGCTGAAAGAATAAGGAAGTCAATTAACTTATCATTGGTAATTCAGAGGTCGGACAGGCTTCAAGACTGGTTTATCCAGCAGCCCAATAATGTTGAAGACCCAGATTCTGTCCCTCCCTCCCTCCCTCTGCCCTGGCACCCAGTATTGGCGTCATCCTAAAGCTGAATTTGCCTTGGGTCTGGCTGGCTATCAATAGCCATAGGTGCTCTCTGCCTCCTCATTTAGGTGAAACAGGAGGGGAAGTGAGGCTGGCTTCCGTGGCTCTCACTTTTTCAGAAATTGCTAACAAATCTCTCCTTGCATCTCAGTGGTCCAAACTGCAACCCAAGCCTTTTCTTGAACTAATCACTAGGCAAGCCACTGCCATCGAATCACTAGGCAAAGGGAACATGACTTCCCTTAGAAAGCAGCTCGGGTGATGCAACAATTCAGCACTCGACTGCTGATCCTACGGTCAGCAGTTCAAACCACCCAGCTGCTCCACAGTGGAGACATCTGGCAGTGTGCTCTGATGAAGAGTACAACCCCAAAGATCCTTTGGAGCAGTTCTGCTTGTCACGTGGGGCTGCAGTGAGTCCAAAATTGACTCCACAACACTAAACAACAGTCAGGCCTCCCCCTGAGCCGAAATGAATTGTCTCCAACTGTCTTGCTGCTGCTCAGTGGGGAAGAGAAACAAAATATGCTGAATTAATCTCCTTTTCTAAAGACCCTGTCTCGAGTGTTAACATTTGTTCATGGAATCTTTCAGCAACTTAATTAACTGAAGTTAGAATAGCTTTTTCCTAAAGAGAAAAAGGAGTTAAAATTTCTTCATTCTAAAAGCCAAGGAATAAAATGTCAGCATAAGACAATTGAGACTTCATTTATTCCATATTTACCTTAAAATTCTCTTGAAGGCAATGTCAGTTACTAACAGAGCCATATAGAAAATTCAGTGATGGCATGTCACTGTGCGCCAGAGGACTAGGAGGGCTGGTGGGGCCCAGCACTCCCCAAACTGGAGTGAATAGCAGCCATTGGATGAGAGGATTCAATGGATCAGTGCAATGAAAGAGTTTATGTGTGTTCACAGTTTAGTGAAGAATGGCACTAAGAACACCCTTTAGGCAAACAGGCTCCTCAGCACATTTTTTTGTTGACTGAATTGCTGTAGGCACTTTTCACTTCTGTCTCCACCTTTCCTGTGGACGTGCTGCAGTCTAATGAGTGAAAACTCTATTGTGAAATATATTGTTGGATCCATTTTAGGTTGTAATCAGGTATGCAAGCTGGCAAGTGGGTCATCCTTTTTTGGACTGGCTACAGTTTGCAGAGCTATGGGTTCAACCTCCTGCAATGGGGTGCCTTGTTCATGGTTGCATGATCTTAGCCTTGGGAAGCCAAGAGGCTTTCTGATCCCTCCTTCACCCACTGAGTTACACTTAAGCCTTCCCAGAAGTCCTTATCTTCTTCTTGGGGGAAAAGAAAACAGATTGGGTAACACATCCGAAGGCCCCACACCTGACCTTTGTCAATAGGGCTTCATTTTAATGATTACCATCACAGGTAGGGGGTTGGTTAATGTCTGAGCATCAGATTTCTTATCTATAAAATGAGAGGCTTCTTACCTAAGGTTGTTCTAAGAATGAGAATAGAGTACTAACACATGGTAAGAAAGTGACGACACTAACTGTGAACTCCACTTTAAACATCAGTCATTTTTCTGGTATGTGCAATGATATTTGAAAAATATGAGCTACACAGTTCAAGGGTCACTCAAATAACAATCCTTATATTTATTCCTAACTCCTTTCCACATAAAACGTCTTATTGGTTAATTGCTTAAGACCTCTTGATTATTCTGTACTATAATTTAATGACTAGAAGAAAGAACAGCTTAAGGGGAAATTATGACTTAAAAATGGTTATTTGTGAAAGCATATTAAGGGGCATTTGTCATATGATGACATGATATAATCAGTGAAAGAAGTTAACTAGTGGGAGCTTGTCAAAGTAAATAAAATAGGGTTCACAAAAGTCTAATGTATTGGGGAACTAATGCTGTCCAATGGTTTCCAGATTTGAATTCATCTAATGCTAAGAGCAGAAAAGAGACCAAGGCAACCTGTGGTAACTGTTCTCACCTTTAAGAGCTAGTGACCTGTTGATATTGTTAAGAAAGAAACTCTTGTAATCTGAAAATACCTGGTACATCTTGAACCATACCGACAATAGCACAGTGCTAGATTTATCAACTGTGATAGTATTAACAATGCAGGTTTGAAGAGAAGTGGATTATATAATAGATTGATCTACCTAGGAAGTTTCCCAGGGCTCTCCCCCAGCACAACATTGCCATAGGTGCCATCTGATCTACACGTCCAGGACAAAGCCCATTAAAGGTCACCAGACTCAGAAAGTTTGGTGGATTTCTTGTGTAGAGATTCCAGTGAAAAGGCTGTAGGAGAAATGGGTCTTGATTCTGGAATATGCTCCACTCTGTATTTTTCAATGTACGGTGCAGCTACTTCCCAAACCTGAGAAGCAAGGATAGAACACAGTTAAAAAGCTGTCAACACTGTTTTCACATGGCATTAAGCATCAATTTCACCCAAAGTCAAAAGCATTATCTATACCTGACTGGACACATAGCAGCTGTTTGCTTGCTTTTAAGCTATTTGACACATGGTCTGTATCAATTAGTCTTCAGTTGCCTTAATAGTTATTAAAATACAAAGTCCAAAATTGTTCTAAAGTTACTTCGATGGCTTTCAGCTGCTTACTTACTCTTCCAAAGCACCAAAAACAAGCAAGCGAAGAATAAAGCCAAGAAATCAACCTAGAGGACTCTGGTAAACAGAGTTAAGGAAAGTTGCTCAGGAGGATGACCTTATGTTTTCTGGGGGCTAATCCTTGAATGATAAGAGGTAGTTTACTGGGTTTCCTCACTGTGTGGAAACACCCTGTATTCTCTGTCTGGGGGCTTCTAACTGGTTCATTCCAGTTCAACCCTCTGCTGAGAATATGCGTTCCCATCCCCAGTAGACAGACTCTGAATCCGTAATTTAATAAGGTGTACATAAGAATCACCTGACGATCTTGTAACTGTAGGTTCCGATTCAGTATATCTAGGGTGGAAATGCAAATACAGAGCAGTAGAGGGGAATGAACTGTTTTGAAGCCCTGTTCCTGTCTCTCTCCCCTGCATCAAAGTATGGCCAGTAGATCAGCAGTATTAGCATCACCTGGGACAAGGCAGAACCTCACCTCTAGCCCCAGACCTGGAATTCCTGGGTGGTACAAAGAGTCAAGCACTCGATGATCAGCCTAAAGGTTGGCACTTTGAACCCAGCTGGGGAGCCCTCAGAAAACAGCTCTAGAGATCTGTTTCTGAAAGGTGGCAGCCTTGAAAACCCCATGGCGCACAGCTCTACTCTGCCCAAGCGAGATCTCTGAGTCAGAACCGACTCAACGGCAACCTAGCAACAGCCGCAAAACAGACTGAATCCAAATCTGCATTTTAACTCAACTCCCCCAGAGTCTAACTATATACGTGATAGTTAGAGAAGTTGTTTAGTTTTTACCTCCACCCACAAACCTACTCTCTTTTAAGCACAAAATCCTGTTAAATTAAGACCCTGTTTTTGGCTTACGGTTGCTTTGTTTCTGATGCCTGTTGACAGCTAAGGAGACTTTGTATTAATTACCTTAGAAAAATGCATTCTTTCAAAGGCCCAGCTTTCACACATCTCTCTCCTAGCACCCAAGTTGGCAGCTGGCAAGGGCTTCCCCTCAAAGTGTGCAAGGTAGGCTCATAAATGACAGGTGTGAAGATCAAAGGGAAAATCATTCACTAGTAAAAGAGCAACTATTCTAGGGGAAATCAAATGATTCTAGGGAACAGTAAGACCTACAAATTATGACAAAAGGCTTTGAAAACTTAAAAATATAGACACATACATATGTTTTGGCATATATACACATGTTGTTGCTAGCTGACATCAAGTTGATTTTGACTTATAGTGACCTCGTGTATTTCAGAGTAAAACTGCACTCCAAAGGGTTTTTAATGGCTAATTTTTCAGAAGTTGGCCATGAGGCCTTTCTTCCCAGGCACTTCTGGGTGGATTTGAACTGCCAAACTCTTGGTTCTGTAGCCCAGTGCTTAACTGTTTGTGCCATTCAGCAACAGAACAGCCTGTTAGGCATCTGCATCTATTAGTCAAGTCTGTGGTCAACACAGTCGGAGGAAATAAGCAATGAAGAGAACCTGTGTCTCGCCCAATGTGATGGAGGCAGGGACACCCAGAGCAGTACACAGATTCATAACCCTGTAAAAACCTGGAAGGGTGTTGTCCCTCCAGGTCTGTGCAGCCCCTAGACTCAGTGATAGTAGTTATGATCTCAGCACTAGAAAGAGGAAGTACTTTTGAATGAAACAGGCCATTCTTGGGAATGGGGGAAGAGATGAATCATTCATTTTCTCTCCTTGATTACTTGTCCCAAAACTCCATTACAAATCCATTTCTGCTTGGATATTCAAGGTTTGGGTGCAACCTGGGGCACTGAAGAGTTTAACAAATGGCTTTTCAGTAGTCTTACAAAATGCATAAGTACCTTTTTGTTCACTTACAAGGAATAAAAAGAAATGAAAGATTAAGGCAATGGTCCCCTCCACACTTTGATTTCCCATCACAACCAAAAACAAGAAAATCAGCCAAGTAGCCGACTTGCCTTTTGTTCTACCAGCAGCCGGTGTGCTGCCTCAATGTCTGGGGCCATGAAGCGGTCTTTTATCCAGGGCCTGTTGAGGAAGCATACCAGCCAAACATTAACCACTGCCACGTTCACATTTCTGAAATGGTGGGTTCCAGGGACGTGTTTAACTTTACCTTACAACAGAGCGCACAAGGTCATAGACCTTCTCCAGTGGAGTGGTGGTTTTCAGGGGGCGTAGAAACTCGATGCCCTGACAGGCTGCAAGGAGCTCAATGGCCAGCACTAAAACAAGAAATGCACAGGGGATGGCTGATTAAAGGCTGACTTTGTGCTTGAGGAAAATAAATGACACTGAAGTCACCACCAGTCAACTAACAGGCTGTTGGGTCTCTATTGGCTGAATGAAGCTGCCCTGGTATTTGTTGGCCTTGTTAAAACTGCTTTTGTAATCTTTTAGATGCAACTTTAATGGCATAGTGGGTTGAATAGTGTCTTCCCAAAATTCATGTCTACCCAGAGCCTAAGAATATCATGTTATTTATTTGGAAATATGGTCTTTGTAGATGTAACTGGTTAAAGATGTCAAGAGTAAATCATCCTGGATTTAAGGTGGGTCCTAAATCCAATGATTGGTGTCCTCGTAGAAGAGGTGAAGATACCGAGAGACACAGAGAGAAGGCAGCCATGTGAAGAGAGGGCAGAGATTAGAGTGAGGCACTCAAGGGACGCCAATGATTGCTGGGAGACAGCAGAAGATGAGAAGAGGTAAGGAAGGATTCTCCCCCAGCACCTTCAGCTGGAGTATGGACCTGATGATGCCTAGCCTCTAGAACTGTGAGAGAGTAAGTCTCTGTTGTTTTAAACCATTCACTTTATGCTAATTTGTTAGGGAAGCCCTAGGAAACTAAAGCAAGTGGTGAAAAGGAGAGAAACGAAACATTTACCTGGCTACACCACCAGAACCCAAAAACCACCCAAGAAGCTGCCCGTTAGTCTACACTAGGGAAATCTGCCATTCTCCCATTCATATCCTGAAACCAAGAGGCCAGATTTGTTTCACATTGTGAGGGGAGAAAAACAGATAGACTACCCAATCTATATCTGATCTCTGTTTAAAATCTTTTTTTTCACGTGATAGGAAATAACTGGGAAACTTTCAGCTGGAGCATAAAAACTCCAAACCAAGCTCACTGCCATCAAGTCAATTCCAGCTCATAGTGACCCCCTTCAGGTTTCCAAGGCAGTAAATCTTTACAGAAGTAGATTGCCCAGTCTTCCTGGGTGGGTTTGAATTGCCAACCTTCTGGTTAGTGGTCAAATGGCTTAGCCACTATGCCACCAGAGCTCCTTAGCATAGTATGCTCTAAATTGTGTGTTAAAAAGCTAGGCTTGGTTATTGTGTGTGGTGACTACAGAGGAACAGTAATGAAAAGAGACCAATCAGAAGGAGATGACAGAGGTTTGATTCCCTGTCTTCTGAAGGACTTGTCTTGCTGATGCATTGGGTATAAGATATGAGGCTAAATAAAGATGATTCCTTAAGTGTTTGGCCAGAGCAAGGTTTTCAATGGGGAAGTCATCTCAAGTGTGAAAATTAAGAAGATACTGTGGTAGATAACAAGGGTTTGGTGAGGATGGGGAGAAATCAGAACCCTCATACACTGTTGGTAGGAATCTAAAAGGGTTCAGTTGCTTTGGAAAATAGCCAGTTCCTTAAAAAGTTAAATATGATTAATTGGCTCAGCAATTACACTTCTAAGAGAAATGAAAACATACATCCACATAAAAATTTGTACATGGATGAGTCATACCATCATTACTCATATAGCCAAAATGTGGGAACAACCCAAATGTCTGTCAAACAAATAAATGGATAAACAAAATGTAGTCTATGCATACAGTAGAATATTATTCAATCTTAAAAAGAATGAGGTCCTGATATATATACTATGACACGAATGAACCTTGAAAACATTATGCTAAGTGAAAGAAATCAGGCACAAAAGACCACATATTATAGGACTCCAATTATAAGAAATGTCCAGAATAGGTGAATCTGTAGAGATGGAAAGTGTATTAGTGGTTGCCCAGGGCTGGGAGGGGGTTGGGCAAGGTTGGGAGAAGGTGATGGCTGAAGAATAAAATTGACTGTGATGACCGTGCGCAATTAAATAAAATTGTGACGACCGTGTGCAAGTAAACACCACAGAACAATACCCTTCAAATGGGTGAGTCTTACGACATGTGAACCGTATCTCAATAGAGATATTTAAAGATAAAGAAAAAATTGTATCTTTACCTTTCAATAACTTAATGTTTTAAAATCTCATTAAGAAAAAAGAAGTGGCTACCAGCTGATTCACTGACTTAATTAACTCTGTACCTCTCAGTGGTTCTTAACCTTCACGGAGCTTCAGAATCACACAGAGGACTTGTTAAAACCCAGGTTGCTCCCCTCTCCTCCCTGGGCGTTCTGATGCAGCAGGTCTGGGATGGGGCCTGAAAAGCTGCATTCTTAACAAGTTCCCAGGTAACACCGATGCTGCTGCCGGTGGGGAATTCCACTTTGAGAACCACAGGCTTAGTAGTTGATTATCCAGCCTGGGCACCTGGGCTGGCTGGCGTTACCTTGTTCCACGTGCTCGATGACCCTGAGGGCCTTCCTTGCTGCCCATCCTCCCATGGAGACATGGTCCTCTGTGGCAGCACTGGTGGACAGAGAGTCTACAGACGAGGGGTGGCACAGGGCCTTGTTCTCAGAAACTGAAAGAAACCAAGCAAGGTAATGCTTGTAATGGGATAAACTGACAAAATGACACGTGGTGTCCCCAGAGTGCTCCACAACATGGAACACCCTCTCCAGCAGCTCTTGGTTGTTATCCAAGCACCAGGGAATACAAAGTTACTTTGGGAAAAGCAAGATGGTGGATTTATTTTTCCTAAAGTAACAAAGATTCTAAAGCTACTGTGAGTTCCCAGCTAACACCAGCATGGGAAGCAGCGTCGGCTTACCCAGTAAGCAAGGTAAACGTGGGCTAACTTGTGTTTACTCACTAATCCGTAAAGAACAATTTCTCATTTTTCACCACATAAAAGATTCTGCTTCTAGGTACGGCTGGCATCTCTCTCCCAACCCCATAGCACCTTCCTACAGAATAAAAGGGAGCTCTGGTAGCGTAGTGCCTAAGGCACTTGACTGCTAACCAGAAGGCTGGAGGTTCAAACCCACCAGCCACCCCTTGGAAGGAAGATGGGGCAATCTACTTCCGTAGTGATACTGCCTTGGAAACCCAAGGAGGGGTGGCTATGAGTCAGATCCAACTCGACGGCACATGACAACAACAATAACAGAATGAAAGTCTCTTTTCAAATTTACAGTCCCTGACAGGGATGGAATACCTAGAAACAAGGTAAGCACAAGTAAGCCCATGTTTACCTTGCTTCTGCCCCTGATGGGAAGCTGTTGTTGTTGTTAGGTGCTGTCAAGTTGTCTCAGAGTCATAGCAACCCTATGTACAACAGAACGAAACACTGCCTGGCCCTGTGCCAGCCTCACAATCCTTGCTACACCTGAGCCCATTGCTACAGCCACTGTGTCAATCCACCTCATTGATGGCCTTCCCCTTTTTCACTGACGCTCCACTTTACCAAGCATGATATCCTTCTCCAGGGAATAGTCCCTTCTGACAACATGACCAAAGTAGGTGAGACAAAGTCTGGCCATTAATATTACAAGGTCAAATTGAAAGCAATGCAAGTGTTTAACATGTCAGGGAGACTAGGGGGGAAAAAAGACATGACAGTCATTTCCAGGTATTTGGAAATAATTTGACTGATTCTGTCACCAGAGAAACTGGAATGAGAATTTGGTTGCGGCATTTGGGGACTGAGGCTAGACTCACAGATCTTGGACAAGAGGGTTTAACAGTTCAGACCATGTGATGATGACATATGAGCATACTCTGTGCTTAAGCAAAGGATTGATGGTGCAAAGATATCTCAAGGAGGGGAGAATCCATCACAGCCTAGCCTGGTGCCCCCCAAACTTTAACGTGCCTGGGAATTAATCACAAGGAGAATCTTAGGCAGTAATGATTTTTCAGGTGGAGTCTGAGATGCAGTGTGTCAACCCCAGGTGACACCCATGTTGTTGATCCAAGGACCACACTTTAAGTAGCAAGGGCTTAGATTCCAGAGTTCCTTCTCCCAGCTTCAGAAGCCAGGGAAGGTCAAACTCCAAGAATCTTTTCTCCTCTTTTCGTTAACTTTAAGAGTGGCTCTGCATCAAGTTTCAATTGGTTTCTATTGCTACTAGGGTTTGCATCCTGAGATGATCTAGGGTGATCAGTTCATCCTGGTTTGCCCAAGACTTTCTGGGTTTTAGCACCTGAAACTTCCACTTCCATGGACTCTAAACTGAGGTCGATGGTCAGCAGAGTTCGGTGAGGCATGTTCAGAAAGATAAAGACAAGTGGGTAAAAGAAAACTGTAGTTTCATTATAATGAAAGCAAGTTGAACAACTTCAGTAGGCAACTTTGGGAAGCTAATACCTTCGAATCCGCCTTCCTGGTACTCATAATATTTTCTAGAAATCAATGACTTTCTTCCCCCCTCCCCCCCACCATGTTAATGTGAGAAGTCTCTACCCTTCAAAGGAGTATTGTAATAAGCAGGTAAATGAGTGAATAGAAGATACAGTGAAATCTGCTAAAGCCAGAATGTGTGTAAGGCAGCAACCTGTCAGAGAAGGAAAACTCAAACAGTTTCCACTAAAGGGAGAAATAGGTAAGTGGTGACTGCACCCTGTCAAAGGTGGAAAAAACTTGCGAGACGTGGAAAAACAAGTTAGTCCCGTCAAGTTCCAGCTCTTACAGGCTTCACTGTACTGGGTCAGAGGAAAAGATGAGTTCCGTGGCTCTTCTTTGTATTCTGTGTTAAGTTTTAGTGAGGGGCTTAGGTGAGGGAGGTTATGAATAAAAATATTATTAATAGCAACTAATGTTTATTTATTGCTTACCATGTACCAGGCTGGACTATATGAAGAAGACTATGTGAAAAAGAATGTGGCATCCGGATTGGAGGAAGACTCATTAACAACCTGCAACATGCAGAGGACACAGCCTTGCCTACTGAAAGTGAAGAGGACTTGAAGCACTTACTGATGAAGATCAAAGATTACAACCTTCAGTATGGATTAGATCTCACCTCAATGTAAACAAAACAAAAATCTTAACAACTGGACCAAAATGCAACATCATGATAAACAGTGAAAAGATTGAAGTTGTCAAGGATTTCATTTTACTTGGATCCACATTCAATATTCATGGAAGCAGCAGTCAGGAAATTAGATGTCATATTGCAATGGACAAATCTGCTGCAAAAGACCTCTTTAAAGTGTTAAAAGAGCAAAGATGTCACTTTGAAGACTAAGCTGTGCCTGACCCAAGCCATGGTATTTTCAATAGCCTCATATGCATGTGAAAGCTGGACAATGAATAAGAAAGACCAAAGAAGAACTGATGCCTTTGAATTACGGTGTTGGTGAAGAATATTGAATATGCCATGGACTGCCAGAAGGAAAAACAAATCTGTCTTGGATGAAGTATAGCCAGAATCCTCCTTAGAAGTAAGGATGGCAAGACTATGCCTCTCATATACATGTTGTCAAGAGGGACCAGTGCCTGGAGAAGAATATCATGCTTGGTAGAGGGTCAGCGAAAAAAAGGAAGCCCTTCGATGAGGTGGATTAGCACAATGGCTGCAACAATGGGCTCAAGCACAGCAGGGATTGTGAGGACGGCACAGGACGGGGCAGCGTTTCATTCTGTTGTACATAAGGTGGCTGGGAGTCAGAACCAGCTCAACAGCACGTAACAACAACGTGCCAGGAACAATTCCAAGGCTTCAAACATTAACTCATTTAATCTTCATAACAGCCCCATCACACAAGTTTATTATCCCCATTTTACAAAGGAACAAGCTGAGGATCAGCAAGATTAAGAGACCTGCTCAGATTACGATAAGGAGACCTGATTCAGATCCTGAGTCCACGCTTTTAACCACCATGTTATCCTGGGAGGGATAGAGTTGCAAAATAAAATCCAGGATACCAAGTTAAATTTGGATTTCAGAAAAACAACAAATAATTTTTTCGTATATGTCCCAAATAATTCACATTTAAATTCAAATTTAATTGTATTCTTACATGTTATATCTGGCAACTCTATTTTGGGATTCAAAGTCACTGTTGTCTAGTTGATTCTTACTCAGAGTGACCCTAGAGGACAGGGCAGAACTGCCCCAGAGGGTTTCCAAGGCTGTAAATCTTTATGGAAGCAGACTGCACCATCTTTTTCCTTTTGGTTAGCAACCAAGTGCTTAACCACTGCACCACCAGGCTCCTCTACTTTGCCGTGGAGTCATTTCCAACTCATAGTGACCCCTCCTTGAGTTTCTGAGGCAGTATCACTACGGAAGTAGATTGCCCAAGCTTCCTTCCAAGGAGTGGCTGGTGGGTTTGAACCACCAGCCTTCTAGTTGGCAGTCAAATGCCTCAGGCACTACACCACCAGAGCTTTAAGTTGATTTAAATGAGATCTTCATTAATTGACCAAACTGAGAGCATAGATTCAGGAGCCAAACTCTCTGGGTTTGAATCATGCTCTACACCTTACAGGCTGTGCAATATTGGGTGAACCATTTAACCTCCCAGACCTGCAGGTAAAATGCAGATAATACTGATACTTACCTCATGGTATTGTTGTGCACTGTTCTGATGTGTTACTTACAATCTGTTCCTTACAATCTTGAGACAGAAATCACCTATATTGACGCTCAGTTTTCATTGAAGTTATTCTGTATCTTATAAACATATTTGTATGTTGTAATAAAATCTTTATTTTTGTTGTTGTGTGCCATGGAGTCGATTCTCACTCATAGCAACCCTGTAGGACAGAGCAGAACTGCCCCATAGGGTTTGCTAGGCTGAAATCTTCACAGGAGCAAATCACCAACCTTTTGTTTAGCAGCCAAATGCTTAACCATTGTGCCACCAGGGCTCCCTTATATATTTTTTGGTATATCTAATGAAATACATCCAAAGTTCAATCATTTAGATTGACCCAAATTTCAGCATTAACTATAATCATCTTTGTCTCTTTTCTTCTGATAGTTTTCAAATTGAGATTAGGAAAAAAGCTACAAAGATGAAATTTACATGTGATGTAAAATTACTTTCCATAGAGAAAGAATCAATTTATAACCTCATTATTGTATCACTGTTTCACTATAGGAGTTGGTGGGTGGTGCAAACAGTCCATGTGTACTCAGCTGCAGAAATGCTGGAGGTTGGGACCTACACAGAGGCATCTTGGAGAAAGGTCTGGGGAGCCCAGTTCTCCGCTGACACACATGAAGTCGCCTTGAGTCGGAGTCAACTCTACAGCAACTGGTATTTTTGCTTTATGTTTCAATATAACATCGTCAAGTTTTTACTTTTCTTTTTCTAAACAGTACGAAACAAAAGCCCCGATGCATTTGTATTAGGAAAGCTAGGATAAAAGTGGAGGTGGTGAAAAATTTCTTGAAAGTAGATCTTGTTCGAAGACAAAATGTACCACCTTAAGTAGAATAGGAAAGCCTGTAGGTAGGCAGGCTTGTGTTCTGGGAAAAGGACAGTGACCTTACCGAGGGCTGCGGCTGTGCAGTGGGCTATCATGAACCCAGAGTTCAGACCACCTTCAGCCACCAGGAAGGGAGGCAGCTCGCTGAGGGATGGGTTACAGAGCCTTTCGATTCTTCTTTCACTAATTGCAGCAAGTTCATGGATACCAATGGCCAAATAGTCCAGGGCCTGAAAGAATCTCAATTCAGTCAGTCTATCTTGGAATATATTTCCAGAGTCAGAAGCAATTCTAAAAAACTTACTTTGGCTGGGTATTCACCATGGAAGTTTCCTCCAGAAATAGTCTCTCCCCTACTGGCAAAGACC
Organism: Orycteropus afer afer; assembly: GCF_000298275.1. NCBI lineage: Eukaryota > Metazoa > Chordata > Mammalia > Tubulidentata > Orycteropodidae > Orycteropus > Orycteropus afer. The sequence goes on along the minus strand of NW_006921840.1, from coordinate 4,431,167 downwards.
ATCTTTCAAAGTAGGTTAAGGTTGAACGTAACGTTATACTTGAATCCCTTCCCAAGCTGCTCATTTTAACATTGGGTGGTAGCCCTTGTACAAATGCGGGGGAGAAGAGAAGAGAGGAGTGTTCCCACAAGCAGATGATGACAAAAAGAGACATGAAAACCTTAAAGATTGGACGCCAAAGACATAAGGAACATGAGATGATGCTCTCTCTGAAGATTCTCAAGCATCGCAACTGTACTAATGGCTTGCTTAGGACTGCCTTCAAAAAGTTTATAATATAAAGCTAAGAACAGAGACCAGGACACCAGTTTAAAAGTAAATTTGGTTTCTTCCAATGGGCACTGTGAGCTTGTGCTCCATAAAATTTACCAAATGGAAGACTCCACTGCCAAGTAACCACCAATACATCTGGAAGAATCCATTCTGGGAAAATATTAATCCTGTAATTAATCAGTAATCCTGTGCCAGAGTTCACAGCAGATGATGGCTGATAGATCCTCACAATTACTACCCTCAGGTATAATTCCATTCTATCAGTATTTTACTTAAACCAGTAGGCACCAACCCAAAGGCAGTGATAGGTTCTCAACCCTGGTTCCAAAGAACTAATTTTCACCTGGTGGGGTAAAGAATAAGGAGCCCTGGTGGTGCTGTGGTTAAAGCACTGGGCTGCTAACCAAAAGGTCTGTGGGTTGAACCTCCAGCCTGCTACAGGAGAAAGATGAGGCAGTCTGCTTCCATAAAGATGTGCAGCCTTGGAAACCCTATGGGGGTTGCTATGAGTCAGAATTGACTCCACGGCAGTGGTTTTGGTTTTTTGGTTTGGGCTAAAGAATATTCACTACCTTTCAAATAGGTATCAGACAGTAACATGCAGTACTATGCTGGGAAACTCAAACTGAAGAGGAATAGTGGTGTTGCACTCATTGTCAAAAAGAACGTTTCGAGATCTATCCTGAAGTACACATTTGTAACCAACTTGATGGCACCTAACAACAACAACTAAGAATTCACTGTGTGTGGGAAAGGTCTGGACTTTCAAAGAGTTGGAGATGCATGTGTTCATTAACTTAGTTAAGTTTGGAGTTTCTCTTTTCTGTATAATGTATAATGGTGTATAATGTATAATGGTGATTTTATTAGGCCTACTTCTTGCACTTCTCCACGAACCTGCCCTAACAATGGGGATTGGCTGTCTCCCATTATCTGGATTCCTGTAGCAAATTATCTCTGAAGCAATTTAGAACTTCAACATATTCTATTGTTCTCTATGGGGCAATGGTGGTCAATGGCAGAATTCTTGCCTTCCATACCGCGGATGTGTGGGCAGTCACCACCCTATGACTGGTACCATCTTTATCAGTGGAGGCGTGCATGCTGAGATGATGCTGAACAGATTTCAACAGAATTTCCTAAGACACACTAGAAAGAAGTTTCTGGTTACCTATTTCTGAAAATCAGCCAACGATAATTCGATGGATCACAACAGTCCCATCCACGACTTATCACAGGGTTGGGGCAGGAACAGGTAACATTCTGTTCCATTATATGTGGGGTCTCCAATGAGTGGGGCCCAACTCGACAGTAGTTAATGACAACATCATTCCCTAGTTATTCCACATTTGTTTATTGATTTCTCAAACTAAAAGTGATTAGAATTTAACTTTCATAGTATTCATCACAATACAGTAGTAGGTGCCCTAGAGTGCAATAGAGAACTGAGAAAAATATTCTTTCAGAGAATACCAGTATTATAGGAAAATCCCCAAATATCAGAGCATTGAAAATCCATTCAATAATAAAGAATCTTTAATTAAGAAAATAAAGGACTTTTTGTTTGAAAATAAAGAAATTTTTGCTAGGAGAGGCAGAGGATTTAGGATTTTCCCTATATTCAGTGATTTAACAGTAATTTTATTTTTACTCCCATAGCATAGTGCCTAAGGCTAAGCCTAAGACTGCTAACCAGAAGGCTGGTGGTTCAAACCCACCAGCCACTCCTCGGAAGGAAGGTTGGGCAATCTACTTCTGTAGTGATACTGCCTCAGAAACCCAAGGAGGGGTCACTATGAGTCGGGTCCGACTTAATGGCAAATAACAACAACAGCAACAACTGCAAGATACCCTTCAAGTCTAAATTATGTAAGTGCAGAATGGATATCTTTGAGTGCAAGAACTGATACCTGAGACAAGACTGCATGGCATTTATGGAAACTACTACTCTATTTGTGGGTTAGTGATTCAAAGACCTACAATACTAACGTGTTTACTTAGTGTGGAGTTGACCAAGTTATAGAACAAACTGAGAAAACATAAACCATACAACCTGAAACAGGCTTGGCAGAGAAAGCATACTGAAAACGTCTTGTGAGGTTACAGCTGCTGTGCAACCAACTGCTGACCCAGGCTATAAACTCCAGGTTCCCAGGCTTCCAAGTCAGCTCTTTCTCCAGCGTTAAGAATGGAGGTAGAGACATCAAATAGGAAAAATGGATTCTTAGGAGATCTTATGGTCTTCAAAGGCAGTATTGTCTCTGTGAAGACTTTGCCAGTGTGACTCCTACCCAATCACATCAACTTCGGGGAAGTAAGCCATCAGAGAACATTCCATTAGCAAAAATAAGATGGCCCTGGGACAAGCCACTCCATTAAGGAAAGAAGAGCTCCATCTTTGCGAAACGGAAATGCTCTTACTATTCTCTCATATTACAAATATGTAAGCCTGGACTTGAGTAAAGTCAGTGTCAGAAATACAAATTTGGGATGGGGTAGGCCATAACTGTTTAATCAATGCCTTGGTAAGTGTTAAAATGTTGCCTTTTACTTAGTGAATCATGGCATCACTACAACCAGGAAGTATGCATAAATGCACGCCTACCCAATTACACTTGTTTTCAACCTTCTACTAACAACCTCATTGGAGGTTTTAGGGCAACTATCTTCATGAAACATTTCAGCCAAAGCTGGGAATTCCTCCATTAATCTTTTATGGGCCAATATTGAAATCACAAGATGTTAGACTCAGAACCCAAGATTAGGTTCACAAGCCTGTTTCTGCCACTTACCAGCTCTGACCTGGAGAAAGCCCCTTAACTTCTGAGCTTTGGGTACTTGGTCTATGAAGCAGAATAACTGAACTGAGACGCTGCACAGAAAATCTCTCCTGCCAGATTAAAATTACCAGCTGGAATTCTATACAGGTCAACCCCAATTTATGCCATATTTGAGTTACAACGAACCACCCTTATGAGTGGATTTCTTGAACATCTTATCATTAATATGATGTTATCATACCCATGACAAGATCAAATTTATAAAGATATTGATAATAAAAGGCAATAATAATGAAAAGTTAAAAAAAAAAAAGGAAAGAGAGATATTAGACTTAGGTCAGACCAACTTACAACAGGGTCATCAGAATGGACCCCTGTTGTAAATTGGGGACTACCTGTAATTACAATTTAGCAAACAATCAAAGGATACAGGATTATCTGTTGCACTGTTAAGTTCTGTAGTAATGATGTTCTTCACAAAACCGATTGTGTCATTCACCACACCATGGATCTAAAATACAATCAAAATAATATATGTGACCAATTGAGTCCCTTAGTGTATTCTCGGGTACCAATATCCTTATAAAATAACATTTTCAGTCCTTTCCCAGAAAGTGCTTTGTAGGTATAACCATGAAAATCACAGTCTTTTTATTTGGAATTTGAAGATAATTTTGTTATTCAGATCTTCTGAATGCTTACTGAAACAAATTAGAATAAACTCATTATCATATGGATCCACGTTAGATCAATTTATACAATACAACATGGTATAGAAGAAAAATGCCAACTTTAGATATAGGCAGATTAAATTATTGTTCTTAATAGGACTTGGGAAAGTTACATTGATAGTTGAAACAGAAAACAGACAATAGACCTTATCTTATGGCTTCTGACAGGTAAATAAGATAATCCAAATGAACTGTTAGATATGACACATGGAAATACTCAGCTGGAAGCTATTATCTAAGGAAGTTAAGTGTGTGAAATATGAAGGTACTGTGCTGGCAGGTACTCATGAACAAGGGAACTACTTCATACTATTCCTCAAGACAGTCACAGGCTCTAAAGCACTGCCTGTCTTCTAGATTCTCCTAGAAGTAAAGGAAGTACTTGTGACTTTGGGCAAGTTACTTCTGTGCCTCAGTTCCCCAAGTGCAAAGTAGGAAAAAGAGTACCTATCTCATAGTTGAAGCAGTGGTGGTTCAGTGATGGAATTCTCACCTCCCATGTGAGAGACCTGAGTTTGATTCCTAGCCAAGGCACTTCACATGCAGACACCACCTGTCTGCCAGTGGAGATGTGGATTGTGTATGCTGCTATGACGCTTTCAAAGACAGACTAGGAGGAAACACCTAGTGGTCTGCTTCTAAAGATCAGCCAATGAAAATCCTTGGGTCACAACAGAACATTATCTTCCCAGCCAATCATGGTGACTATGCAGCATTTTGTTGCATTGTGCATTGGATCACCATGAGTCAGAGTCAACTTGACTGCAGGTACAATAACAACATCTCATAACTGGGTTAATTAAATGAGTTAACACAGGATGATACTTAAAAGGGTGTCTGTCACATAGAATATTCCAATAAAAACCAAACTCATTGCTGTCAAGTCGATTCTGACTCACAGCAACCCTGTAGGGCTGAGTAGAATCGCCCCACAGGATTTCCAAGGCTGTAAATCTTTGTGGAAGCAGACTGCCCCTTGTCTGTCGGAGCCGCTGGTAGGTTCGAACTACAGATCTTTCTGCCAGCAGTTGAGCACTGAACCACTGCACCACCAGGGGTCCTTCATAGAATATCAGGGAGGTTTGAAACTGGGATTTATTCTTACTGTAGAGATAATCAGTCAGTTCTTCCCCTTAGAGATTTTCATTTATTTTTTAATAAGCTCGCTAGACTAGAACTTGCTGACCGAAAGGAAATGGGAGCTTTTACATTAGGGAGGTCTCACTGTTACACTACAGACTGGGACTGGGCACATGCTCAACTTTTATTTCATTATTAAGATCCTCGACAATTTTTCATTCAACTAATTGCCAGTGTCAGATCACATGGCCATATGGTGATGAATTGTGACATCTGCCAATACTGGTGCCTAATGCCACCTCAGATCATCTGCATTTTTTATTTAAAGTTAATCCTTACATATTCATTTATAATGATCTATGTCTGACTGTCAAATGTAGATAAGGTACAACCAGGGTTGTGCACTTGAATTTGGAAATGATACAATTAGCCTTTCCCGTAAAACTTTCCTGACAGGCTGGATCAAGTTCTGTCTAACAGAGAGTACCAGTAAAACTCCATTAACTGACTAAAGCGATGTTGTTACTATGAATTTTAACCAATTAAGGCACTAAACTAACACAGCAAGTTGACTATTGGATTCCTCTGATGAGGGGGTTGAGCAAGGCTTTCCAGAGGAAAGAAACCATTTGCCATAAAGAATTGAAGCTACAGAATTGTAAATGGAGTTATGGTATACCCATTTTTTTAATGGAAACAATAAAGAAATTTGTGTGATAATTGACCTACTGCATGATTCTCTAACATCTTCTTTTCTATTCCAAACCCTTTGAATTTTGGGGGCAGGGAGGAAAGGAGAATTTGTCAGTTTTTGTTTTTACCTGTGGACAGCAGCGCAGGGTATATGCATCTTGTACACGATCACAAAACCTGTGACTTTCTGTGGAAGAGGCAGAAGGGATAAGAAAGGGAGATGTTACTAACTCTTTCACTAACTGTAACCAAATGAGCTTACTCATACGAACATGTCCGCACCTGCTATTTCTGATGGGTGATGATCAGAATCCAAGAGTGACCGAAAACGAAAAGCAACCTCAATTTGCCCACGATGAGGGCGAACAGCGTGAATGTCTAGAATTGATGAAGGAGAAAAAGCCTGAGCAATTGTTACATTTGGAAGGAATTACCAGTGATGGCTCAGGAGTCTCTTAGCTGCTGACATGGGCCTGAAACGTCTAGGCGTCCTTAACCACCACTCAAATTTAGAAACTTATAAAAACTTCTCTTTTTCGACTTCCTTCTTTCTGCTTTAAATATCTGAGTGCAAACCATGTGTTGAACCTACTGGGAATTCAGCTCAAGACAGTGTCCCTCCCCTTAAGAGATGTAGGCTGATGGTGGGAGAGAGCTCTAGGGTGACATGATTTAACTAAGTAATTTTTCTGTTCCTGCTTCTTATGAGGGAGCTAAGAGTACGGAGTCTTTCAAGTTCACTGCACTCAAGATAAGGCATCACTTCTACATTTTTTCTCTTCCAGTTTTCTAATGGGGATCACCCCTAATCCTACTCCAGTTCTAAAATCCCACGAACAGATTCTAATACATAGTTTGATAGGAGTTGGACATGGGTGATCTGGGGCAGGTCATTGAACTCTCAGGTTCAGCTTCTGTCTGTAAAACATAACCGTTTCAAGGATCAAAGGCGGCATGACTTAGATGAAGCTGTAGTGATATTGAGCACAGCACATGCATTTGAGTTTTCTCTCTTCTTCCCTACCACCTACCCTACCATCCATGTCTAAAGACCTTGACTATCCCACCCCACCAACTCTGGCTGAATGAGCAGCAAGTAAAGGGAAGAACTGCACTGACCAGTATCGAAGGCTTTGGTGGTGCCCTTGAGCACCTCCAGGGTCAGGGCCGCCACGATGTCAGCCTGCCGCGCAATAGCATTAGCTCTCTCTACAGCTTCACAGCCCAGGGAGGTTATCATCTGCGTCCCGTTGATGAGAGCCAGACCCTATTGAGAGGGAGAGAAATATTTCCTATTGTATTTACTGTAACTAACCTACATACAAGTTGATTTCATGTCATTTGCTTTCATAGGAGAAAAACCTGCCAGTCGGCTGAACTATGTTTATTCATGTTTTCTAAAGCTCAGGGCAGTAATGTTTATTTAAACACTTGAGGATTAAGTGTTGTCCTCTCTGAAAGCTTTACCACAAATCTGGCAAATGGATTACCTGCTATGTATCCCCATTCTCAGGTGTCCCTCGGTGGTACTAATGTTAATGTGCTCAGCTGCTAACCAAAACGTTGGTGCTTCGAGTCCACTTAGAGGTGTCGCTGAAGAAAGGCCTGGTGATCTATTTCCGAAAACTCAGCCTTAGGAACCCTATGGAGCACGGTTTCACTACGACATACATGAAGTTGCCATGAGTCGAAGTCAACTCAGGGCAACTGGTTTTTATCCCCATTCTCAAGGCAGCAAAGGTAGCTTCAGAGTGTAGACTACACATAAAATCTCTAGCTCTCAATCATGCTACATTTCTTCTTTAACTTGTCACCACTGTGAACAAGACACCCTGAGACAATTCTGGCCTAACACTGTTAGCTAGCATATCCTGAATACAATTTGAAGTTTAAGTTCTAAGAGAACTCCTTGAGGATTTGTGGCATGAAGAATTTTTTAAATGCTTCTTGAGGAGCCACTTTTTTCTTTCTTATTTTTAAATTGTGATTTGGGTGAAGATTTACAGAGCAAATTCACTTTCCAGTTCACAGCGGTTCACATACACTTTGTCTCATGACATTGACCACAATTTACCACAATGCAACAGCTGCCCTCCCACTTCCTCCTCATAGTTACCTCTTCCCAGTGTCCATCCCTCCATGCACTCCTGCCCCCTGAGCTGTCTCCTGTGTGTAAGCAGCCCTTCTTTCCTCCATGACTGTTCTTTCCAAGGAGTGTATCTACCTCAGATAAATGTTCAACTCATATGCATGTCTTTTGTTTGGCTGGAAACCACAGGTGTGGGTTCAGTTCCAGACCTGAAGGGCAGCTAGGGGCCATAGTCTCAGTGGTT
>NW_006921840.1:4419363-4421632 GCF_000298275.1 Orycteropus afer afer | reverse complement strand
TCTGGTTTCTAGGTCCTTTGCAGGAGCCTGGGGTGCAATGATTATGTTCTCAGCTGCTAACTAACCAAAAGCTCAGAGGTTCAAATCCACCTGCAGCTCTGCGGGAGAAAAGACCTAGGGATCTACTCCCATAAAGATAATACTACAAAACCACACTGCCTTTGAGTCGATTACAACTCATAGTGGCCCTACAGATGGAGCAGAACTGCCCCACTGGGTCTCTAAGGCTATAAATCTTTTCTGAAGCAGACTGACCCATCTTTCTCCTGTAGAGTGGCTGGGAGGAGGTTTGATCCAACAACATTTTGGTTAGCAGCCAAGCACTTAACCACAATAATAGCCATCGGAAATTCTATGGGGCAGTTCTCCTCTGTCCTACAGGGTCACGATGAGTCAGAACTGACTGGATGACAACCACAACAGGTCTTTGCATTCAGTTTCCACCCTAGTGGTGTATTTTTTTTTTTTTTTTTTTTGCTGCTGCTTCCTGACACACACACCCTCCTTTCTGGGATGAGGCTGGGCCCCTCACACCTGCCTACTCTCCTGGCTCCAGAGCTTGAGCCAAAATACCCTCCACCCTCATTTCTACTTATCCAAACCCTGACACCACCCCCGTCTGTCAGTGTGTTGAACTGTGGTGGCTTGGGTGTTACTATGATGCTGGAAGGTCATCTACCTACAGGGTCACTCGTGGTGGACAAGTTGCAGTGGAGCTTCCAGACTAAGACAGACCAGGAAATCTGCTTCCATAAAGATTACAGCCAAGACAACTCTATGGAGCAGTCATACTCTGTCATGCATGGGGTCACTGTGAGTGGAAATCTACCTGATGGCAACAAACCACAAGAAGAAAATGGAAGGGGGAAGGGGGAGTTAAAGGAAAAGACCATCAGAACCATTTACTATGTCCATTTGACAAGTATGTTTGAGTACCGGTTACACACCAGATTCTTCTCTGGATGTTAGAGCAGAGAGAGAAGTGGTCTCTGCCTCATAATTTGGGGCTGAGGCTGGAGGTAAGAAAAATGAAGATAGACAAGCTAGGGGACAATTACAGCAATAGTATGTTAAGTGCACCAGGAAGGAGGGAGTGGGTAGTGTGGGTGAAAAACGGTAAGATGATATGAGAGCACAGAAGAAGGGCAACAAGGACTTGGGGGTAAGGCAAAGAACCAAAGAACCGGAGAAGCAGACAGCAATGTTTCCCAGAGGACTTGTCAGAAAGAGAAACAGGAGGAAGCCCGGTGCCTAACACAGCACTTTCCAGCTGCAAGACATCTCCAGTGTCTGTAACACTGGGCCCTGGGGTGGGGGATTACAGGGATTAACATGACAATAAGACTCTTGTAAATCACTTTAGTTTCAGCTTTATCCTAAGCACAATGGGAGGCCTTCCAGGTTTTAACCTGGACGAGCTTGGAAGTGCTGTTGAGAAAGGCGAGGCCGCTGGCTGTGCTGGGGGCACACCGTGCACAGAAAATCATCCAGATGAGGCCGGATGGGGGCAGGAGGAGATGATCTGGAACCTGTATCACCCTGGATTGGCTATCCTCTTAACGTTTCCCTCCTCCCTGGCCCTCTGCCACTTCACCTACAGTTAGGGGCTTTCCTAGCAATTCATCAGATGACACTTTAAATAATGCTTTGGGTCACTCTCACGAAAGTTGCAGATGAATGAAGAAAACATTAAAGCTTTATCAGAACAAGCCTTCGTGATCAGCCACCAGGGTGGGTGCGTGGGACCTGCTTTCCTGCTTTTCCACAGTAATGTTATGATCCACAGCTCTGCCCCTGAGACCACTTCCTAAATAAACTTGTAATGCACTGGCTGTATTTTAGCTACAGAACAAAATCCTGGGATTAACTAGCTGTTGTTATTGTTAGCTGCTGTTGAGTTGGCTCCTGACCCTGGCGACCCCGTCCACAATGGGACCGCTTGCTGCTGGTCCTGCACCTTCCTGTGATGCTTGTGGATCTGACTGCTGTGATCAGTAGGGTTTTCACTGGCTGAGTTTTGGAAGCAGATCACTAGGCCTTTCTTAGTCTGGAAGCTCCTCTGAAACCTGCACAGAATCATAGCACACTAGCAGCTGGATCTTTTTACATCATCACCAGGCACAGAAAGCTCATATCCTTGCCTTGACTGACAGAAGTCAGAAAAGCTTAGAAAAGCTTCAGTTGTCTCCTTCATGAAACGGGGATAATAGGTTCTTGCTCATCCAGCTGTTGTAAGGATTAAGTAACAAGTAATAAGGATTAAAGGAGC
>NW_006921840.1:4417338-4418277 GCF_000298275.1 Orycteropus afer afer | reverse complement strand
AGGAAGGGGGAGGGAGGGGGAAGGGGGGACACAGGGAGGGTGGGAAGAAAGAAGAGGGGAAGGGGAAGGAGGGAGGAAGGGAGGGAGGAAGACAGAAAAGGAAGGAGGAAAGGTGACCCCTCCCAGGAGCAAAGATTTCAAAATGTACATGTCCTAATTTGACCTAATCCTTCTACTTCTGAAATGTCAGCAATGCACCTTAAAGGCTTGATCAGGAACTAGCTGTTCATTACAACCTTATTTATAAGAACAAAAAGTTTAAAATTATCTAAATATGAAATTAAGGTCTATTCATGCAACCAAATGATATGTAGTCATTAAAAGCAGTTAAAAAGTGTTTGCAGACATTTGGGATATTTACACTACAAAGCAAGAAAGGTAATATTTTAGGAAAATACTGTAAACTGTTCTAGTAGGATACGTACGCCAAAGTGTTAACAGGGGCTGTCTGCGGAGGTAAAGTCATAGACAACTTAGTCTCTTCTTTTTCATCAGTTTCCTAGTCACCTTGCTGCCACCTACCACTTACAAGTGAGCATGTGCTATTTTATAATAAATCTCCAATAAGTTACTAAAAAGAGGCTTCATTTTTCTAAAGCGTAATCAGACTTCTGATATCAGTATTTCTTCCAACTGCTAAATAATGTCAGTTGGATAAAGCAATGCCATCTACAGGCCAGCTTCCAGACCATAGCCCATCTTGGGGAATTCTCTGAGCCCTAGGGACCCCGAGATGCCTTAGACTCATCATAGAGCACAGATGGGTTAAAGGTCAAAATTGTACTACCTGAGATTTTAGGTTTATCAGTAAGGCAGACCAGAATGGGAGTAAAAATGGGTGTTAGAATCACTATAGTTCTGTTTAGTATGACTCTGTGTATGATAGCTTGTTCATTCAAGTTGATATTCACTAACTGGCACATATTATATTATATTATA
>NW_006921840.1:4402268-4417238 GCF_000298275.1 Orycteropus afer afer | reverse complement strand
CTGGTAGCATAGTGCCTAAGGCACTTGACTGCCAATCAGAAGGCTGGCGGTTCAAACCCACCAGCCACTCCTCGGAAGGAAGATTGGGCAATCTACTTCGGTATTGATATTGCCTCGGAAACCCAAGGAGGGGTCACTATGAGTCGGGTCTGACTCCACAGCACAGAACAACAACAACAACAAATATTATATTATATTATATTATATCATATTGTGTTATATCATATTATATTATATTATTATATTTATGGGTCACTTGTACCCAGAGCATGGGATGCTTTACTCTTTATAACTACCCAGCCCTTTCTCCTCCTATTCCTTCCCCACAAAGAGTCTTGGATCCTCTGCTAACATAGAAAGTTAATCTGTGAGAAGGGGCAATGGCTTCCTCAGCATTTCAAATCTTGGAATTTTCCTGTCTCAAGAAGTAAGCTTTAAAAAGTTGAGCTGCATACCTGCCACTGTCTGGCTCTGTGATCACAAGCAAGTCATGAACCTTTGTATTTCTATTCTACTTTTTCAACAAGTTAGATTTCAATTTTTCAAGTTGGGGAGCATTAAGACTTTGAGTACTCAGGCACCAACTAGAACTACTGAGTCGTTCTTTGAGATGGATGTACAGAAATCATTATGGTCCCCAGATAATTTGATGCTTCACTAACTGTGTTCAGATACCACAGGATCAAAGGTTCTCTTCAGCACTGAAGTTAAGGCCAGACTAAGGAGCTTGCTCTGGTCTTAAAGATGCCAAATACTAAGTGAAGGGTGATGTAGAATGGATTAAAGTACACAAGAGTAAGCATCTCTGTCCCCTTTACTCACCCCCATCTCTATCTAGTTCTCCTCCTTCTTGTCAAGGTTATTTTCCATTCATCTCAAACATTTTATCTTTTTATCTCAGTCAATTCCTTACCATCTGTTTTGGTTACCTACTACCACTCTGACATCACAAATGAGATGACATTAACCAATAGGAGTTTATTCTCTCACAGTTTGGAGGCTTTAAGTCCAAGTTCAAAGTGCCAGACTCTAGGGATTGTGTGAAAGCCCTTGGACCTTGGGCTTCAGCTCTGCTTCTTGCTCCCAGCCCACTGAAGCCAGAGGCATCTCTTCACTTAGGCAGCTACTTTCTGCTAGGCTAACAAGCCCAAGGTCGACATATAAAGTGGCACAGTTTCGATGTTACCAAACCACCTGGCAGGCCATTAATTCAAGTCCATTGTAAGTCCCAAGGTCGGCAGAGCATGGCAGGCTGCTGAACAATGACTCAGCTACATTCAGGGTCATAGCATGCCATAAGCTAGAGACCATCCCCAAAGCTGTTTCTTATATACAGGAAGCAGACCACATACCCAAAGGCAGCTACTCAGCTGCTCAAAGTAGATTCCACCATGGAGTTCATTACCAGTCTCATCATGGGGAATACTACCACATCCAGCTGCCCAGCCACTCAACCAGGCCTAGCCAAGCTGACACACAAACTTAACCACCACACCATACCATCAATTGATTCTACCTTGTGATAATAATGCCCACCCTCAGCGGAGGGTCCACCCAGGGATCCATTGCATTACCATTAAATACTTCAATAACTTGTTTGAGGGTTTCCAAAGAAATGCCACTGTATCCTTTGGCTAAGACATTTATCCTCAAAGCCAAGAGCATCCGACATCTCTCAGGGATCAGTGGTTTCCCAACACCTATAAGACAGAATTGATGATTTTTCCAAGAAAACCAAACCCCTTTCCACCGCAAGGCTACCTGGATCTCTCAAATCATTCTTCACTTCTGTCCAGTTTCCTACCACTTTCTTGTCTAGTTCTCCCTCTGCCTGTCTCACTTCTCAAAGCCCCACCTTCTAGACAGGTGTGAGACTGCAATTTCACCTTCTCAATTCCCCTTCCTGGAACACTTCAGTGGGGCCCCATTATCCTAAAAGTTCAGACTCCTCTGCCCAAACTCCTTCACAATTTGATGGGAACTGATTTTTGACAGGCTTTCTTCTTATCTCTTATATCTTTTTGAAAGACTTGCTTATCTCTTGCCCCTCCAACTCATTCCCCATGTTCCAGCCATGAACTTAGTTCCCTGCATGCATCATTCTCTGGGCATACTTCTCGTCACTCGTACTCCTGCCCCAGCCCCAGCCCCCAACCTGGTGCATTCCTTCTTCTGAGATTGAGCTGAGTGCAGTTTTGTCTGATGCTTTCTGCTTCCCTTCCACCCTGACAGAAGAATTGGCAGCTAGTCCTTGGAATATTTTAGAGCCTCCTTGGAGCTGCTACAAGATGAATCACACTGTGCTGTGATTTAGTCATCAAATCATTAAGATCTAGGTCAGCTTCTAGCACCAGAAGACATCCCAACAATTTGAATGGATTACCTGAAGAATGTGAACGTACTAAGTTGACCTGGAGCTCCCTGGAAGAGAAAGGAAAAAACCTTCTTAGATACTTAGCAATGAAAATGTTCACTCATCTAGGGCAATGAGGGAGGAAGAATTCAATCCTTAGAAGGATAGAAAGAGGCAGTGTCAGGTGGTGGAAGAAACTATCAAGTGTGTGTTTTCAATACCAACTTGTGTGCAAGTTAACCCAAGCCTCATCTTCCTCATTTGTAAATTAAGGTGAGGCCCCACTCTGAAGCTGTGAAGATTTAGTGAGATGCCCCTTAACCGAGATTCAAATGTTAATCATTTCCCTTGTGGAAAAAATTCTCAAAGATAGGGTGGGAGGAAGTGAAATCAAACTTACTCTAGCTTATTGACAGGAATCACAGTTCTGGCAAATTTTCCAAAACCTGTGGTAATGCCATAAACAACTAGAATAAAAAGGAAACATTGTACAATTAGATGCAAGCAATTTTTTATAATGTCTATCAAGAAAAAAATATTACATAAAGAGAAAAAGATACCAGTTTTTTCTTTCACGATGCGGTCTATGACTTCCCTGGATGCTTGCACCTTCTTTTCAGCAATTGAGGTGAGCTGGGGAAAGGTTGTTCAGCATTGAGCATGTTAAAGACTTCTATGTGTGGTGAATGGCCCGAGGGCCCCTTCTCCCGCCTCCCCTATACCTTTATTTTGTAGCGACCCTTTCCCAAGTTGACCAGATCCTCTGTGGTCAGGCTGTCCCCATCTATGGCGATGTACTGCACAATAGAAGGGGATTTCGGTGAGTTACTCTGGCACGAGTATAGGGAAGGCCCAAACAGAACCAAGCATTGACACTTCAAAGACTTCATCACTGGGGTTGCCATAAGCTGGAATCAACTGGATGACAATCTATTTGGTTTTTCCTCTTTTTTTTAAAAAAAAAAATTTGGTTGGTCAAACATCAGTGTGGTAATTAAAAAGGCAACTTGCTTAAGAGGAGGCTGAGTAAGAAAAGTTAGAAATTCAAAAGCATAATGCCTTTGCAAGCTCTCTTTAACCCCCAAATTAAAGGTGGATCAAATCCTGTCCTAATTCATAGTCTTTATTGATCAATTTTGTTGGCCCTCTGTCTCCTTAAGTGAAGGCTGCAAAGACTTGATTTAGTTGTCTTAACAAAAAGAAAGTGGTTTGAAGCTTACCTTTTCAGGTTCCCGGTATTTGCTGTATCTGAAGCCCAGGTAAAGGAAAGTATCAGATAATATGGGAAAGCCCCAATGCCATCATCTGGCAGGGGTAACCCATAGAACAGCCCAAAGAGCCCATGGGAAGGATACAGGTAAACGCCTTCTGGTTGAGATGGAATGAAGTCTGGAGACATTGCATCCCCTTCTATGACTGGAACACGCAAGAGACACTCTGTTACAGATCAGAACATGGCCCCACAATTGGTGTTGCTGTTAAACCAAGAAAGGGCTATCCAACTGCACCAACTTTATGGCTGCTTGAAAATGAGTTTAGGTGCTTTAAAGTCATCTTATAAGTGTCTTTACATAGGAAGAGAGCAACAGGCAGACATGTAAGTGTCAGAGTGAAGGAAGGCACAGGGTTTTAAATGAAGTTCAAGATATACACTTTGTCCCTAGCTTTATTTTCTTTTAAATTTGAACCCCTTATGCCTCTTTGCTCCTGGCCTCTAGTCTGTTGAGGTTGTTTCTAAGGGCAAAAGGACCTTCAAAATGCTTCAGTAACAGCAAAGGGACCCAGGCCTGCAGTCTTGGATTCAAAGCTAGTCTTTATTAGCTTCCTGACCCTGGTAAGTCACCCCCTTTCTGAACCTGCTGCCTCACAGTAAAAGGTAGCTAAGAATCCTACC
This sequence comes from Orycteropus afer afer, assembly GCF_000298275.1. Classification (NCBI taxonomy): domain Eukaryota; kingdom Metazoa; phylum Chordata; class Mammalia; order Tubulidentata; family Orycteropodidae; genus Orycteropus; species Orycteropus afer. The sequence goes on along the minus strand of NW_006921840.1, from coordinate 4,412,991 downwards.
TACCTCAGTGAGTTGTGTTAAAAGTTAAGCTACTCTGGTGCCTGGCACATACCAAGTGCTCAAGATGCCCCACTTCCTCTCATCATCTTTCTGGAGGTGGGGAGAACACTAGAACCTTCCCCCTCCCAGGGATGTGAGGATGAAAGAAGACCTGAGGCATCAGTTCACATCTTCTCTCCAGCCACTCACCCACTTCCACGAACTCGTTGTCCTCCAGGGCCAACTCCAGCGTGTCGTCATTATCTAGCAGGCCCAGACCCTTGCACCGGCGCACAAGGAAGTTCACGGCGTCCACTGAGTCAAAGCCACCATTGTCAGGCTTGTTCTTGATGTAGCGCCGCACGGCCTCCCGGCCCAGCCAGCCCACGGTGAGCTGAGCATCCGGGCAGGGAACAGCCAGCCATTCCCCACGCACATGTACGGTGTACCTGGGCATGGCCGTACCACTGCAGCCCCTGCAGCCCAATTTGACTCTTTTAACCAGGCTGCTCTGTGCCTGACTTTCTGCTGGTGACAGTCAACTGGGAGAGTTTTATCTAGGAGTGACTGCCAGGGTGTGGTCAGGTGGGGAGGGCAAAGATGGACTTGCAAAACACGCCCCTTCCCTCTCATTCTCTAATTCACGTGTTGCACAAATATTTATTGAGGGCCCCTTTGTGTTTTTTTGCAGCCTGCCTAGGGGTAGGAAAGGGCACTGCAGGCAGATGAGTCACCTTCCCACTCCCAATCCAGTCCATGTCCACAGAAAAGCCTGGGGTCTCTGAGTTGCTAGAGGTCCTGTGTGGCACCCTCTCATCAGAGTCCCAGATTTCGCCTTCTCTCCTGGTTTCTGCCTATGTTCTCCATTATGGGCAGCTTATAGAAACACCACAGTCCTGTCTTTATCTGGAATTACTAAAGGGTAAAATGCATCCTCCTGGCCAACTGTGACACTAGGGAGTGTGGTAATCTTCATTCATTTGTTTATTCCACAAACATGTATTGGGTAACTATCCCCTGTCACTGGTAGGGTCCTTCTACAAAGGAAGACTGCAGAGGCCAAAGTTCATTTTCACAACTAATGGTCTGGACAAATGAACTACCATAGCCTAGAGATTAATAGCTCAGAAGTCCCGGGTGGGACACCCAGGTGCACTATGTATTAGCTCCCTGTCTTGGGCAAGTTACTTATTAGCCTCCCTTTCCTCACCAAATGTAAAGGGGTTAACTGCTTCATTGCAGTATTTTCAGTATCTACCTGGGGTCATGCATGGACAGTGAATAAGGAAAACTGAAGAGCTGATGCATTTGAATTGTGGTGTTGGCGAGGAATACAGAACATACCATGGACTGCCAGAAGAATGAACAAATTTGTCTTGGAAGAAGTACAGCCAGAATGCTTCTTAGAAGTGAGAATAGCCAGACTTCATCTGACCTACTTTGGTCATGTTGTCAGGAGGGACCAGTCCCTGGAGAACGATATCATGCTTGGTAAAGTGGAGGGTCAGCAAAAAAGGGGAAGACCCTCAATGAGATGGATTGACACAGTGGCTGCAAAAATAGGCTCAAGCATAGCAAATACTGTGCGGATGGTGCAGGATCGGGCAGTGTTTCGTTCTGTTATACATAGAGTCACTATGACTTGGTGGCATCTAACACCACCACCACCACCAACTGAAGTCAAATCCTGGTTCTGCCATTTGCTAGCTATGTGACCTCTAGGAAAGTTACTTACCTTCTCTGAGACTCAGTTTTCTCATTTGTAAAATAGTGATAATAGTACCTATTTCAAGTGGCTGTTGGGAGAATTAACTGCAGGTACAGTAATAAAGCCCTTGGAACAATAACCTGACACATTGTAAATGCAGTTGAAGTGGTTGTGATTGCTATGATTTGGACTTTAACACTATTTAGCATATACTGCTTTATAAATGTTTGTTCATCTTGGCACATTGATAGCACTAATTTAATGTCCATTGCCTTCCACTGCAGTCAAGTCATTACCACCAAAAAATTAAACTCACTGCCACTGAGTCGAATCTGACTCATAGCGACCCTCACTGGGTTTCCGAGGAAGTAAATCTTTACGGAAGTAGATTTTCCCAACTTCCTTCCAAGGAGTGGCTGGTGGGTTTGAGCCACCCACCTTCTGGTTAGCAGTCAAATGCTTTAGATGCTGTGCCACCAATACTCTGAATAGCAAGCAAAAAGAATCACAAAGAAATGTGGGCACTGTTTTAATTGGTGGTAAGCCACTTTCTAGATATTAGATTATTGCAATAGGAAAATCCTGAAAAATCTGTTTGCACAAAAACCTATTGGGAATAAAGACACAGTTGCTCACAGAAAACACCCACACCCATGCCTGGAGTCTTTCTCTGACAGCTTCAGGGGCTAGTGTACAAAGAACTACAAACAAAGAGCTACACCTAGCTGAGCCTTATTGGAAACTGCATTTTAGCCACCCACACCCTGGTTTCACCCTGGAATTTGTCATTACCTAGGATTGCTACACATAAGAATTCTTAAATTCTAACACCACACCTCTGACCACAACCAGCTCTCCCCCAATTCAGTCATCTCTACCCTTGGGCCTATTTCCCCCACTTCCTAGCAGCTTCCTCACTTACTTCCTAGGAAGCTGGTCTCTGTACTTGCTCACCCAAACCACTCTTTTTCCAGTGTTTTGAAATTTCTTTATGACCCTAAACCTATGCCTGCACTCTGAGTAATGCCTGATCCCTGGCTCATCACAATACTACCATCTCTGGTCCCCAAAATGGAAGACTCTGCTGCAGAAAGTCCTGTGCTTGTGTAGGTCATGCCACTGGCCTTTTACTTGTCCATCTCCCTTGGTGAGTTCCCTAGTCACTTGATCTTCAAGGGTCTTCTCAATATCCACCTCCTCTCAAAGGAAGATGTGACTTCCTTCATCTCTGAAAAACCTGAGGTCCTTAGATAGGACCACCCAAACTTTCTACTCTTTTCCATTCAGCTGGTCACTCAATTGACACATATTTCTTGAATACCTATCCTGTGCCAAGTACTATGATAAGTTCCAGGGACAAAATAAATAGGATGCATGCTCTGTCTTCATTGGGTTTACTCTCTGATGATGGACACAGAATTCCAACCACCCCCATGCTGGGTGTGCTAACTGACAGCCCCAGCTGAGTCTAATTTGTGAGTCATCCTAGTCTAGACATGAGATGTGTGAGTGCAGAAGACTCCAGCTCCCAGTGATTTAAGCTACCCCAGCCACTTGAGGATTCCAAGCTCAGGTCTTAGACATTGTGGAGCAGAGACAAGCTGTCTCCACTGGCTCTGTCCAAATTCATGACCTAAACAATCCATGTCTATAGTTTGATCATGTTAATCTTTCTCTGCCTGGAACACACTTTCCAACTTTCTTTGCTTGACTACTTATTTCTTAAGACTCAGTTTAGACCTTTTCTTCTTTAGGAAGCATTCCCTAAACCCTTGCAATGTCATTATATTCATAAGTTTTTAGTGAAGGACTGTTTGGCACAGAGCACAGATCAGACACTTCTAATGGCATGACCAATAGCTGTTTATTACTTACAGAATAAATAGGACATGGTTGAGTAGAACAGCACACATCATCATCAGCCGAGGTTCCCCAAAGTTAGGCTTCTGCCCACAGGGTTAGATCACACCCAAACATGCCCCAGTTCATGTCTTGGGAGAACACCTAAATGTCTCTCTCCTGGGATTAAATACTAATAGCACAGATAGCATGTACAGAAAGCAGGTAGGGAAGGGGCAACTAAAGGTAAAACTCGACTAAAATCAAACCTGCTGCTGTCGAGTTGATTCTGACTAATAGCGACCCTATAGGACAGAGCTCTCTGGTAGCGTAGTGCCTAAGGCACTTAACTGCTATTCAGAAGGCTGGCGGTTCAAACCCACCAGCCACTCCTCGGAAGGAAGGTTGGGCAATCTACTTCCCTAGTGATACTGCCTCAGAAACCCAACGAGGGGTTGTCCGACACAATGGCACATAACAACAACAACATAGGACAGAGTATGATTGCCCCATAGGGTTTTTAAGGCTGTCATCTTTACAGAAGCAGACTGTCACATCTTTCGCCTGTGGAGCAGCTGGTGGGTTCAAACCACCAATCCTTTTGTTACTGGCCAAAGGCTTAACCACTGTACCAGTAGGGCTCCTTAAGAAGTGAAAGGGAGTAATAAAAGTGGAAGGCAATGGACATCATTTATTACCCCTATTCAGAGTGGGCTAGATTTACTGCTGCCAGGGAGCAGCCCTCCTCCTTTACTCCACTAAGAGTTATTAGTGGGCAGTCATCTCCCCCAAAACACATACTTTATGTCCACTGGTAGCTATTATGTCCATTAGCAGCTAGGGAGAAGATGAAAGAGATATAGCACACTTGTGCTCCTAGCAACTCTTAAACCCGAAAAAAGTTGTCATCCAGTCGATTCTCACTCATGGTGACCCAACGTGTCCAATGTGTCAGAGTACAGCTGTGCTTCATTGGATTTTCAATGGCTGATTTTTCAGAATTGGATTGTCAGACCTTTCTTCTGAGGTACCCTGGAGTTGAATTTGAACTTCCAACCTCTGGTTAGCAGCTGAGTGTGTTAACCAATTGAACCATCTGGAGATTTCCTAAATCTTAGTTGAAGTGGCCCTTCTTGGCTGCTTTAGTATATCTCTTGTTTAGTATTATATAGAAATTACTTATCTTTGTTCATCCAGTAATTATGTGTACATAAAGCCTGGCACAGACACTTAAACTCCAAGTCACTGCTGCCGAGTGACATAAGCTTATTAACTAAACTGAAAAAATATGAAGTCCTTTGGACCAGTCCTTGGTTAATCTGAAAGTAGGATAAATTTGTCTTTAGCGCCCCCTACTTTCTTCCACCCCACATCTCTGTCAATTTTCTGTGGTGGCTTGCTTGTTGCTGTGATGTGAAAGCTATGCCACTGGTATTTCAAATACCAGCAGGATCACCCATCGTGGGCAGATTTCAGTGGAGCTCCCAGATGAAGACAGACTAGAAGGACATGGCCAGGCCCACTTCTAAAAATAATGACCACTGAAAACCTTATTAATAGCAGGGAAACACTGTCTGATATAATGCCAGAGGCCCTCAGGTTGGAAGGCATAGAAAATATAACTGGGGAAGAGCTATCTCCTCAAAGTAGAGTCAATCATAACGATGTGGATGCAGTAAAGTTTTCTGGTCTTACATTTGATGATTCACGTGACTCAAAAGGAGAAGAAACAGTTGCCAACATTCATTAATAATTGGAACATGGAATGTATGGAGTAAGCATTTAGGAAAATTGGAAGTTGTCAAAAAATGAAATGGAATGCATAAAGATCAATATCCTCATCATTATTAGTGAGCTGAAATGGACTGGTATTGGCCATTTTGAATCAGACAATCATATGATCTGCAACACCAGGAATGACAAATTAAAAGGGAATGGCACCACATTCATCATCACAAAGAACATTTCAAGTTCTATCCTGAAGTACAATGCTGTCAGTGATAGAATATCCACATGTCTACAAGGAACACCAGTTAATATGACTATTACTCAAATTTACACACCATCTTTAAAGCCAAAGATGAAGAAATTCAAGATTTTTACCAACCTCTGCAGTCTGAAATTGACCAAACATGCAATCAAGACATAGTGATAATTACTGATGACTGAAATGTTAAAGGTGGAAACAAAGAAGCATCAGTAGTTGGAAAACATGGTCATGGTAATAGAAAAGACGTTGGAGATGACATGACAGTGACTTGCAAATATCATCTTTACAACAACATAAATGTAAAAACAGTGACTATACACGTGGACCTTGCCAGATGGAATAAACCGGAATCAATCAAGTGTTATCTAAAGGAAAAGGATGGAGAAGCTCAATATCATTGGTCAGATCAAGGCCAGGAGCCAAATGTGGAACAGACCATCAATTTCTCATATGCAAGTTTAAATTGAAGCTGAAGAAAATTAAAACAACTTTACAAGAGCCAAAACACGACTTTGAGTATGTCCCACCTGAATTTAGAGAACATCTGAAGAAGAGATTTGATGCACTGAACACCAGTGACTGAAGACCAGATGAGTTATGGGATGACAAAAGAAGATGGAAGAAATACACAGAGTCACTGTTCCAAAAAAAAAATTAGTCAACTTTCAACCATTCCAGGAGGTTGAACATGACAAGAACAGAAGGTACTGAAGGAAGAACTCCAAGCTGCACTGAAGGCATTGTCAAAAATAGGCTCCAAGGATCAATGGAATATTAGTTGATGTGTTTCAAAAAATGGATGCTGCACTGGAGGCACTTGCTTGTTTATGCAAAGAAATTTGGAAGACTGCTACCTGGCCAGTTGACTGGAAGAGATCCTTATTTGTATCCATTCCAAAGAAAAGTAATCGAACACAATGCAGAAATTATTGAGCAATGTCATTAATATCACACACAAGTAAAATTTTGCTGAAGATCGTTCAAAAACAATTGCAGCAGTACATCAACAAGGAACTGCCATAAATTCAAGCTGGATTCAGAAGACAGCGTGGAATGAGGAACATCACTGCTGATGTCAGCTAGATCTTGGCTGAAAGCAAAGAATACCAGAAAGATATTTACTTGTGTTTTACTGACTATGCAAAAGTATTTGACTGTGTGGATCTTAACAAATTATGGATAACATTGTGAAGAATGGGAACCGGAGAATATTTCATTATGCTCATGAAGAACCTGTACATAGACCAAGAGGCAGTTGTCTGAACAGAACACAGTTTAAAAACAGGAAGGGTGTGCATCAGAGTTGTATCCTTTCACGACACTTATTCAATCTTTATGCTGAGCAAATAATCTGACAAGATGGACTGTGTGAAGAATGTGCCGTCTGGATTAGAGGAAGACAATTAGCAACCTGCAATATGCAGGTGACACAATCTTGCTTCTTGAAAGTGACTTGAAGTATTTATTGATGAAGATCAAAGACTATAGTCATCAGTATGGATTACATCTCAACCTAAAGATAACCAAAATCCTCACAACTGGACCAATAAGCAACATCATTGTAAATGGAGAAAAGATTGGAGTTGTTAAGGATTTCATTTTACTTGGATCCACAATCAATGCCAGTGCAGTCAAGAAATCAAATGACATATTGCATTGGAAAATCTGCTACAAAAGACTTCTTTAGTATTTAAAAGCAAAGATGTCACTTTGAAGACTGAGGTACGCCTGACTCAAGCCATAGTATTTTCAATAGCCTCATATGCATGTGAGAACTGGACAATGAATAAGGAAAACCATAGAATTGATATTGTGGTGTTGGTGAAGAATATTGGAAAATACCATGGACTGCTATAAGAATGAACAAATCTGTCTTGGAGGAAGTACAGCCAAAATGATCCTTAGAAGCAAGAATGGCCAGACTTTATCTCCGATCTCTGGAGAAGCATATCATGCTGGGTAAAGTGGAGGGTTGGTGAAAAAGACCATAAATGAGATGGCTGACATAGTTGCTGCAATGATGGGCTCAAATATGGCAACGATTGTGCGGATGGTGCAGGACTGGGCAGTGCTTCACTTTTGTGCATAAGCTTGCTATGGGTCCAAACCGACTTGATAACACCTAACAATCTTCTTCCATACCACTCTTCAAGCATGCCTTATCCCAATTTATTTCAGTATTACTAATCATGAATGAAAAAATGACACTAGTTTAGCATATGTTGAGTATGCTTATAATGCAGGAGAAGACTTGAAAGTAGTATTTGGGGACATGGATTTACTAATATCTAATTACTTCCTAAGTGATTAGATATCTGGAATGTGAGCTGAACTCTAGAATTCTTCACAAGGAAGACAAGTGAGATCTGAGGCTTGAGAAATAGTCACAGTGTAGTGAAGTTGTCCAAAAGGAGATGACTGCTTGGAGGGGTGAGAAAGAAGTATCAAGATTCCAAGAACGAACGGGAACTTGTCCTTTTGATACCTGCCTTTTGGGTGTTTGTTCCTATCAAGTTTAGGATTTTAGGCACTGTATTAGCACTGATGATACACCCACACCCATCTTTATACTATAAAACACTATTCCTGTTGGCCAGATTATTGGCCAGTGGTGGACCTAAACTAGACCACAGTCTGGGAATTTAGAACCTAGATAGCCTTTTTTGTGTGATAAGAACTATTTGTACCAGTAAAGCTGAAGGGTAGCCAGACCACACATTCTGGACTAGGGAAGAAGAGATAAGACACAAGAGTATTGATGACTCTAACATCCCAGGGGTCAGTCCCCTTTTGTCTGCATTCAGATTCTGATAACTTTTCCCAATGCTGTATCTTTAAAATAATCCTCCTCTTCCATTTCTGACTGCCAGTCTTTTGGGTTGGTGTTACTTGCAAGAAAAGAATCCTAAACAGCACAGCTGTGGTTGCCAAACTGTGGGCTTATGTGCCAGGGGGCATCATGAGTAATTTGGGATATTTAAAATTTTTGAGGAAAACCAGTGCTGTTTGTTTGATACCACACGATCACTATTTGGTTTGAACCTAACTACTTAATAAATGAAATAGGTATTTCTTTTGGCTAAGGGTACTGTGAAAAAATTACCAAGACACTAAGTAGCGGCTGGGAACTAAGAAAACCTGGGAATCTCTGTAATACAGTCATTGCGCATTTCTAGCTACTCTAGTTAGAAATGCTAGATCTGAGCTATTTCTAGTTACTCTCTTCTCTCATTTTATCAAGTTGCTCTAATGCTTTCCACATGTTTCTTTCTGCACACTGTATGATCTCTGTAGGTGAAGAATGTTTGCTGGCCACTGAGGAGGGGAAGACAAAGCAGACTGAAGAAACTCTCAGGAGGATGTCTGAGGGACTGATGAGAAGTACTTAAGTTCAGGGTGACTACCTGACCACTGAGGGAGGAGACCAGATGAGCCCAGTGGGTCGGTGTGGTAGATCCAGGAGCAGGGAGTATGATGCTCCTGTTAGAGCGCGTACATTTTGGTTAGGGAGTTTATCCTGTGTCCACCCGGCAGGTGGTGAGCAAATCTAACTGGAAGTTTGTGTTTACGGTTATTTAAAAAGCAAAAATCTAATCATGTTGAATTCTAGGTTTGTAGCAGATTCATATGAAAGAGTTTAAAGGAAATATCAAGTAAATAACATGTTGACATATTTTGTGATCTCATTGGGAAAAAACTAATATGAAGCCCATTTTCAAAACTGCAATTTACAAATCAGAAGATTAAACCTTCCTAAAATTTCTTTTATGAAGAACATACCACTTAAAAAATGTAGCACAGCTTTATTTTAGCAAAATCACTGACAAAACAATAAAAAGCCCAAACCAAAATGACATTTTTAATTACAATGTGAGCTGAAGCATTATATTTCTTTATGAAATCAATTTAAAAAGAGACCCTTCTGAAGTCACCCATACGAGCTCTGGAGGCGTAGTGCCTAATGCATCTGACTGCTAATCAGAAGGATGGCAGTTCAAACCCACCAGCTGCTCTGCAGAAGGAAGACAGAGCAATCTCCTAATCCACTTTTAAGTCTTTCCCCACCAGCATGGCTGTCACGGGATGCATACTGGCTCTGTGTTGCTGGTAGGCACAGACAGCTAGATCATGGGATTTGTCAAAGGCAGCAAGATCCCTTTGAAAGAAAAAAAGAATAACAGTCAACATCTCAGATTAAATTAATGGAATAAGGGCAGACGTGACAGCCAACTATTTAACAAAAGTGCCGATTCAGGAATAAGAGGAGAACAGACTTTCTAGAGCATTGTGCTTGAGCCCCAGGGGAGAGGGAATGAAGCCTGGTGCAGAAGAAGGGTGGCCTACCCCAAGAGATGGACAGTTCATTCAGAGTTCAATATGCGCAGCATCAGTGACCCTCATCTACCCTTGGTGGGCGGGGAGGGCACGGCTGAACGTAAAGAAAATAAAAGCACAAATCCGCAGTGTGGGATGAAAGCAAAAGCACTCTGAGACCTGGGCTCTCCAGTGCCCAGCCACATGTGGCTGTTTAATTATGTAAAATCAAATTAAATTAAAAATTAATTTCCTTAGTCATACGAGCCACATCTCGAGTGCTCAGTGCCCCAAGTGGCCAGTGGCTACCCCATGGGTCTGTGCACACAGAGAACGCTCTCATCACTCCTGCAAGTTCTGCTGGACAGTGCTATTTCACACAGACCCTGAGACCCGCTAGGCACACTGGTCTCATCTCCTAAATAACCACTGGAGTTCACCTGGGAATATTCTGGAAGACTGGCTTCCTAGTATCATTCATGCTTTATTAACTCTTTATATAATACTTCTAAAGAAGCTAATAAAACTACCTCAAATTTTAAATATTTGGAAACATTAACCCCTATTCCACAATTACATCTACAAGCTTTTAACAAGGTGAAAAATACTAACTATACAGACATTTTACAAAAATTTTAAAAACAATAAAAATTTGTTTAGGACTTTTCTTTCCCATTCCTTATCTAAATTCAATGCACAGAGCTTGACTGGGTTCTTACTTAAACAAGGGTCGTGTAAACTTCATTCTTCCTTGCTCAGTTGCCATTTTCAAAGCCAGTGGAATTGCTTCCTCCCACTTCGACTGAATGCAGAGCCGTAACCATCTGAAAGGAGGATTTTTAAGGGAGAGGGGGCAGTAAGTGAGGAGGAAGGGGCAGGATATGACAGGTATG
>NW_006921840.1:4400324-4401998 GCF_000298275.1 Orycteropus afer afer | reverse complement strand
CAGAACCACAGATTTCTCACTATTTCCACTGAAGAATCAATTTAGTTAGCTGTGGAAGAATGTCTGTTTACCACTGAATGTCTAATTCTAGTTTTATTTTTTAAGGCAAGAGAAGTTCTCTAACAAAAAGATGAATACTATCATCTTAACAGACATCCCAACTATTCCTTTAGTACCACTATAATTTATATAAAACCAAAACCAAACCCCCTGCCATTAAGTTGATTTTGACTCATAGCGACTCTATAGGACACAGTGGAACTGCCCTTTCGGGTTTCCAAGGCTGTAAATCTTGATGGAAGCAGGCTGCCTCATCGTTCCCCTGCAATGTGGTTGGATTTGAACTACTGACCCTTTGGTTAGCAGCCCAATGCTTTAATCAACCACTGCAATAAATTATTTGACAAGGATTTCTCAAGACTCACATGTTTCCACCTTTTAAACTTGTTTTCTACTTTCTTCCAGAGACAAGTTAAAATGATGTACCTGAATCGTATTTCAGAATTGTTAATGGCATTGAAGTTGTACACCTCTTGCATTCGCTTTACGTGCCCCAATGGAAGAGGTGCCTAAGAGCAAAATAAAGAAGCAAAATGTATCATTTCAACGGGATTCCTTGGAAGAAAGGAGCTGGATAAGCAAAGGGATAATTTAATCTGTGAGTTACTCAGAGAATTAAATGAGAATACTGTGTTTACTACTCTCCTCAGGCTTGTCAGTACATGTAAACATTAACTTTCAGACCCTTTGCAGAGTCTTTCAAGTTCTCCCTTATACTTTATCCAACTTAAATTTATTTCCATTCTCCAGATTAAATCACAGTTCCTTTAATTTTTTCCTTATTGATTTTCCTCACTTTTATCTTTGTGTATTTCTTCTAAAATCCCCTTTAAATAATCTACATCTCTACAAAAAAGGAACTTTTAAACATTTTATTATAGAAAGGGTGGGATATGATATATGTTTGAAAAGGACTTCTGTAATGATGAATAATTGCATAATAATTACATTGCACACCAGTTCATATTATGTTTTTGCTCTGAGAATCAATGCAAAATGAGGAACAGGATTTTAAGGCAATAGGAGCCCTGTCGGAGTCAGAGAGAATCAATGTTTGTGAATCAGGTCATCACAGTTTGAGAATCTGATGAATATGGATTCTTTCCTTAGAAAGGAATATATATATATATATTTTAAAAAATATATTTGCCACATAAGCACAAACTTTTTGTATATAATCTCAGGGGGTTTATGAATGTCCTATGCCCATCTTAACCCATGCTAAATAGGAGAACAAGTTTGGGTGAAGGAAAGAAAGATGAGTTTAGTTTGGACCAAGTAGAGAGTCTGAGGTACATTTAGTGTACAGGTGGAAGTGCCCCTAAGCAGATGTCAACTCCCCGCTCCAGCCATGACCTCCTTACTGCACAACACACTTACCCGACACTAACTAATCATCTCTGGTTAACTGCTTCCCAAATTATTCACTCTATAAGCCCCTGACGGGCACACCCAACTCCAAGCCTACCATGGTAGGACAGCCAGGTAAGGCCACATTCTAGGTTGCCCTAGGAGTACACCATGTCATTCCTAAGTCATCCTCACCATGGTTTCTTCTCTTCCTGCTCCAAGGCCCCAGAACAGTGCTATAGAAATTAAACTGTGATAATCTGA
>NW_006921840.1:4389030-4399114 GCF_000298275.1 Orycteropus afer afer | reverse complement strand
AAAGAGGATGTGACTCCTAAAATTATACTACTTAAGAACAATTAGACTACTAATAGTGAGTCTTGAGAAAACTTTTGACATCTTTTATACCATTCAAGGTATATAGATTTCCAAAATAAAGAAAACATTATAAAAAGCATGCCAACTAATTTATAGGTCATTTAAAATTTTTGGATAAAGGATGAAAGTGCAAATTCTTTGTAATATCACACTATTAAATTGATAAGGCCACAAATTGATGCTTCCCTCCAGCCTCTTCCATGCTATTTTCCCTACTGAATCTTGGAATACATCTAAGAAAAAGAAAAGTGCATCTGTGCTTTTCAAAATTAGGATTCATAGCCACCAACATTTGAGGATATGATCAAGAACTATTAAATAAAAGCTTATCAAAATAATAAGTATTTAAAAATCTTTTAAAACTAGTTAAAAACTTTTTTCAACGAGTTTTTATTTTTTATTTAAGAGATATACACAAATGTTAAAAAAAAATAGGATAGAATGTAAAGCTCCTTTGTTTTTGTTCCATTTTCAAGTCCTACTCCTCGGTAACCAATACTAATAGTTCCCTGTATATTCTTACAAAGGAACCCTGGTGGTACAGTGGTTAAGTGCTCGGCTGCTTAAGGCTGACAGTTCAAATTTAACCAGCAGCTCTGCAGAAAGACCTTGTGATCTGTTCCCACAAAGACGGTTTTTCTTCTTGTTATTGTTAGATGCTGTTGAGTCAGCTCTGACTCATAGCGACCCTGTGTACAACAGAATGAAACGCTGCCTGGTCCTGTACCATCTTCAGAATCGTTGCTATGTTTGAGCCACTGTGGCAGCGACTATGTAAACCCACCTCGATTACAGCCTAGGAGACTCTATAAGGTAGTTCTACTCTGTCCAAGGGGTTGCTAGGAGTTAAAACTGACTCGACAGCACCTAACAACAGCCTTACAGAAAATTTACTTTAAAAGATAGGTGCTATTTTGCATCTTCTTCTGCTTCATATCAAAACCTAGCCATTCTTGTATGTAGAAGATGCTAGGAAATATGACTGAATAAACTTTAGAGACAAGTTCCAAAGGGGAATACCTAAATTTGCTGTATATAATTGGACTATTTCTAAATTTTCTGTTCTTTTCCACTAAAGAATTATCCAAGACACATACTCTAGTTTCCCTGAAAGGTTATGTTTCAGTATCTATTTAGGAAGGTTCATGAAAATGAACAAAGCTATGTCAGAACAAAACTGCCTCAATTCTTCCCATCAGTAACAATTGGCACTGCAGGTCACTCAAGATCAGTTTGCATTTATCTGGCATTTGTAATTGCTATGTTTGAAGTAGTATCTTATAAAATTTTCTGAGGGAAACAAGGAAGGGAAAATGCAAATATTTTTACATTATTTTTTAAGAGTTGAAAGGAAAAAAGACAAATCAGTACTGCTACTAATGTCAATTTTTCCCCCTTGAAACTCAATTTTATACATTAGGAGCTTGTAGAGTTTTTAATGGAAACATTAAAAACATGACTTAAAAGTAGCCTTTCCAAATACAACTGTTCATGAGTAAGATACACCATGCCATCGTCATGAGGAGAGACACATTTCCAGTATTCAAAAAGGAGTGAAAAAACCACACATCACTACTCACAGTAATCCATCTTTGACTTAAGGCAATACAAGCATTTGTCAGAGTCTTATCATAACTGCAAACATGAAAAAATATTAAAGATTATATTTTATAAATGCATATGCTTTCACCAAAATGCTATAGAACATATTTAAATTTCAAAGTAAATAGTTTTAAGTGATGGAAATAGGAAATCTTTCAGCTGACTTAATTATTTGCAATAAATTGAATTATATGTTATAATGTCATGGAAATTATTCTTTGGCCTCAGGGTGAAGGTCCAAACACCTAAGAACTCTAATCACTAAGCAATAACAGATTAAGACAGGCAAACAATTCTTTTGGAATTCTGAGTACCTTTAAAGGCTCAACGGTTAGTGGTTCAAACCCACCCAGAAGCACCTTGGAAGAAAGGCCTTGGTGACCTGCTCCTGAGAGATCACAGCCTTGAAAATTCTATATCCTACTCCACACACAGACTGTCTGAGTTAGAATCATCCACACACACGGGCCGCCTGAGGAAGGTTCACCCACACACACGGGGCCACCTGAGGTAGGATCATACGCACACATGGGGCCGCCTGAGGTAGGATCACCCCCACACACGGGGCCACCTGAGGTAGGATCATACGCACACATGGGGCTGCCTGAGTTAGGATCATCCACACACACAGACTGTCTGAGTTAGGATCACGCACACACATGGAACTGCCTGAGGTAGGATCATGTACACACACGGACTGCCTGAGTTAGGATCATCCACACACATGGGGCTCCTGAGGTAGGCTCACCCATACACATGCGTAGGATCATACGCACACATGGGGCTGCCTGAGGTAGGATCATACACATACATGGGGCTGCCTGAGTTAGAATCAGCTTGAGGGCAGCAACCACAGGAACAGGACTCGTAAATGAGAATGAACGCATCATCAAGTAAGCACTTACTTGGGTGTCACAGGAGGCAGTCCAGGAGAGTACAGCCAGGTATTCCAATCAACTTGATTGAGAATATCAACCTGTGAACAGTAAGAAAAATACCCAGCTTGCCACAGAACAAACTTTTATATTGGGGGGTGGGGGCATCTAAGGCAAGCTTCTAGGTCCTCAAATCTCTAATTTTGTCTACATTGGCTAGTCAAGAGAATTTCTAAAATAAGTATGTATTCATCAGTAGTGTTCTGTTAAATAATTAAAATAGGAAAATTAGTTATATAAAAAAATAAAATTCAGACACATTCTATTGAGGATCTCTCCAAAATAGGAAAACTCTACACATTAGTTCCTGTTGTTGACATCACATTTTAAAGAGGAAGAAAATATCATGAGATATTTAGTCTTTAAACAAATTTTAAACCAATACTACTATTAAGTAATTCAAATCAGCCTAACAAATAGCCAATAAATAATGATGTATGAGCATGAAAAATAAGAAAGCATTTTAAATCCAACCTTATCTCTAAAGTGAGAATGGAGGAAATCCTTCCAGTCATCAGTGGTTATACTCTTGTAAGAAAATTTCTTAACATAAGCTTTTAAGAATCCCAGGAAAACCTCTGAAAGTTTAACAACAAAAATAAATTAATGGAAAAGTAAAGGTAATTATTTAGCATTGTGCTTGGTGTTATGCTATTAACCACAGAGAACATTCAAAGAATAGGAAAACCAGTGAGGGCTTTAAGAGTAAAGAATGCGTGACAATAAAGATAAAAGGTTTTCCATACACAATACTGCATTATCAGTAATCACCAACATTAATCTACAGGTGGATTACCCTTTAGGCCTGGAATTGAACTCACTCCTGTGGCTTCTAGCCAAGCAATAGATAAGCATATAAGGTGAACATTTACACCAAGCAGCTATACTCCTTACAACAATCAACCATGAGAGAGCAGAAGGGCAGTGTTCACACAGGGAGCTAGCGCAGAGAGCAGGAATATAAAGGAAAGAAGGACACAGGGAAAAGGTAACCACAGGGAGGAAGTGGGAAGAGAGTTGTTGCATTACGGGGATTGCAATCAATGTCATGAAACAAAATGTGAATGAACTATTGTATGGAACATGAATTTGCTCTGTAAACTTTCACCTCAATCACACACACACAAAAAGAGTAAAGAATGTTCAAAAAAAGAGGTAGGACTTAAGTTGAGCCTTAAAGAATATGTATAATTTGGTGGAAGGGAGAAGAGAAATGTTAATTAATCCAGCTTAGGGGGATGACACAAATGAAGACACAGAAAAGGAATGGTTAACCCCTAAGAATAGACGGGGGCTGAGGGACTGTCATGTGTTACTCATAAATTTCTA
Organism: Orycteropus afer afer; assembly: GCF_000298275.1. Classification (NCBI taxonomy): domain Eukaryota; kingdom Metazoa; phylum Chordata; class Mammalia; order Tubulidentata; family Orycteropodidae; genus Orycteropus; species Orycteropus afer. The sequence goes on along the minus strand of NW_006921840.1, from coordinate 4,395,188 downwards.
CATTGTACATGCTTTTTCAGCAAGCACATGAGACATTTTGATTTTTTAAATACAGATGGGGTTTCTAAAAACTCAAGCAGCACAATTTAGAATTCAGGTTCTATTCAAGATTTTATGCACAGAGGTGACATTTTGTTCAACAGATCTCTTTGGCAGCCAGATCGGAATGAATTAGAAATAGAAAACAACAATTTAAAAACCCTTCCTTATTCTTTACATTACTCTTGAAAAGAGAAGGGGGAAAAAAAAAAAAAATCTGAAAATGCCAACTACTTGCCTGGTCCTCCAAGAAGTTGTTCAAGGTAAAAGAGTAAAGCAAAGCCTTTCTCATAGGGAACTGACGAATATGCTACATCAGGGTCTACATCCTTCAGATCAACCACAAGTTTGGTGAAAGGATGTGTATCCCCAAAAGTCTTTATCTGCAAGACACAGAGGCGGATGAACATTCATTCTTATATGAAGACTGGTACCACCACGCAAACAAGCTGATAAGGAGTATTACTTCTTAGTAGCATAACTTTCTGGGCAGTCTAGAACTTGAACAAACTTGAGACACTGGAAATAGTACGATATGTTGGCATAAATTTGTGGAAGTCTAAATGGCAAAAGACCCAAAGAGGTCCTATAGCTCTCAGTTCAGACAATGATCACTACCTTTCCATACCTTTCTTGTTCCTACTTCATGAAGATGCTTTACAAACTAACATCAATGTTAGTTTAACATCCATGAATTTCAGATGAATGCTTTAAAAAATAGACCCATTTACCGTATTCTGTAGTTCTCCCCATCCTCCCAGAGCATGAAAATGCCTGAACTTTTCACCAAACAATCGTCCACAAATATGTCGTTCCAAGTATACAGTATGTCCTTCATTTAACCTAAAAACAAAACAAAGAAAGATAAAATCAAAACACTGACATAGCTGAAGGGAAATGGCATTTTAATCAACCAGGTATTTTCTTCAGGGCTTCTCTACAGATCCAAGCAACTGTAAAGCACGAACACTGCAATGTGAGCAGAACGCCTATGTGGTCCCTGCCGCACACCTAATTCAGAACAATGGGAAGTCCAGCCCAACAGAAGGAAGCAGGGAAAATTAGGCCACGGCCCTGGTTTTATGTGTCTACCTATCAAAATGTGCCTGCATCAGAAACCAGTAAACATAAGCTGAACACCTACAATGTACCTAACAAGGTGAAAAGCCTTACAGTATTAAAAAAAAAAAAAAAACTCTGTCTACCTTGATGATAACACAGCATAACAAGATGTATACTATTTTAGGAGTGATGGGAGTCATGGAAAGAGAAATTAATCAATAGCAAGGACCACTGAGGAAATTAGAAAAAACCACCTTACCAAAAGTGATCCCAAGTTTTGTTGGTCACTAGATTTCCTGTCCAACTATGAGATATTTCATGTGCAATTACCTAAAAGAAAAAGTGAAAGTGGTTAGTGAGAACATTTATTACTTTAACTGAAAATAATCCATTCTTTAGGCTCTTCAGTTCTTTCAATTCCACTGTTATTCCTTTTTTTTTTTTTTCAAACATTAGCTAAGATACTCAGGAGCTACTCAGTTTAGCAAAAAAAAAAAAAAAATTACCCAAAATAAAAACATATGGCTTAGTTACAATAATTAGAAACAAACATTATTTAGAAAATATTAAATGGATATATAACTCTATTATAAAATATTTCATAAACATAAAAGAAGATTGAATCAACATTTTCTTATGTCTATTAATGTAATAATATAAGAAAGATCCCCAAATTATTTCTTTTATTTATTTATTTTTAAATTGTGATTTGGGTGAACGTTTACAGAGCAAATTTATTTTCCACACAGCAGGTCACACACATTTTGGCTCATGACTCTGACTGCAGTTCCCCACAGTGTAACAGCTCTCTTCCCATTTCCTCCTGCAGTTACCTCTTCCCTGTGTTCTTCCCTCTTGTGCACTGTTGCTCCCTGAGCTGTCTCCCTGGGCAAACACTGCCCTTCTATTCTCCCATGATTGATTACTCCACGTAGTGTATCTACCTGATGTAAGTGTTCAGCCCATATGCCTGTCTATTATTTGGCTGAAAGCCACCAGAGTAAGTTCAATTCCAGACTTGAAGGATAGCTAGGGACCATGGTCTCAGGGGTCTCACCAGGCTCTATCACACCAGCAAACTTGTTTTTTGGTTTTTTTTTTTAATGATTTTGAGTTTTGTTCCACATTGTTCTCCCACTCTATCCAGGATCTCCTGCACTGATCCCCCTCTGAGTGGTTGACAGTGGTAGCTGGGCACCATCTACTTCTTCTGGATATATAAGCCAAGGATTGCATGGTCTACCAGTCTCTTGGACTAACTGTTTCCATGCATCTTTGGTTTTCTTCATTCTTCTTTTCTCTGGATGAAGAGAGACCCATTGTTGCATCTATATGGCCACTTGCAAGCTTTTAAGATCCCAGTTGCTACTCACCAAAGTAGGATGTAAAACAATGTTTTTTGTGTAAGATGTTATGCCTATTTAGCTTGATGTCCCCTGTACCCACAGTCCTGAGCCCACATGTCCAACTACTCACTCCCTTAGGGAGCCCCAAATTATTTCTTTTAAGCTTATCTTCAATATAACAATACAATGAACATTTTAATGTCAATTGTAATACTTCTTGAGAGTAGGACCATAATAAGAAATTTTAACTTACATTGGAGAGTGACTTGTCACCTGCCTAAAACAAAAAAAGAAAATTATCTTAGTATTTCAGTAATCAAAATACAGACTTTAATCTGAAAGACCACTGCGGTGTAGTAAATTACATAGTGTGGCTTTTCTAGCCGTAAGTCTTTGTAAACTCTGTGATGGAATTTGCCATGAGCAACTGACTAGCTCCTGATTGCTAAAGTTATCCACCTGGGGTACTTCTGTTGCACCAGCACGAAGCAATCTTCTGGAAAGTTTGTTCTCTCTCAGGTGCACAGAATTGTAATGTTGGGCTTGGTTAGTGGTCACTCTGCCAAGCTCCAAAGGAGCCACCCTAGAGGCAGAAGCTGGCAGACATGAGAGACACGCACTGCTGGGAGAGAGACTAAGAGAAAATGTCAGCTGAGAGACAGCAAGCTGAGAGAGACTCAACATGTTCCTGACCTTAAATTGTGTCCTGTTGCTTCCCTAATAAACCCCATAATATGTGATTCTGTGTGGCCACTGCAGCGAATTATTGAACCCAGCAAAGAGGTCATGGGTGCTGCGGGAGGAATGGTTGGTGTCAGAGTTGATGAAAAGGCTGGAGGGAGGCAGCATGTCTGGCCTCGCAGGAATAGGCCTTGGGCTACTGATGGTGATTCTGTCTTCCTCTTGTGGGGTTATAGGAGGTCAGAAGATGCGGCCTCCTTGCCCCCTCGGCAACCACCTACTTCAATGTCTAATAATCTAGCATTAATGACCCACTGTGTTTCTACTAAGAAGCTCTGGTGGTGCTGTGGTAAGGCATTTGGCTGCTAACCAAAAGGTCGGCAGTTTGATCCCACCAGCTGCTTGCTCCATGAGAGAAAGATGAGCTGGTCTGCTTCCATAAAGATTTATAGCCTAGGAAACCCTATAGGGGTTGCTATGAGTTGGAATCAACTCAGTGGCAGTTGGTTTGCTTTTGGGTTTGGGTATTTCTACTATGGCATTCCAAACAATTCAGAAGAGACATGTATTCAGAAAACAAACAGACAAATGCAGGATTAAAAAAAACAGCATAATTCTTTCTCTTATTAACCCTAGGGAATTTTTTCCAATACCATGAGGGCCGGTTTACTCGTCTCTAAATGGCTTCCAGGAAACATTTTGTTTCCTTTCATTTCTTTCTCTCCTTATTATCCGCAACATACTTAAGTTTATAGTTTCCTGTGTCTCTAGTGGTTGATTTTATTTATTTAGCTGCTGATCCATTACTCACCTGTTTCCAGGAAGTATTTACTTTGCAAAGGCATATAAAATATAGCAAGCTATTGTGTCCTAATCCTTTCCTGTATGTGGCACAGAGTTTTTTGCCAGTACCTCTGTGGTAAATGTGACATCCTTGGGTGGTGCAAATGGTTAACAAGCTTGGCTACTAACCTAAAGACTGGAGGCTGAAGGCCACCCGGAGGTGCCTTGGAAGAAAGACCTGGAGACCTACTTCCAAAATATCAGCCACTGAAATCTCCATGGAGCACAGTTCTACTCCAACACATATGGGGGTTGCCGTGAGTTGGAAGTGACTCCACAGTAACTGGTAACTGGCACATGGCAAGAGTCAACAGTATAGTTTCCTTGTCTAGAAACAATTCATCAACGAATCACTCTTACATAGCGTCCTCTCTCTCCAAAGTCCCCAAACACCTTGAACATAATCTCTTCCCTCAAATGGGCAATTCATTTTCTTTTGAAAGATGAGATGATTATGATAACCAAAATAAACAATGAAACTGGAAACAAGGGTTATATGAATAAGAGATAAGGTTTGTTTTTATATTATTAGGAGTCTAAGTTCTTCAGGCCTAGGTTTATTTCTGAGAAGACTTTATTTCAAATGAATGAATATTTACACTTACCAGTAGAGTAGGAGTTACAAAAGTAAGGCAAGGATTCTCCATGCCGCCATAAGGGAAGGAGGGTGGCAGGACCAATAGGTCATACTGCCCCCATACATACGGTCCTCCCAGATCTTCTGCAATTTGAAGCATAGATTCAGTCTGAAAAATGAATGTGTGCATATTTGAATGTCTTAATTATCACCATAACAAATTTCTTAGAAGTGTATATTGCTTTCTATTAGTGATGTTTATTTTAAATGAAATAGAAGGAATCTAGTAATTGGAAATTCACATAAAGTAAGATATAACTCATTCTTTTGCTACATCACTTAAAATGACTCCAATTCACACTCAAAATCTTTAACCTATTATCTACCAAAATTGTTAATAAGGATAACTATGTGACCAACCTCAGAAAATTCATAAGCAGACTTTTCCACCTGCTCTTTCTCAGACCACACCAATGTTCTTGGCCCAATTTGCCTGCAAAATTAAAAAGCTTAATAAAAAGGAAATCCAAGGGGTAATTGGGAAAGACTTTTTAATTTAAATTTTCCTTACATTTTATAATTAAATTTGAATTTTTCCGGCTGTTATTTAGTATCTTGAGGAATATGCAAACGAGATGTTCCAAAGCTCACCTGCTCTCTAAAGCTCCGACAACCAAAGCAATCAAGTAGCTGGGTATAGGAATCTAGACAGGGCAGACACAAACCACACGCTTGTATTAGGGTTTAGTTCTCATTTGTAAGAGCTCAAATAGCTCAAAACTGTGATGTAAAACATTTCAAAACATCTATTTCCTTTTTATTCTACCAGCAAGGAAAGCTCTCAACATGTGAAAAATATGACTACACATACTATTACATGGTACCTTCTAAGCATTTCTCAAAATTAACCCATAAGAAGGCACTGTGTTTTTTTCTTAGGTTTTAAAACACTACAGATATATTCTAGAGACACACAGCATAGTGCAGCAATAAGTGGATGCCTAGTTTATGGGAAAGGAGCCGTGGTGGTGCAGTGTTTAAATACTTGGGTACTAACAGAAAGGTTGGCAGTTTGAATTCACCAGCCACTCTTTTGGAGAAAGACATGGCAGTCTGCTTCTGTAAAGATGTACAGCTTTGGGAACCCTGTGGAGGAAGTTCTACTCTGTCCTGTAAGGTTGCTATGAGTAGAATCAATTCAATGACAGTGGTTTAGGTTATAGAAACCTGGAACTGGTTTTCCTGGGTTTTAAGAACCTGCAGTTTTACTCCAAAACTGTCCATTGTGGTTCTCTGATATGTTCTATTAAGATGGATTTAAATACACACACACTCACTTGAGGTCAAAGATACAAGTCAAATTACCAGCTGCCTGGAACTTTTAACTTAAAGTACTGTAGAGGAGTGTTCTTCTGCTGTAAGAGAGCTCTTCCATTTGTAAATTCTAAACAACACACAGGTGAAAGGTAACTAAAGGAACAGGAAGCTTGCTACAGACTGGAGTGAGGAGAAAAAGGACTCAGCACTCACTCCCTACTCTGATTATCCATCATTCTCTGGAAGTAGAAAACAAATTTTTTAAAGTATAAAAGAAAAAGGAATAAAGATAA